>NW_028085979.1:0-517751 GCF_014824575.4 Sturnira hondurensis
TTTTTTTCTAGATCCACTTGTTTAGAATATTATTTTCTATCCCTTCACTTTCGGTCTATATAGAGTTTTTATTCCGAGGTATGTCTCTTGAAGACAGCATATATATGGGTCTTGTTTTCTTATCCATTCATTACCCTATCCCTTTGATTGGAGCATTTAATCCATTTTCATTTAAGATTATCATTCATAGGTACTTATTCATTGCCATTTTCCCCTTTGTGCTTGTGTTCCTCTTTCTCTCTCTTCATTTTCTTTAAGCAGTCCCTTTAGCATTTCTTGCAATGCTGGTTTGGTGGAGATGTATTCTTTTAGCCTTTTTCTTTTTTCTTTTCTTTTCTTTTCTTTTCTTTTCTTTTCTTTTCTTTTTTTTGCCTTGGAAACTCTTTACATCATCCTCCATTTAAATGAGAGCACTGCTGGGTAGAGTAGTCTTGGTTGCAGATCTTTGATTCTCATTACCAGGAATATTTCTTGCCATTCCCTTCTGGCTTGTAGTTATTTTGTTGAGTAATGAGTTAATAGACTTATTGGAGCTACCTTATCTCTTACTAGCTCTTTCTCCTTTGCTGCCTTTAAAATTTTTTGTCTTTAAATTTTGCCATTTTAACTGTGATATGTCTTGGAGTGGGCTTCTTTGGGTTCATCTTCATTGGGATCATCTGCGCTTCCTGGACTTGCATGAGTTTTTGTGTCATCAGGTTAGGGAATTTTTCTATCATGACTATTTCAAACAGGTTCTCTATCCCTTTTTCTTCTTTCGGTATCCTTATGATAGGAATATTATTACATTTCATGTTGTCCTACAGCTCCCACAAACTCTCTTCATTTTATTTTTGGGTCTTTTTAAATTTTGTTGATCTTTCTGGGATTTTTTTTCTACCTTGTCTTCCAAGTCACTGATTCAGTCCTCTGGTTCATCTAACCTGCTTTTAATTCCTTATAAAGTGCTCTTCATTTCAGATATTGTGTTCTTCATTTCCTCCTGGCTGTTATATTTTCTTTGTTCTTTTTCATGCTAGTGTAGTTCACAGTAAGTTCCTTGTAGCTTCATTGGAATTCTCTGTAGTTCTCACCAAAATCATTGAGCATCCTTAATACCATTATTTTGAACTCATTGTGTGATAGTTTGGTGGCCTCTATTTCATTTAGTACTCTTTCTAAGGATTTCTCCTTTCCTTTTGATTGGGGGTTGTTTCTTTGTCTCCTTATTTTGGCTGACTCTTCCTGTTTGTTTCTGCTTTTATCAGATTTATCTGCTTTGACTCCCTTTCTCCATAGTGTAAACTTCTGTGTTAGGAGACCTGTGGGATTCAGTTGTGCAGTCTCTTTGATGTCCTGAACTTTATGCTCTTGGGATATCCTTTGTGCTGTTTATGTGTGCTCTCTGTTTGTAATTGTGTTTTGGTTGTTGTTGGGTCATTCTTTGGTGGGTCCTTTCCTCCCACTGGCTGACTGAGAGTCTGCCATCCACATCTTGTATTCTGTTGTACAGGTGCTACCAGAACAAAACCAAAGAGCCCAGGAAACAAACCCATAAAATTAACACCCCACCCACCCACGGTCACACTACCAGTAGCAAATGAGCTGGTATTAATAAAGGTGTAAAGAGATTAAGACTAATATAAGAAAGGAAAATAAATATGAGATAACTAACTGAAAGACAAATTGTTTTGATAAGGTGGAAGGAGGAGGAATAATAAGGGTAGAAATAGGGACAAGGCAAAGACAGAAACGAAAATTTGTATTGTAAATAAAGAGGAGTGAAGAACACATAATGGAGTAAGAGAAGGGAAGTGTATAGTAGTATGTTTGTACAAAAGTTTAAAAAAACGAAATAAAAGTAAAAAAAATAAACAACATAGAGAAGAAACAAAGTAGGAACCAAATCAAAGAAAAAGATCTACAGTGCTATCAACAACAAAGAGCAAAGATTAATACAGGGGACTAATTGGAGGGGACAAAAAAGGGAAAAAAGAGAGTCTTAATAAATATCTAGAGGAAAGAGAAGTGATTCTGAGATAGATAAGAGAGGGAGAAGGAATACTAAGAGTGAGGAATGAAAGTCAGGATAAGACAGGGAAAAACTAAAACTTAAAAAAAAAGAAAAAGCAGGAGGAAAGGCAAAATGGAGGAGAGGGGAATGGTAAAATTGGAGATTTGAAATACTAGTGAAGTATTTGAAAGTATTTGACAAAATAGTGAAGTCTGGAAGTAAAATTTAAGAAATGCAACAAGCAACATCATATCAACAATTGACAAGCAATCTGATAAAGGTGGAGAGAGAAAATGGATATTTTAAGAACAGTAGAAGGAATTTGAGATGGCTGATGACAAGAAAAATAGTTGTGATTGGAGGGGGGAGAAATAGTAAGACTGTGGAATGGAAACAAGTCATAGCAAGAGAGAAAATAGAATTAAAAAGAAAGAAGGTAAAATGGAGTAAGATAAGGGAGGAGCAAAATATGAGATTTAAAATAAATTGTAATATAAAAACTAGTGATTTCATATGCACAAACTTGAAGGACAAGAAATGATTATTTAAAAGATGCAAAGGAGAAAATAATGCAAATCTTGAAGAACACCATGGTGGAATTCATCTCATTGTTTTCCCATTCTGGATCCACCCTTCACAATGTCAGATGGTGTGTCCCAGTCTGGCCCTAGGCAGCCTACTTGAGGCTACAAGTGATCCACAGTCTGTGGCTGTCTGTTGTTAATATTGTGAAACTGTAATCAGTAGTCATGCTTAAGCACCACAGAGTGAGGCAGAGTAATTCCTGTGCGTGGGTGCTTCCCCTTAGGCTGGTGCCACTTAGAGGGATCTGCTTGGTCTGAGCATGATGGCTCCTGCAGTATAGGGGATGACTTAGTGCAGAGATTGTGGAAACTGCTCCCTCAGTTCCTTTCCCTAAGCTCCTGTCCTGACTCTCCTCCAGTGTCCTTAGTCCAGTCTGCCTTGCACTTTGCTGGAGCCCAGGGTAAGTAGTTGCAAATGACATTATATACATTGGCCCTTTAAAAGGCTGTGATTCTCTGGCAGACAGAAATCCTGATGCTTTTCACACCTGGATGTTATCTGGGCTCCTTTCCTGGTTCTAATGCTGTAGGCTGGAGAGTCCAACTTGGGATTTAGATTCCACAAGTCTCAGAGGAAAATACCCCAGCCACTGAATTTCCCTCTGGCACTTCAGCTGCCTCCTATGGGAGCCCAGCCAGCACTCTTCTGTCTCCTTCACATGCTGTACTTGTCATGTTGTAGTGAAGCAGCTTCTTCTGTCTGTCTGTGGTTATAAGGCTCCTCTCCAGCTAATGTTCAGTTGGTTATTTTGGATGAGTTCTCTACAATTTAGTTGTAATTCTAGATTGGTACTGGGAGTAGATTAGGGTAGCTTCTAATTACTCCTCCACCATCTTGGATTTCAACTTGCTTTATTTAAAGATTTCATTTATTTACTTTAGAGAGAAGAAATGAGAGGGAGAAGGAAAGGGAAAGAAATATCAATCAATTGCCTCTTGCATGCCCCCAGTTGGGCATTTAGACCACAACCCAGGCACATGTTTGACTGGGAATCGAACTGATGACCTTTTGACTTGCAGGCTGGTTTTCAATCCACTGAGCTGTGGGGGTGACTTTGCCCTGAAGTCCCCCGGTCGACCACAGATGAAAGTAAACACTACCAAGACATGATCTGCTTGGGGAGGAGAGGTGGCCAGTTTCTGTAAGGAAAAATGCCAGGAGCCTCTTTCTCCAGGGCCTTTTCTTGGGTTGTAATACACAGGAATACAGGCAGCAAGGATCAAACAGTAGATAACATTTCAAAGAAATCTCAGGGCTTAGTCTGAGTCAGTGTCTGTCAGGAAAGGGGGTTGCAGAAACTTTGGGAGACATACTCATTTCCTGCTCGAACCCTTATCATATGAATGAAAGCACTCTTAGCAAAGCAGGCTTCACGGGACTTTTAGGAACTCTTTCTTATGCCAATCACCCTGGTTCCCACTCTAGCTGGCAAGGGGCTGCACCACCACCTCCTCCATCATAGGTTTTCAGGCTTAAGTGGATTAGAGCCAGGAAGCGCTTCTCCCAAAGGACATGGGGACTCGGGCTATGTCAGAATAGCCGGGGGGTGAGGGTCCATCACTCCCTCTTTGTTGCAGCCCCCCAAGTCCTTCCATGATGGCCTCCCAAGTGATCATGTCTGGCTTAGGTTGCCCCCCCTCTGAGGGGTCTTACCTGTCATGGACTATCTGACCATGCACTGGGGTCAGGGGAGGAAGCAGAATCAGCGCTTGCTACCAGAGACAAGCTTTGTCTCTTAAGTGGCTTGAATTCCGGAGGTCGCTCACTCAGCCTTAGCCATGGGGGGCAGTTACAACTCCTGAAACCAGGCAGAGTAGTTCCCAACAACAAAGTACTGAGCCTTCCCCGTGACAACCACTAAATGAATCTTCTGGGGTGAGGTCGGGTGGGGGATTCATTCCTAAGCCAAATTTATTAGCAATGAATAGATCATCATCTATAAAATTATTTCCTCCTACAACTTTAGTGACCACAGTCCCAGATTTTCCTGGACAGTTTGGTTTATACCTACTATCCCACATAGTAACAATACCCTCTTTCACTCTGAAAAGCATCCCAGTTTCAGCAATAGTTATCTGGGCATTCTACCCAACTATACTGGTTACCACAGAACATTATTTTGAGTCATCATTTTTTCCAGGAAAAGTTTCAGACATGAAAAACTTTCAGTTTTGAGGGGAAACTTCAGGAACTGGTATAGAAAAAAGATATTTCAAAGTACAAAATGACTGACTACAACTTAGTTATCAGCAATGCTGTATGAACCTCACTGCAAAATCAGATATAGAAAGGTCTTTGTGAAGGCAATGGAAATAAAAGGTTATCTGAGGAGGGCAAGGATTACTACACAAGGTAGGTGCTGAAGGATGCTCTATAAACATTGTAATCCTCCAGTTAGCATCTCAATTGTTTTTGCTGCAAGAGCCAACCACCCTGAAAAAAGCTTGATTGCTTCCACTTAGGATATGCACCTCCACAAGAGCGGGTCTTGGCTGAAGTAGGTGTTCTTGGTTTAAGAGACCAACCAGAGGATCCAGTTCATAGAAAAACACCTCTCTGAAGCCTAATATAGTTTGAAAAATCAGTGGGTAATATATGCCATTGAGTTCTCAAAAAAAAAATCTAAGATGAAACTAAATAAACCACCATCTCTGTCTACAAAAATCTGGCCACCAATCTTCTTGAATTCTTGGCCTCACCATCTAATGTTCCTGTCTACCTAGAGGCAGGAAACTGCTTTATGGTATAAAATATTGTGATTTTCTTCCCTCCCACATTCCAAATGACCAGTTCCTGGCCACTCAATCTTCTCTTCAGACTAGAGGCTACAAACTATCAGCCACATTCTTAGGAACTTTTAAATCAAACTATAACCATAAATGTTCCTAGTCATGCATTATTGATAGGTGGAAGGGAGAGGGAAATAAAAGAGCCCAGGTAACTACTGTAAAGCAAATAGTGTATCCTTAGTTGTATTTGAAATTTGAGTTGCTTGGGATCTCGCAGTATATAAAAATAAATAATAAATTTTTTTTTAAAAACCCACAAGTCACTGGATAGTTTAAGGAAAACTGACAACATATCTAAGGATAGATGTCAAATATAGGATCTGGCAGAAATAAAGCCTGCTTGAGTGTAGTTGGTAGGGCAATAATATGGGTGTAATAATTTATAGTTTAAATTTGAACATTTCACCTAAAATGTCATATAGTATGCTAGAGTGTGATACTGTTGTTACAGAATTGTTTATGATTTTGTAGTAAAAAGGGGCATTTTTTTTTGTGTGTGTGTGTGAGAGACCCTGTAGGTCCCTTCCTATATTCCACAAAAAAAAAAAAATTCTCCATGAAAAGCTATTGTAAACCTGTATTTAAAAAAAAAGCTGGAAACAGCAAAGCATTCCCTCTCCAGATCTATGTACTATAAGATTTACAGAAAAAAAATTGTTATTCCTTATGCTACCTTTAGCAATTTCAATCACAAATTGTCAGTTAAAGATGAGACAGCCATTACCTGTACTAGCTAGCAGCTTAACTTGACTCTTCTTGTAACTAGAACGATTCTTCTGTACTTTAAGTTTTGCTGCCATCTTTTTTTTTTCTATTCCCCTTGTAATATATCCTGTCAACCAAATTAAAGGATGGGGATAAAGACACTTTGGGCTTTCAAAGAAAAATCATGTTCCATGCAGATACAAAGTATACTAGAGAGCAATTCTAAGATAAGATTACTTTTGTTTTCATCTGAATTCTAAACAAAGAAATTTAGTTTTTTTACTTCTTGGGGGATAGGGCATTTTTATCTCATATGAACAGACAGGACAGCATTAATGTTTAGTGGTGACTTTGTACTTTACAGTAGCCAACAGACTGTTTGATCTATTGTCAAATTAGTCTTACTACTGTTATACTGATTTTTAGAGAGTGAGACACATCAAAGTGAGAAACACCAATCAGCTACCTCCTATACACCCCAATTGGGTATTGACTTCTCAACCTATGTATGTGCTCTGATGGAACCAGCAACACTCTTTGGTGTATGGGATGGCACTCCATCCAATTGCATCACCAAATTAGAGCTACTCTTAAATTCTTTAAGTGGGTAGTTGGTTGTACAGTTGCCATACTTTGGGACAATACATACTTAGTTATCAGTAAAAAGGAGGCTTTTGCATTTTCTGCTTTTACCAAATTAGACTTCTGAAAAAAAAATCCTATGCCCTTGCTTATACAGCCACCTAACATTTCTGTAGTTTATCACCAAATTTCTTTGTTGATAATTTCACAGTAAGGAGAAATAGGCAAGCTGAAATCCCCACCCTGTTAAGAATGTACACTTATCACAAGATTTACACTTTAGTAAAAATCAACCTTTGTATATAAATCTGGAACTTCAATCCACCAGTTTTTCTTAAAAGAAGGTTCACTCAAAAAAAAGTTGCTTCACAATAGTAATCTTTATTACATGCTTAAGTGAATAATCACTATTACATTATCTCACCAATACAATATTATTTACTTATCTTTAGAGGGGAAGGGAAGGAGAGGGAGAGAAATATCAATGTATGGTTGCTTCTCATGCGTCCCCTGCCAGGAACAGGCCTGAAACCCAGGCGTGTGCTCCAACTGAGAATCGAAGCACGATCCTTTGGTTCACAGGCCCATGCTCAATCCACTGAGCTACACCAGCTGGCTCATCAATACAATATTAAATCGTGTGCTCTCATTCCTCCTCTTTTGACATAGCATAAATGCAATCAATATTAAGGGGTAAGATGCCTATTTCAAAAGTACTTTAAAAGGAAGGAGTGTTCAGGACTGTAGTATTAAATTTCACTCTTATCTTTATGCTACCTAATTTGAATAACATGTGTTAAGACATTATTTTTGGAAGAAAAACTTTTGGAGCTATTCTGTTCTTTAATAAATGCCTAACAAAAGTGAGAACTATGCACTTGAAACAGATTTCATAATAATTTATATTTGCACATAAATTCTGCCACATTATTCAGCACCACCCAAGTAAAATTCTTGAATCTTTCACTGAAAATGAAAAACCCACCTGTCACCTGTTCCCAATAAAAAACTGATTGTTCTACAAAATCAGGTGATTTAGTCAAATAGGAACTAAAGTGTGAAAGATGGTCTTTCCAGGTTGAGAGTTCATCATATAAAGACCATTCTAGGAATATAGCATGACTGAAGAAAATGAGAAGGCCAAGCAGAATGACTACCAGAGATAACTTATAAAAACTCCAGGGAATCTTACTAATGAATGTGCCAGTGTCTTGAGGCAAAGAAAGTTTATCTACATCTGCTAGTTTTATGTCTTCCCACTGACTGGTATCAAAGTTTTTCATTAAAGGGCCCATGGGCAAATTAGAGGGAGGTAAAGGAGTTTCCTTGATTACTTTTATTTTCTCCCTGAACTCCTGCATCTGCTGCAGAAATATGATTGGTTCTGATACATCTTTAAAGGCCTCAGCAATGTTAAAGGCCATTCGCTGTTCCTGCAAGATGGTATTGAGTTTGTTAATTTCTGGGTCATAGGCTTGCATAACTGTAAGCTTCATGGTCTCAAAGTCAGACAAGATTTCATTCTTTTTTTGATCTAACGTGTGTTGTAATTTCTCAAAAAACTCCTTCACTTTATCTGATTCTTTAGTCAGTAACTGTAGAGATTTCCTTTTGTTAGTTTCCAAGGTATCCAAGCGAGAAAGAGCATCTCCCCGACGCCAGGTCTCAAAGCTCTGAAAGAGGGACTGAAAGGCATCCCTTTCCTGAGCATAGGCATCTTCAATAGAACAGAAGACATGTTTAGTGTGATCACCACGGGTAGCACAGATTCCACAAATCAGCTGCATATCAGTCAAGCAGAAAATATTGAGAGGCTGCCCCAAGTGTCCTTTGCACACAGGCATTTTGGGAGAGATCTTGATCTTGTTATACTTCTCCACAATACCCTTCAAGGAGTAATTAACCTGCAGGCTATTGACTCCAGATGCTGAAGTTTCCTTCCGGCAAGTGGGGCACTTGAATGGAGGTGATCTCCACAATGAATTCCGTACATTTCCCTCTAAAATTCCTTCTAAACATTTTTTGCAGAAGTTGTGAGAGCAAGGCAAAACTCGAGGATCATCAAACAGACTGCAACAAATTGGGCATGTAAGATCTTCTTCAAGCAGCTCCATCACATCCTACCATAGAAAAATAAACATTTTATTTTATTCTAGTAATCCTCCTCTTGCACTGTGCAGTAATTAAAAAAAAAACTATCTTCATAGACATTAAAAATTATCTTTCACTGAAACAAGGCAAACAAAGGGAATAAGTGAGAAATTTGGGAAGGGAATGCACACCAAAGCAAATTTAATCTGCTGAGGCTAGAACACAGTGCTTATTAGTAGGGCTCCCTGTACACAGGCCTTTGTGTGGACTTTCCAACAACAGTCTTTGGCTGAGACAGGGTTAGGACTAGGACAACTGCAAATTGAGCCAGCAGCACCCAATTGATTATTTTAAAACAGAGAGCTGACTACTAGCTATCAGAGACAAAGCCACTCAGTGTCTGAAGAGAATGAGCTCTTTAGTCTGGGCCCACAATTATAACGTGGTATTTAAAAGAAACCACACAGAAATATAAATCCAAGCATGTACTTTCATGCAGACATTTACTTAAAAATGGCGCTTTTCTATTTCAAAGGCAAAATTACAATTAACAACACAGGTAAAAAATGAGAAAGCTGCCATTCATTCTTCCCTAGAAAATTAAATGAGTTTTTTAAAGCCACCAGGACAGTAATCAAAGCCATCTTGTACTGTCTAGAGCATCAGGTTTCAAAACCTGGTAGGAAAAAAGACTGGGTTTCCCTCAGTCTTTCAGGGCACCATTAGGTCAATACAATTTTCATAATATTGGGATGCTCCTTGCTTTTGGCACCATGTTAACCATTTGCACTTTGAAAGCAACGGTGAACAGACACTGCTGGAGTCTCAGCAGGAATCACACAAGGCACTACATAGTACCAAACTGTACTATTAGTCCACATTCTTCACCACCACATCAAACTGGATATAGCCAGTTTCATTTAAAAATGTTCCTTTATATATACATGTATATACTTACATATACATATTTATTTATTTATTTTTAGGGGGGGAAGGGAAGGAGGAAGAAAGGTACAGAAACATCAATGTGATGGCCTGTTCTGCATCCCCTACTGGAGACCTGGCCCACAACCCAGGCATGTGGCTGGGAATGGAACCAGCGACCCTCTGTTTCACAGTCTGACACTCAATCCACTGAGCCACACCATCCAGGACAAAATGTTCTTAATGAAGCAGTAAGAATTATTCATTATATTAAATCTTGACCCCTGAGTGGCAAAATAGAAAGTAAACATACATTTCTGTCACATACCAGGAGAAATTGCCAGGACAAAAAACATATGTAACTGAGTCACAGACTGAAATGAACCACCTGCTTTTGTCATGGGACAGAAAGAACAAATAACTAAACTATAGCCATTCAGATTAAGTATCTGGCAGACATTTTCTTGAATACAAACAAACAAAAAAAAAAGGAGCTCATCACTTCAAGAAAAAAAGTGACAGTATTTTTGCTAATGCTAATGCTAAAAGTTGAGTTTTTGAGTGAAAACAAGACTCTTGGAAAACACTGTTTGCCACTTAGGATGTTGACTGCTTCCCATTAATCAAAGACTTTTCTAATGAGATAAGCGGTAATATTAATAAATGTGTGGGGTTTTGGGGGGGTTAGTATATAATAAAATACAAAAAGATTTGGAGGTCTACATAACACAGTGAACAAACTGGCTCAAATCACCAATGCATGTTATAAATCATGCATGGGTAAAAGATCAAAACCAGTATGTTCTAAAATACAACTTCAGGTTCTATACTGCAACTACCTTTAAATTTTGGTATAATATCCAAGATGATGCACAGATATCAGAAAAAGGCTATTAAAATATTCTTCCCCTCACCATCTAAACATCTGTGCAAAGCCAAATTTGATTTTCTTGGTATATTTCAGCCAAAATGCCTTACTGCAACAGGTATAAGGCAGAGGCAGATAAAGACCCCAGGTGTTTTCCATTAAACAGTAATTCATTAAGGATATCTGTTTGTAAATCAATGCCACTTTTCCCACTAATGTTTCAAAAAAGTTATTTTTCAGAAATTATTTGTTAACATATAATAAGTTTATCCTTGTTTTTTTAAATTACTGTCTTAAAATTTTTCTCAATTTTCATTTAAAATACAGTAAATACTACTATACTTACACATGTAAACAAAAACTCTTGGGATCTCCAGTTTTTAAGAATGTAATGGATCTGAGACCAAATATTTGAGATCGCTGACCTAAAGAATATCAATTCTCAATGAGTTTATTATTTTTAAATGTACATTTTAAAACTTCTATCTTTAAGTTTTAAAACCAAAATAGTGCTGAATGTCCTCATTCAGTTTTACTTAGGAATATATGTATACACATATATCATGTTATCACCAAAGTAATAAAATATAGGGTCTAATAATATGTAGTCCATCTTATGATACAAAATAAGTAAATAATTTTTAACAGTAATTTTAAGAGTTATAATTACAGCTACAATCTAGAAGATAGATAGTATTTAAAAGATAAGCTGAGCTTGCAGGGCTAATTAGCTTATAGTTTTATATTAAACTGTGAGAGATACAGGATATAGACATATATAATCATATATCTATATAATCTATATAAAGACTATTCTGTCAAATTTAGTGTCATATGGCAAATGTGTGATGAGCAGATTTTTCTCAAAAAATGTGACATTAAGTAATCATACAACCTTTGAAAAACATTGGGAAGAGAATGGCTATGAAGACTGGTATGCTAAAAGAAACTATCAAGTAACTGTAAAACACTGACTCTCTAGAAAAGAGAAGGAATACTTTTGAATAGCCTCCAATCTAGTCTTGTTCCACACTTCATCACTTCCACTGCTACCAACTTTTACCTAAGAATTCTATGCTAAGGCTAGATTTTGGAGTAAGCAATAAAAACAGAAAAGTAGTGAGGGCAGCATTCAATAAAGCAAACCTAATTTACTTATCCTTGTAAAACATAGTAAATAAATAGTAAGTAGGTAAGTAAGTAAGTAATTAAATAAAAGGATGCATGTTTGGGGTAAGAAGGAGAAAAAGGGCACCCAAGGGAAAGAGAAATTGAAGAAAACTGAGGATACTGCAAGAGCAGCCAAAAAGAATTTTAAGGCAATCAAGTATGATGAAAAGTAAAGAGGAAAAATGTTACACACAGGAAAATTAAGAATAAACAGTCATCCCAAAGCCATAATCAACTTATAGCTCTGAAAATGAGCCAGAAAGAAAAAATTACTATTTGGAAAGTCGCTTTTTTTTAAAAACAAATTACATCAAAATTATGACAGACCCTATCGTTCTATTTTTAATAATACAGCATACAAACTCTGGTTTACAAAGATTCTAATTTTCATTCACTTTAAAAGTTAAACACTTTTACTTTCTCTTCTTCACTTAGTTTTATATTCAAACTTCATGATGAAACTGTGACCACAGCTGACTTTTACAGAAAACTGAGACATAACATCCTAATCCAAGAAACCACAGCAAGTTTGTTGCCTCAAAAATTTTAGATGACAGTAGTAAGATTTTTTAGTCTCACTACATGAAGAGTATGCTTCACAGTAAAGGAATTTACAGATCCTTCTTTCCTCAAAGATTTTATTTATTCATTTTTAGAGAGATGTGGAGGGAGAAACAGAGGAAGAGAAACATCAGTGAGTGAAAGATACATCAACTGGTTGCCTCATGCATGCCCCCAACCAGGGACCTGGCCCATGAATCAAACCAGTAAATAACCTTCTGGTTTGTAGGCTAGTGTTCAATGCACTGAGCCACACCAGCCAAGGCAGATCCTTTCTTAAAGTGTGGCTAACACATAAAAATCCTAAGAAATCAATAAAGCTTACTCTTCAAGAACCTAAAGTACACACCTCCTATTTTGGTAGCAAATTTTGTCCCAACATACAAATCAAGCCCTACTAGTGTCAAGGAACTACCTAAACAAAATTATTGTTCAGTCCTAAAACTTGGACTTAACCAATGTCAAATTAAGTGTATAAAGGCAAACAAATTTTCCAAGATTAATTTCTTCCTTTGACTGTATTTCTCAATACTAAAAAGGTCTCAATTTTGAAGCAGCAAAATGTTTTCCCACTAATAAAAATTTCTCAAGTTTTATACCAACAAAGAAAGTAAACAAATATATACTTCATTGTTTACCACCTCTCTGGCTTTTGCATTTTCCTGACATATTTATAGTTAATCTATTTTTAAATTTATAAGTAAAAATTCACTCTGATGCACAGTTCTATAACATTACCACATTTTTAGTTTTAAGCAAATTTGCAAGGTAGGTGCACTCAGGGGAAGCTATAAAACTGCTTTATCAATCCTACATATCCACAGAGTGGACGTATAGCATCAACAGTCCCTACAAATGTGAACTGAAACACGACACCCAAACTATTAAAAATGGGAAAGCCGCCCCCTCCCTGGTGTGGTTCAGTTGGTTGGGCATCATCCTACAAAGGAAAGCTTGCAGGTTTTGTCCCCAGTCAGGGCTCGTGCAAGAGGCAATCAGTCAACGTTTCTCTCCCTCTCTTTCTCCCTCCCTTCCCAAATAAATAAATAAATAACCAATAGTTGCAAAGGAGAGGAGTCATAAAATTGAAGTAAAAGCTAATCTGTGTGTATTGAACTTCTCCCCCCACAAGTCCATTTGTTTTCAAATTATTATTCCAAAATAATTACAATGTAAAAGGTGCTCATTTATTCATTCTTAAGCAAAAGTTAATGTCAATAAAAACCTGTTTATTAAAAGAAAATTCCATCTAACACCTTTAAATTTCAATAGAAAGTTGTTCAAAATACTACCCACGATTTATTTCAAAGTCCCCTTAGAGAACAAAATAAAAGCCAATATATTATTCTTTATGTCTTAGGATTTTAAACCAAATTCCTATCCTGTTTTGAGGCATCTATGAATTTAAGAATTTAAAAGCAAATATCCAAATACCTAACAACTAACTGGATAACAAACGTTGAAATTCATTTCACAGACAAAACTAAGTTATGTGAAGCTCTGCTGCACAGGTGGCAAACACAAGGCCCACAGGCCAAATCTGGCCCTCCACCTTGTTTGATCTGGCACCTTGTTTCTATCCAGTGGCAGCACCAAGCTCCTTGCTCCTAGTTACGGAGTGGTTACATTTATACAGTCCTAAAATTACATTTGGCCCTTTGAAGGCAACTGTAGGCTGATGTGGCTTCCGGTGAAAATGAGTTTGACACCCCTGCTCTCCTGAAATGAAAGTCATCAATACTCTCTTGGAAGAATGTTTAGAACACAAAGGATCATCTTTTTTTTTAAAAATCACTTCCTGTAAGCACACTAATTAATTTTATTTTCAAGTAATATTCTGTATTCTATTTTAGTATGAGATCCACTAGTAACTCTTTCTTGAAACTTAATAGGAGTCCTGTAAAAAACTACTGAATGTAGGTAAGGGTGTTTAATATTTAAAAAATTTTCCATATATTTGAAATTTTTCACAACAAAACATTGGCCAAAAAAACCTGAAAAGGGCAGCCAATCAGAAGAAAACTATACTGACCTAAGAAAGTAAAACAGTACAGTGGTTAAATATGACAAGCTCCACAAAGAGCTTAATCTGTTATAGTATTATTTTATCTTTTATAAATTAAAAAATGTATTACTGGAAATCTTCCGATCCAGGCATATGAGGAGACTAATATACTTGTCTGGTTCTCACTCTGTAACCTTTGACAAAACATTTACACATATTATAGTTTCTGTCCTCATTATACAACTGTTTTGAAAGATATCTAATAATATGTGAAAATTATTTACAAAGTTTTTATTTTAAGTGCCTTATATCAATATTATTACACTTCTTTCTGGCTTTTAGATTGTTCCATAACTTATTCGATCAAAACAGGATAAAGATTAAGATTTCCAATATTTCAGCCCTGGCTGGTGTAGCTCAGTGGATTGAGCGCGGGCCTGCAAACCAGAGAATCGCAGTTCGATTCCCAGTCAGGGCACATGCCTGGGTTGCAGGCCAATTCCTGGCAGGGGGCACTGGATACATTGTGTGTCCCCGACAGAGGCAACCATACACTGATATTTCTCTCTCTCTCTCCTTCCCTTCCCCTCTAAAGATAAATAAATAAAATTAAAAAAAAGATTTCCAAAATTTCAAAAAATGAGTACTAAAATTAATATATCACATCCTGTGTCTAAAATAGCTATCTAATTGTTATGTGGCTCTTGCAAACACAATATGAAAGTTACCTGTGTGTCCATATAAGACAGTAGTAGTTAAAATTTTGCTCAAGATATCTCTACTCAGATTCCTGGTAAGTTAAGGCAAAATGAAGCTAGTATAGAAGGTCAACCAGCTTGGGAGGCCCACCTACTCAGAGAAAGTTCAGTTTTTGGACTAAGGTGACATTCTCAACAAAAACTAGGTGTTTACCTAAATAGTACAAACCACTAAAAAAAAAAGGTTTTATTTTTCCTTTCCTTCATTCTTTTCTTTGTACCACTATTTTGCCTTGACTCTCTCCTTTATTCTTCTAACTCATCTTCCCCATATTGTTTCAATGAATATGATCTAATTTCTCCCTCTTACTCTTTTATCCCCCATCCTCTTCATCTTTCTTTCCTTTTTACTTTTCCCTGCGTCACTTGATAATCACTCAAGAAAGTACTCTATGATCCTGTAAGTCTGCAGCATTAAATGCATAGGGTTTTAAGAAACCTCCTAGATCAGATATCTCATTTATGTACAACTACTGAAAAATCTATGTGGACCCCAAATGATGTTGAATCCCATTTTCTCCCACCAAGATGAAATCAATTTGAATAAACAAAGTGTCTGAATTGGAGGAAAACATACATACAGCCTAATTTATGCTCCTAGTTTGGTAACAACCAGACCCAGATATTTATCTTTAACTGTTAAGTTGGAATTATTGACCTCTGCAAAGGTTGCATGAATCAGGAATGTCTGTTTCTTTTCTCCCAGAAAAACAGGTTTAAATGAAGGTGACAAATTCTAATCCCCAAAACAAACTGTCTTCTCTACAACCATAAACTTGGCAATCATTTACCTAAATTATTATCCCAACAGGTTGGTACCTATTAGAAGTTTCTATCCTCTAACTCTGTATTTGAGGTTCATTCTAGGTTTCAGAAAAACCTGCTAGTAGGTTAACTAGCTAGATTTATCTAGATAAAGTTATTTACATGGCACGTAACACTGCGCCAAGCAAAAAAAGGTACTTACTACGTAACTGGTAAGTACCACCTACTAACTAATCACTTACTTCTGAGACAAATGGTATGAACAATGTTCCATTTGTTCGGTGCAGAATGATATACACATGTTATTCTACAGAATATATCAAATTGAAAGCTAATGGTGCTGAACATCAAGCAATTTTTAGGTTGACTATATTATAATATGTATACTACTATGTTGGCAATTCTCGTTCATATTCCATGCTACAAATATGCATGGTGAAAAAGGAAAAGCTCCTCTTAGGAAGCCAAGCTATTGCCAAGTAGGATATACTCTTGGAGTTTATGCCACAGAAAGACAATAATTTAAACTATCAGCAAAAATTTTAATTCCACTTTTCCTTAGAAATGTATGTATCTACATCTATAGATAGAAATTAATTAAAGAGTTTACATTAAGGGAATTTCCTTTACAGAAGGCTTGACTGGAATGTAACTATTCTGTATATCAAAGGACACTTGTATTTGGTAAACTGTAGCAAGAAGTGGGCAGAACACTCTATTCTTCTAGCACCATACTAGTATCTAGAGTCCCAGGCCAATACAATGGCAATGGCAGTATCTTTCTTGAATAACAAAAATGGATAATACAATGTTCTAATGATATCTATAAAGATTAAATATAAGCTAAAAGTCAATTCCTACCCTAAATACAGAAATATAACACATCTACAAAGAAAGTAACTCTAAAAGGTTAAATGCCTTATAAAAAGGACACAGAATGTTGACGCTATACTAAGTTGGAGAGGCTATCCATGCAATTAGTTTTTATGTTTTTCTTAAATTATGAAAGTGACTTGTGATGCTACAAAATTATGAAAATAAAGGAAAAAGTCACTCAGAATTACATCAGCAAGGAATAACCAATATTATTATTTTGGTATGTTTCTTCCAATAATATTATTTTGGCATAGTTCTACCAATCTTGTGTTTGTACACGTTTTAACAAAACTGGTAGCATTACACAATTTTGTATCCACTTTTTTTCACTTATTTTATCACATACATTTCTCCTATCATCATACACCCTTCTAAAATATGTTAGTGTACCTTACGAATATGCTCTTTCTTATCAGTTATTTTTTCATATCATAACTCTTAAATACACATCTTGTAGAAAAGTCTTTGTCCACAGCTATGATTATTTACAACCTTTAAGTTTTTCAATGCGGGGGCGGGGGGAGAGGGTTAAAGAGTACAAACATTTTTAAGGCTCTTGAAAAGATAACCATAACCCTCTAGAAAGGGTATACACCACTTTGTGAACTATAACCGATGATGTATGAGAATGCCTCACCTCTCCATGTAGTTCCTGACCTTACAACAGAACCATTCTTTTGTAGAGCTTAATAAAAAATCAACAAGTCATACTTTACCATACCTAACCAAGTTTAAAATATAAAAGTTTAAGGCAGCTAATATTAGTATGTGTCTGTGTATTACCAATATATACAGGAAACATGACAATAATAGATATGGGGAAGAAATAAAATAGAAGTACTGGGCTTAAAAACATCTTAAGAGACCATCTAGTTAAACACCTATTGAAGTGAAAAAAATTGACACCTTCCCTCTCAGAGAAGATTTCAGTTGGACACAGCATGCTAGGCATAGGATCTTAGTTTCCTAATTCTTAGATCTTAGCACTATCCAGGAAATGGGCAAAAAATTTAGTACCCTAATTAACAAAATGGAGAAGTCTGATCATGCGCTGTCTAAATCCCTTTTAAAATTACATAATTTTTACAATTTATATTAACAGGCTATCCAGTAAATGAAAAGAACACTGAAATTGCTTCTGAGTACCTAGATAAATGCACAAGTTTTAACCTTCATAGAGTAAGGATTTTTTTTTTACTATTTTATTTATTTATTTTTGAGAGAGAGGAGAAGGGAAGGAGGAAGAGTGGGAGAGAAACATCAACGTGTGGTTGCCTCTCATGTGTCCTACTGGGGATCTGGCCTACAACCCAGGCATGTGCCCTGACTGGGAATCAAATAGGTGACCCTTTGCTTCACAGGCCGTGCTCAATCCACTGAGCCACACCAGCCAGGGCGAGTAAGGATTTTTATAGTATCTGTATAATGTTCTTGTAAAGTTTAAGTAATGTGTGACAATCTTGTAAACTGCTAAACTATCTAAATATATGTGGTTTAATTACCTATGTGCACAAATACTGTGAAAACTGTAAATACATTTAAAGTGTTATGTTAGAGCAAGGTGTATTAACCAAGAAAGGTCCTAAAGGAGAGCTGGACTCTTGACCTATAATTTCAAGGGAGAGCAAAGTTAAGTATTACATAGGGTAACAGTTACAAAACAATTTCATGCAAATCAGTATATCTGAACAAAAGCTGTAGCAGAAATGAGGGAAGGTACTCAACTTATCATAAATGTAGAAAATGAAGAGAATGACCTGGTGTCGTGGAAGGACTTGGTAGGGAGGTTTAGTACATCACCTGGCACAAAAAAAAGAAGGTATTTTTAGGGAAATATAAGAGAGCCCAAAGAAATGTACCTTCTCACTGTGCAAGACAGCTCCATCAAATTCTACCAAAGGAAGTGGTTATGTAAATGAAATTCTCCTTTTAGAATAGCTATTACATAGTCAAAAAACAGGAGAAGGAAAATAACAATATAAAAAAGGAAATTATGCTGAAGCCTCTCTTTTCCTTTGCAATATAAATATTTGGGTCATAGTACATTTAAGGTAATTGCCTCATAAAGAATACCCAAGTCTGGAATGTATTTTTTTGAGTTTTGACAAAATATGAAAGAACAAAGGTCAACCACGCGGGTACAGTCTAAACATGGGAACACATACATTTTATACAAAGTTCAATTTTGAAAGGTTCTCGGCCTAAAGACATTGGGTGGGTTTCTTGTTGTTTAGTTTTGTTTTTTATGTAGGGAAATGTGTTGTAGTTTACCTCTGCCCCTGCAAGCAGGTGTATTCATCAGGGTTACTATTTCCCAGAGCAAAGAAATCTGGTTGGTTTATTTTCCACGTTGTGACTGACAATCAAAGGAGACTACTGCAAGTAAAGAAAAAAGAAGAGTGTTAAGCATTAATTTGCACAGGAGTCTTAGTTATAATCTATAGTTTTACTCAACTGCCCCCCCNTTGTCTACAAAACGGCCCCCCCCCCCCCCCCCCCCCCGCAACCCACGCCAAACAAAGCCAGCCTGCTAGGACCTGGTGAAAAAACGAGCAAGGCAGAGGCTGGAGATTTCTGTACTAAGGAGCTTCAAGGTTCTGGTTCACTGCCACCTTCTCATTAAGTGGCCATAATCCATAATCGTAGTACTAGCAGTGGAACCCAGCCAGCATGGTCCTTGGAGGAGCAGGTTTTCTGGAGCAGATACACGGGGCCCTGATTACTCACCCGCACGCCACTCCACCACATACCCCGTAGTCCAGGAGCCCCGCTGTTGTCTGCCCTGCTGCTGGAACGCTACTCTGACAGAGCTCTCTGCTAGCTCCCACCCACATAGGTCCCTCCCTGCCAAAACAAGTCCCCACCTTCACAACAGGCTTCAGGATCACCCCCTTCCTTGAGAGGAGACCGAGGGCTGGTACTTAGCTCTGAGGTCCTGGACGTAGAGAGGGCTCTGCCTGCAGCCACGCTGCTCCCCAACCACCACCAGCTCGGGGGCTTGTGTTACTTGGCTGGGCCAAGAGCAAAATGGACTCACCCCACTACCCTCGGCCCGACACCTCCGTGGAGTTCTTTGGCTCAGATTCACCTTTGTTCCACCACCCGGATCTTGCCCCGCCCCCCCTCCCCCCCCCCCCAGAGGATGTGGGTAAAGGGAGGCGGGAGTTCTTCTGGTGTCTCCAACCGCCACCCTTCTCGGTGCTCAGGAAGAGGGGAGGGCCCCAAACTGCCAGCTTCTCTTTCTTCCTAAAGGGCTGCTCCAGCCAGCAAAGCGCTGTCTGGGAAGCGCCCGGTTCTGGGCGCTAGGAAGCAGACGTGGCTCTTCCTGCACACAGCGCAGACGCCTGGAGGCGGTGCCATCCCCAAGGGAGCCACCCCGGAAGGAAGCAGGCAGGGAGAAGCTGGTTCCATTTGGATTGTTATACTTTCCTTTGTTACTGCCCGTGTATTTTTAGAAACGAACAAAAAAATGTCCAAACCTTCACATCAACTTATCTCAGGACCAGAAGCCGGGCCACAGTGGCTTGGGGAGGGGAAGATAACTGTCCGACCGCACCCCACAACTGGGGTGGGTGGGACAGGCACTTGTGTTGGGACCAAAGCCAGGGCTTCAGCCAACAACTCAGGCCAGAGCACAACCAAAATGAAGTTGACTATTGTCCCCAGCCCAGACTTGCAGCTCTATCTTTATGGGCTTTAAGTTAAGCACTAGTGGACCAATTCTTTTTTTATTTTTTATTTGTTTTATTGTTACAGCACAGTTGTCTCCATCTCCCCTGGATGGAACTAAACAGCATTATGCTAAGTTAAATAAGGCAGGCGGTGAAAGACAAATACTCTGTGATCTCACCAATTCTCTTTAAAATTTTCTTTCACCAAAAACACCACTTAAAAAAACAGCAGTACTGCTTTTTCCTTCAGAAAGAACGAAGAACTACCCTGGCTGGTGTAGCTCAGTGGATTAAGCGCGGGCCTGCGAACCACACAATCGCCGTTCGATTCCCAGCCAGGGCACATGCCTGGGTTGCAGGCCAGTCCCCAGCGGGGGACTCATGAGAGGCAACCATACATTGATATTTCTCTCCTTCCCTTCCCCTCTAAAGATAAATAAATAAAGTATTTTTTTAAAAAAAGAAAGAAAGAATGAAGAACTTAAATTGGCTTTAAATTATCCGTTGCTGTTATTCGGTTGCTAACCTGACACTGTTTTGATGTTGAGCCCCTATAATAAGGACCTTGTCTAATACCAAACACATTAGGTACTTATCAATGAGCAGCTATAAGAAGGATATAAAGATGAAGGTATGGTTTCTCCAAATTTACAGTATTAAGAAAATTGAAGCAAGGTCAAAAATCACAATATGCCCTAGGGTTCAGTTCACTCAGGTGGGATAGTCTGGGCTTTGGAAATAGGATTTGGAGAAAGGTATTTGAGGCCTACCTGTCATGGGTGAATGTTCATGCCATAGTCTTTCCTATAAGTCAGCCAGGCAACTGCTCTGCTAGCTGCCTGCTGAGCAGCCCAGCACCAAGGAGTCATACACAGTAACTGTGCTATTTACTCAGCTTTTATTGAATGCAAGTTCACTCAAAGTAGAACATTAATATACATTAATATCCTACTCACACTATAACAATCTAAGAGAAATAATAACACACACACACAGAGCAATCAATGGAGGATAAGGAACCTGAGTCCCAGAGTCTCAGTCTGCAGGTCTGAGAGACAGCCTGGTAGGCAAAGGAGTTGTCAACATCTTGCAAGGAAGGTTCTCCAGAGCCAGGTGAGCAGCAGAGCAGAGCCTAGAGTGGCTGATGCCAAGGGAGATCAGCGTGACATGGAGCAGTACTGTGGAGTGTGGAGCTTGGCTATCTCAGCCAGTGATCTGGAACCTGTCTTATACCTTCAAAGTGGAGTACTCCACCTTTCTGGGTCTTTTCGATAAATGTCTTGGCACCCCTGATGCCAAGTGTGGAATTTGCCCAGGAGCATATCTATGGGTGGTCCCGTTCTGCAGACGTGGCTATTCTGACCACGTGTGCAGATATCCTAAGTGTTTCTCCTGCCAGATGTGTTTACTCTGACTTAGGTAATTTTCCTCTTGAACCAAAGTGTCATGGCTGACAGCCATTTTAGTTGACATAAGTGTCTTCACTTTGTTTTATATACTTTATACTATCTTAATCAGACCTATGCCATTTTATTGGTATGCACTCCACATTACCATATGTAGTTCCTGGGCCCTGTGACTAATAAATGCTTACCTTAAACCCCATGAAAAACACCTCCTCACTGTCTTTGAAGAAGTCTAGTGTCTCATCATGCTCAAAGTCCCTTTTAAAACTAATTTTTGTGTCTCCCTTAAACCAAGTTTTGTCTTTGTAAAACAGCTACTACATTTATGTCACTAAATCTTCATAAGAACACTGTGGGATGGAAATCATCCTTATTCTATAGATGAGGAATGGGGTGAAGTGATTTTTCCAACGTAAAAACATGAGGGAGAGCTAAGACTATAAAGTCAGATTCCAGGTTTAGGATTTTTTTCTATGGCACAGTTAGTATCAGTGCCAGTCTCCTACTAAATTGGTATTATTTTTTAAAAGCCTAATGTATGGAAACATAAATACCCCAATATTAAAATGATACAAGAGAGAAAGTTAGGTTATTAACACATAAAATTTATTCTTAGTGTAATTGTATAACTCATATTTATATAGCTAGATCTGGTTAGTGGCGATTCAGAGATCTGATCAGATTACTGGGGAGGAGTAGGGAGGAGGAGTAGGGAGGAGGAGTAGGGAGGAGCCATAGCAGGAGGCAATGGTAAACAGTCTAGGATGGTACTGACCGAGAAGCCGAATGCCTCCAGAGTGCATGGAAATATGGGCTAGAAGATTTGAAGTAAAAGAGGTCCAGCTGTATAGCTTGGAGGTTCTCGTACTAGCTTGGCTTCTTGGGCTCACTTGCTGGATCTCTTGCTGGATCTCATGGCATTCTCTTCTTCCTCAAGGATGCCTGGATGGTCATGCTGCAGCTGCCTGCATTTCCCAATCCACAGTATTTTGGATAGGAAGGAACTCCAGGCAAAGCCCAGGATTGGGCTGGCCTGGCAGAGGGTGGCAGGTTTATTCTTTGGGTATTCTAGAGGGAATAGGCTGTAAGGCAGAAGACTGCCATTCTTCCAAAATTGTGTAGCTTTTTGTATCTTATGTTTTAGTTTGTAAAGTAACCCTGTAGAAATAAGATCAATAAAACAAATTGGGGCAGGGGGAAATGACAGAACTCAGGTGTTAAAGAGTTTAACCTTAATAGGCTTAAATGATTAAAGCTGAACCTAAAGAGTTAAAGAGTTTAGCTTTAATTGATAGGCCTAAGTGACTAATTAATGTGGAAAGCTGTTAATTCCAAAATTGTGAAGCTTTTGAATAAACACTCCTTTCCTCTATCACCAAACCTTTTCCTCTGCGTCTTGTGACCATTCAAGGCCTGGCAGGTTTATGAGATTCAGGCAGATGGAAGAATATTCACAGTCATTGGAATGTCTGACATGCCTTTTTTCAAGGGTGGGTGATTCATGCATGTTGCAAACTGCGTGTCCCCCTGCATGTCTCTGCATGTCACTTGCCCCCCAGCATGGCATTCTGCATGTCTCTCATCACCCAGTGTGGCACCCAGCAGGGAGCCCCTGCCCCCGTAAATACTAGACTATAGATAAAGCCAGCAGGGTGCCAACAAAATTATGCAGCAGAGTGTCATATGACACATGTGAGCCCACTCAAAGCTATGGGAACACTTTATCAGACCCAGTCTCAGGGCTATAAGAACACTACTTATCAGGCCCATTTTCAAGGTCATGGAAAACTGCTTCCCTTAGTTGCCCAGACACCTAGGTGAGGAAGCCAGACTGCCTCTGTTTACCCTATACTGTGGAATTTTGCGTTGAGAGTGGTGGTGGACAGCAGGACCCCAGTTGCTGTTCAGTAACAGCAATGGCAACTCTGGTGGAATCCTAACTGTCTGTGGTTGGTTGCCCCAAGAGTAGAACTGTGGGTTTCCCAGACTCTGGGAGTTTCTCTGCATGCCCACTTGAGGTGTGGAACCCCTAAACATACCTGGCTAATAAAAAGGAAATGCGTCTGGGAAAAGGCCTTGAAATGAGGTCCAGGTGAGGACTGCTTTGAGAAAGCCATTGTGTGAGAACCACGGTTTGTGAAATTGGTTGGCAGAAGGTTTGCTGTGAGTACTTGCAGGGTAAATGGAGTCAGTCTGGCTTCCTTACCCAGATGTCTGGGCAACTAAAATAAGCAGTGTTCCCATAGCCTTGGGACGGGGTCTGATAACTGTATTCCCATAACCTCGAGTGGGCCCACATGCGCAGAATCATGCTGTGTTATATAATGTTTTGGCACCCTTCCAGCTTTGTGTATTTTTAGTATATAAGGGACTTGAGGCTTCTCACTGTGACACTTGGTTTGCATAAGCATGGATAGCTCCACCCTTGAATAAAGGTATGCCTGGCATTTCTACAGTTCTATGCATTTTCTTCATCTCCCTGAATCCCAAATAAACCTGCTTGGCTTTGACAGGCTGCAAGAATACTCTTTGCTACTCTGGAATAATGGGGTCATGGATACCAGTTTTATTTATATGTCCTCAGGTTTCTTGGATTTTTCGGGTTATAGCTTTTGGCCTATACACCCAGGCCAATAAAGGCAGTTCTGTGCTGTCTCCTAGAGGGAGCCCACTGGGTAGGACATTGACAGACTGGGTATATACTGCTATTATCCAATGTTCAAGGAGGTATTAATTAATTATTATAGTACTGTGTGGCCTATGCGGGTTTTGAATTGTGAGGAGAGGTGGCCCATACATAGCTCCTTAAGTTATTGTGTCATCATGCAATTGAAACAGTATTGCCAACAGTTAGATGGGATGAAACCCATTATGTCAATGCATTTATGTTGCGTAACAGGGTTTTGCCAGGGACAGAGAATCACTTGGTGGTACAGAAAAGGAAGGAGACCCCAAAACCTCTTCCCAATAGTAAAACATAGGAAGAAAGGGAGAATGAGGAGATAAACCTTATCAATGTTCTGCACCCAGGGGACACAGGGTGGGTGGTAAGAGGAACTTTCTCACCACCCCCCCTTCACAAGCTGCCCCCGAAGTAGAGACCACAGAGTCAATGGCTTCACCCCTGTGTGATGAGGGATGGGTCTCCCCCTCAAAGACCAGTCAGGGCACCCGATTTGGCCAGGGAGCATCCATATCTGGAGCAAGGCAATTTCCTTTGAGGCAATATGCTACAGATGGAGTAAATCAGCATGGCCAGCCTTCTGGCTACTATTGGACCCATACTCCATTTTCCACTTAAGACTTACAGAATTGAAAAAATTCGAATCCTTCATATAGAGATGATCCTCAGAGAATGGCAGATCTTATCACCTCCATTTTTGCCACTTATCATCCAAACTGTGCAGATATACAGGCCTTCTTAAATATCCTGTTAACTGTGAATGAGAGACAGCTGGTTTAAATAGGGCTAATGAAGAGGCCCAGCATCCCCACCAAGAGAATCCTGAAGGGACCCCCAACACCAGCTGGAGAAATTCCTTTGACAGAGCCAAAATGAAACCCAAATTATGGGGGCTTAGACTTCCTGGAACATTACAGAGAGTGTATACTGGAAGGGCTTAAAAAGGGGGTCCCTAAACAAAAAATATGGTACTGGCTGTTCAACAAAGACCAGATGAGGCCCCTTCCAAATTTTTAGAGAGGATCTATCTGGCATATAGGAAACATAGTAATGCTGAGTCACAGGCACAGAGAATGTGTGGATGGTAAACATGGCTTTTATTGGGCAAAGTGCTCCAGTTATTTGAAGGAAACTCCAGAGATTGGGTGGTGCCTTGAGAATGAATCTCTCTCAGCTGGTAGACATAGCCTTTAAAGTTTACCATTCCCAGAAATCAAGGAAGGTAAAGTAGGCCATGGTATTAGAAACAAAGTGGTGAGGCCATAGGAGGAAGGAAGTAGGACCCCAATGGAAGGAGGACAGGCCCTTAGGTGCCAATCAATGTGCCTATTGCAAGGAGAAGGACCACTGGAGAAAGGAATGCTCAAAACTTAAAAAAAGTGGGGGTGCAAATAGAAAAGATTAGGTTTGAATTTTCTAGAATTTTCTATAAATGGAATCATACAGTATGTACTCTCTTCACTTATTTGGTCAGGAAAATATTTTTGAGATTTATTCTTGTCATCATATCAGTTGTATAAAGAAATATGGGACAATTCAGTAAGCCAGAACAAGTAGAATAGAAAAACTAAATATATTGTTAATTGGCCGAGCAGTTTACAGCCATCTAGTAAATTGCAAAATCCTATCCTCCCTAATTGTTTACTTTTCTCCCTAATTGTTTACTTTTCTCCCCAACTGGAGGGTAAATAGCTTAAATCACCCAGGGAAATAGATAGCTGAGATCCAATTAGTGCCATTCGTACTAACCACCCAAAGACGGACGAAAGACCTGGAAGACTCAAGGCCCTGAAAGGCAGCTAACCAAAAAATGGACTGGTCCCTATGATGTCCTGTTGACAACACATCTTCCCTAAAGCTGATGGGATTCTCACTTTTTAGACCTCTGGGCCCTTTCTGCCCAAGCCATTAGGACAAAAACGGAAACTAGTTTTAAAGTGGAGCCCACCGACTGCCCCATACTTCACCAAACCAACTACTCAGTTCAGCCAAATTGCTGAGTCTCAGGAGGTGGCGATGCAGATGGGCTTCTTAAGTGAACTCCATATTGTGTAAACTATCACTCAAGTAATGAAATCATAGGCTTATTGCCTATGAAAATAGAAGGAAGTACATACGTGTTAATTCATGCAACAACCCACAAATCAGCCTCTGAGTTTGCAAGGCTGTCTTTTGGGAATGCGTCCAGTTGCAAGGCCTTTGCTGGCCTGACATTTAACAGTGGCAATTTGACACATCCTTCTTGCTTGTAAATTGAACATCTTTGATGATATCACAAACTAGCTTCAAATTCCAAATGAAAACACACTTTGAAGACAGCTGCACTAGTCCAATGTCCACCATTGAGCACTGTGCTTTTCCTTGAATCACAATTTTTGTTCTTAGGATTGCCCTTATTGTCACTAAAGGGACTTCATTAAGTCTAATTTTAATTTTTGCCTGTTTACGTAAATACAAGAACAACAATTGATTACAGATGACTTTTAAGTCTTCTTTGCTGGAACTTACACAAGGAACTTTCATGTTGACTCTTCAGTCTGCCCTTCAGGGCACAGAAACTGAGCTACACACCTGCCATCTGACCTTGCCTGTAGCACCTGCTTTTCTCAAGTCCTTTAGGTTTCCACTGTGCCTTTAACATTCCTTCTAGCTATATTTCAGGAAAGCAACATTCATTCCTTTCCTGGAGACACTGCGATGAACCACACAACCAACCAAGGTACCAGGCTTTTTGTGTGTGTGTGTGGATTTTCACTAGCTTCAAAAGTCAATGCCAATTTCTCCAGGCTTTCTGGTAACAGCCAGAGTCCAGGCATGCCTCTTTTAGGCATGACATTCCAGTCACAGTCTTGGTTGACAAAACCACCATTATCAACTGGTCTTATTGGTTTTATGCAAGGAAACCTATGTTATCACTCACCCCTCCAGAATGCCAAATTCTGGAGGAATCAGGTAGGTAGGAAAATACAAAGCATGCAGGAAAATCTTTGTCCTTCTAATATTCACTAAGATTGCATCTCCATGCCTTGTACTTTCTATTGCTAAAACCATGTAATTTCTTTCCAAAACTTTCACAAACTTCTACAACCTTCTATACACCTGTTACAAACCTTCTTACTCATTCAGATCTACTAAAATTACATTTCTGTGCCTTATGCTTTCCCTTGTTCACTTTACCATGTAGTATGAGGTTTTAACCCTTCTTGGGAATCCTCAATTTCCTTTCAGAGCACAAACAGCACAATTTCAAGAAAAGACAGAGTTCCAAAAGAAGGGTGACTAGTTAGAGTCACCCTTTAGAATTTTGTCTCATTTCCCACTGGTCCCACTAACCAATTAAACAGGTGAACTTTCCTATGTCCTACATAGCACAAAGTCTCACCAATAGAGGCAGTCTTTCACCCACCAGTGCATCCACTCATCTCCTGGCAGAGACCTGCCCTCTCACTCCCAGCAAACATACTCATCAGCATCTCATGGCCCCTCACTTTTATGGCAGAGATAGCCTCTTTCCCCCCAGTGCATCCACTGGTCTCCTGGCAGAGGTGTGCCCCCTCACTGCCCAATCGCTTGGCAGAGACATGCTTTCTTGCCTCAGGCTGGTATATTCATCAGTCCCACATGACCCTTTCTGGATCCCACATAGAAAAGGTATTCTCCCCAATGGGTTACAGGTGATCTCTCTCAGGTCTTACTGGCCAAAAAGCAGAGGCAGAGGATTCCTGATGCATCCAAAACAGCAAAGTTCAAACCACATCCCCATAAGATCAGGAAAAAAGCAAATAAACAATAACCACACCTAAGAGCTGACGTTTCCTTTCCTCAAGGTTTCAAGGTTAAAACTGTCACAACCTCTTAGAGCCTTTACAACTTTTCAAAGACCTTCTGCAACATTCACAAACTTTCTATATACTTTACTCCTTCAGATTTAACCACAATCCACTCTTAATCCTTGTTCTTTTCCACACTGGGAAGGACCATATTCAGACTCAGTATCTGGCAGCTTAATGTCCCTAGCTTTATAAGCACATGCATAAAGTAACAGAAACATTGTCACCCTGTGTTGGGGTTCACTGTCCTTTTCCACAAGAGGAATTACAAGGCACTTTATGGAGTGCAGGTCCAGCTTTTCCTTTACTGTGGGCATTTATCTTCCTCTAAAAGTCCCTAGATTTGCAAATACATCCTGCAGCTTTCTGAAGTTTAGGACCTTGAAAACACCCTATCATGCAATGACCTGAATGCCTGGAAATAGACAGTCTCATTCCACTTCCCAAACCATAGGCAATACAGTTCCAACTCCATGAAAGTTTTGCAATCTATGGAACCATAGATGGGCCATCTTTCACCATAGACCAAAGCATACAAACCATAGACCAAAGCATACCACCATAGGCCAAACAGTGTTGCAGTAAAAATCCGATTCCTACTCACTCATCGGAGAATGGCTGTTCCTATTCCAGTCCAATGTATTCTATCCATATGCCTCCCCCTAGGAGCTAACACAGGATATCCTCTGTCAGATTGGAGGTACCACAGGTCCAATACAATGAACAGGAAAATCCAGGGAAACTGGGAACACACAAATAAAACTTGAATCCACAACTCCATTTCACAAACAAACTTTGGTGTCTCATCTACTGCTGACCCATGCTGTGGATGGCAGCCCTCAGAGTGTGGCCTCTCAGAACTCTGAAACTCCTTATCCAGTCCAAGCCTCATGGCCTTTCTGGGGACCCATGTGTGGGACAAGAGGGTTAAATAGGGGCCCTCTGGCTAGTGGACTCCCAAGGATTGGTTGGCCCTCACCCCCTCTTAGATTTTATCTCTTTTCCAAACTCATTTCCTTAGTGGCCCCTTTAAGCTCAGGTAGTTCTCACTCACAACCCTATTCATGGCTCCCAGAGTGATCCCCATCAGATACTGGACCATGGTATACAGAGCTTGAATGGTGAAACTTGAACCCCAGTTGCAAGCTTGAATGGTCCCCCTTGGATGCTTGTTCATGTCTTTCAGAACCCATATAGTAACACTTGGACCCCAGTTCATGGATCTCAGTACCAGGACTGTCCTCACTGGACACCAGTCATGGCCTTCAGGACCCAGGCCATCCCTATCAGAACCCAGTTGCACAGACAGCCCAACTGGTGCAGAGCCCATGCAGCACACAGCCTGGAGAATGTGTCTAGGCTACCACATTGCCTTGATGCAAGATGGTGGAACACCCACTTGCCACATTATCCAAGATGGTGGAACCCTCATGTGACCCATCCAAGATGGCAGAGCAATCGTGTACCACCCACAAGGTGGTAGAGCACCCAGGTGACCCACTCTCCATGGTGAAGCATTCATGTTTCCTACCCAAAATGGCGGCACACCCTTGCACTGACCCCCCATGTTGGTCACCCTTGCAGTGACCCCCAACATGCATGCAGGTTTGGCTCACAGAGCTTAGGGATTCCCTCCCTCCCTAAACCTATTTCCTTAGATAACTCTGGTATTCCTGCTGACTGGCACCTTGAGCTGGGGTACAGGGCAGTTTCCTGAGACTGGGAAGTTCCCACAACCTTGCTCCAGAGATCTGTCTGCTGCAACATAACTAGAACCTGAGTACAGGTTCCCTTAGTGCCATCTGGGTTGCCAAAATTATTACTGAGCAATGCAGGGCCCATGCACATGGCACCTTGCTGCATGACCCAATAATTCGTGTTGGATGTAACAGGTTTTTATTTACAGGGGTGAAAAGTTCGGTGGGGGCCGAGAGCACTTTTGCTCAGAGACCCGTTCTACCATGAGACCAGCTCCTCCCTTGATCCCCACCAGGTTATAAGCCAAAATAATTCCCCATGTCCTTATTTGTTTTTAAACCAGCTATGAAAACAGTTTTCCCGAAAGTATATTTGTAGGTTTCAAAGTCACCATTCTCTTGCAGCAGCTCTCTCCTTCAGTATCTGCAGTATGTTGTCCTCAGCCTCCATGAAAACACATCTGTGTTGGCTCTGGGTTATGGTGAAGTCCAGGAAAGCACAAGTCTCAAGAAAGTGGCTTCATTCTTTAGAGAAACAAAAGTCTACAGTTTCAGCATTTCCAGTCATAGTTCACCATTCCAGTCATCTCCCACTAATTCATGTTTCATTACGCAGGTCCTCACAATTCCCAGCACCATCAGCTGTGCTGCCATGTTCTCCAGGCAAGTTTCTCAGCAGGTCTCCTTTCTTACTCCAGCTCCTTCCTTACTGCAGCAGACTACATGGTGGAAACGTGTCTACAAACTGCATATCTCCTTTCTACTTTCTCTCTCAGATCTCATGGCTGAATCCCTCATGGCTCCTTTCTCATGGCAGTTTATTCAGAGGAGCAAATGTAGCTCTTTCCCTTACTATAGGCAGCATGGCTGAAAGTCTCTCACATGGCTACCCTCTTCACTACAGACCAGCATTGCTGCTACCTACTCTGTCAGCCCTCATGGTGGATCAACCTATCTGTGCCTGCCCTTAGTTAAAATCCTGACCTGGAGCTTCCTATGTGACCTTCTATCTGGCTCCTCCCAACATATGCTACATTTGCCAGCTTTCTGTATCTTCTACCCACTCTCAGCTTCCATCTTCAGTCAGGGCAAGAGTTCCTGTGACACATGGGCTTCCACGGAGGGCATTCACCTCCCCTGGCTATGTCATGAGTCCCTGAATGCTCTCAGAGTCATGTAGACACCTGTTGTCCAGAGTGGTAGCACAGCTATTAGCTTGCCTTTTTGTTATGCAATGTATCTAAAGTCATATCACCTGCTTCCCCCATCCCTCATCTCCCAACCATGGGCTGTGGGGACTTTGGGGACCCCTCAGTCTTCACCTCATTAAACTAGGAAAGGTAATTTAGTGCCAGTAGAACCTGGCTTGGTCAAGAGAGCATCTCTGTACCATGAGCCCAGATGGTGAGTGGTTATGTCTCTGCCAAGAGACCAATGGATGCAGTGGTAGGTGGGAGAATGCCTCTACCGCTGAGGCTTTGGGACATTTGGAAACCAGGAAAGGTCTCCTGTGTGACATGTTAGTGGGGACCAGTGGGAAAGGACAAAAGATTTTTAAGGCTAGTTCCAGTCTACCTTCTTCCTTTGGAAATCTTTCTTGGTTCTGGATATTGCTTTGTTTCTGCTCTGAAAGATAATTGAGGTTTCCCAGGGAGAATTAAAACTTTATATCAAGTGGAAAGTAAACAATGAAAAGTATAAGGCATTAAAGTAAAATTTTAGGGGATATTAGGAGGACAAGGATTTACCTTCATGCTTTGTATTTTTTACCTACCTGATCCCTCCAGAATTGGCATTCTGAAGGAGTGAATGAAGACATAAGGTTTCTTTGCATAAAACCAACAAGGCCAGTTGTCATTGGTGATTTTATTTTTTATATTTTTAATACTTTTAAATTTTATTGTTGTTCAAGTACAGTTTTCTGCCTCTTCCCCTGCCTCTCCCCCCACATCCCAGCCATCCCTATCTCCCTTTCCTGAATCCACCAGCCCTTGGTTTTGTCCATGTGTCCTTTATAGTTGTTCCTACAAACCCTGAACCCTTCCCTTCTTCATTATACTGTCCCTTCTCCCCTCTGGTTACTGAACGTTTGTTCTTAATTTCAATATCTCTGATTATATTTTGCTTGCTTGTTTCCTTTGTTGATTAGGTTCCACTTATAGGTAAGATCATATGGTATTTGTCTTTCAAGGCCTGGCTTATTTGACTTAGTATAGTGCTCTCCAATTCCACCCATGGTGTCGTAAAGGGTAGGAGCTCTTTCCTTCTTTCTGCTACATAGAATTCCATTGTGTATATGTACCATAAATTTTTGGATCTATTCATTTACTGATGGGCACTTAGGTTGGTTCCAGCACTTCGCTATGGTAAGCTGTGCTGCTGTGAAAATTGGGGTGTATAGGTTCTTATGGATTGGTGTTACAGGGTCCTTAGGATATAATACCAGAAGTGGAATTATGGGTCAAAAGACAGTTCCATTTTTAGTTTTCTGAGGGAATTCCATAGTGTTTTCCACAGTGGCTGTACCAGTCTACAATCCCACCAACAGTGCACTAGGGTTCCCTTTTCCCCACAACTTCTCCTTCACTTGTTGTTTGTTGTTTTGTTTATTATGGCCATTCTCACCATGTGAAGTGGTATCTCATTGTAGTTTTAATTTGCATCTCACTGATGGCTAGTGGTGCTGAACATCTTTTCATGTGTGCCTGGGACCTCTATAGGTCCTCCTTGGAGAACTGTCTGTTCAAGTCTTTTGCCCATTTTTTAATTGGGGTTTTTGTCTTCCTGGAGTGGAGTCCTGTGAGTTCTTTGTATATTTTGGAAATTAACACTTGTCTGAGTTATCATTGGCAAATATGTTTTCCCATATAGTTGGTTTTCTGTTCATTTTAATGCTGTTTTCCTTAGCCATACATAAGCTTTTTATTTTGCTGAGGTCTCATTTGTTTATTCTTTCTATTATGTCCCTTGCTCTAGGGGACATATCAGTGAAAATATTGCTGTGTGGAATATCTGAGATTTTTGTGACTTTGTTCTTTTGAAGGAATTTAATGGTCTCACAGCTTATATTTAAGTTTTTTATCTACCTTGAATTTATTTTTGTGTGTAGTGTAAGTCAGTGCTCGAGTTTCATTTTTTTTTTTTTTTGCATGTAGCTGTCCAGATATCCCAACACCATTTGTTGAAGAGGCTATTTTTACTCTATTTTATGCTGCTGCTCCCTTTGTCAAATATTAATTGACCATAGAGAATTGGGTTTATTTCTGGGTTCTCTATTCTGTTCCATTGGTCCATGTGTTCGTTCTTATGCCAGTACCAGGCTGTTATGATTCCAGTGGCCTTGTAATACAGTTTGATATCAGGTATTACAATCCATCCTACCTTGATCTTTTTTCTTAAAATTGCTGCAGCTATTCAGGGTCATTTATGGTTCCATATAAAATTTTGAAGTCTGTGTTCTATGTCTGTGAAATATGCCATTGGTACTTTAATAGAGATTGCATTGAATCTATAAATTGCTTTGGGTAGCATGGACATTTAGATGATGTTAATTCTTCCAATCTATGAACATGATATATGTTTTCATTTGTATGTCTTCCTTAATTTCTTTCTTCAGTGTTGTATAGTTTTCTGAGTACAGGTCTTTTACCTCCTTGGTTAGGTTTATTTCTAAGTATTTTATTTTTCTTGTTACTATATCAAATGGGATTTTTTTCCTGATTTCTGCTTCCAATGTTTCATTGCTGGTGCACAAAAATGCCTTTGATTTCTGAATATTAACTTTGTATCTCCCTGTTTTGCCAAATTCATTTAATAGGTTGAGCAGTTTTGTGGTGGAGTTTATAGGATTTTCCATGTACACTATCATGTCATCTGCGAACAATGACAGTTTTGTTTCCTTATTCCAATTTGGCTGTCTTTTATTTCATTTTCTTGTTTTATTGCTGTGGCTAGGATTTCCAATACGATGTTGAATAAAAGCAGTGAAAGTGGACCTCCTTGTCTTATTTCTGATCATAGTGGGAAAGATGTTAGTTTTTGCCTATTGAGTATGATGTTGGCCCTAGGTCTCTTGTATATGGTCTTAATATATTGAGAAGTTCTCCTATTCCCACATTGCTGAGTGTTTTTATCATAAATTGGTGCTGTAACTTATCAGATGCTTTTTCTGCATCTATTGATATGATCATGTGATTTTTGTTTGGGTTTTTTTTGTGTGTGTGTGTGATGTAGTACATTTATTGATTTGCAAATATTGTATCATCCTTGCATCTCTGGGATGAATCTCACTTGGTCATAGTGTATGGTCTTTTTAATGCAGTTGGATGCAGTTTGCCAGCATTTTGTTGAGGATTTTAGCATCCATGTTCATCAGTGATATTGGCCTCAAGTTTACTTTCTTCATTATGTATTTGTCTGCTATTAAGATTAGGATGATGCCACCTTCATAAGAAGTTTGGGAGTCTTCCATCTTCTTGGATTTTTTGGAATAGTCTGTGAAGGATAGGTGTTAGCTCTTCTGTAAATGTTTTATAAAATTCTCCTGTGAAACCATCCGTTCCAGGGCTTTATTAGTCAGGAGATTTTTTTATTACTGCTTTAAATTGTCACCTGTTATTGGTCTGTTCTGGCTTTCTGCTTCTTCTTCATTGAGTTTTGGAAGATTATATTTTTCTAGAAATTTGCTCATTTCACCTAGGTTTTCAAATTTCTTGGCATATAGTTCTTTATAGTAATTTCTTACAATCTTTTGTATTTCTGTGGTACCAGTTGACATCTCTCCTCTTTCATTTCTGATTGTTTTTACTTGGATCTTCTCTCTTTTTTTCTTGATGAGTCTGCTTAAAAGCTTGTCAATTTTGTTTATCTTTTCAAAGAACCAGCTCCTGGATTTATTGATCCTTAGAATTGTGCTTTTAGTCTGTATGTTATTTAATTCTACTCTGATCTTGGTTATTTTCTTCCTTCTATTTGCTTTGGGCTGTCTTTGTTGTTGTTCCTCAAGTTCTTGTAGGTGTAGGGTTAGGTTTTTTGTTTGAAATATTTCTATCTTTTTTAGGTAGGTCTGTATTGCTATGAACTTCCCTCTCAGGACTGCCTTTTGCTGTGTTTCCTAAGTTTTGGGTTGTTGTGAGTTCATTTTCATTTGTTTCCAGATACTTTTTGATTTCTTCCTTAATCTCACTCTTGACCTATTCATTGTTTTATACCATGCTATTTAATCTCCATGTCTTTGAGTGTTTTGAGTTTTTTCCTTGAGGTTGGTTTCTAGTTTCAGTTCATAATGGTCAGAAAAAAAATGCTTGGTATCATTTCAATTTTGTTGAATTTGTTGAGGCTTGTTTTGTGTCCTATCATGTGGTCTATCTTTGAAAATGTTGCATGTGCATCTGGAAAGATTTCTTGGGATTAAAGGCTCTTTCTCTCTCTCCGCCCCCCTGTATATATGTATATATCAATTAAGCCATTTGATCTAGGAAATTTTTCAATGTTGCAATATCTTTGTTGATATTTTGTTTGGAACATGTATTCATTTTTGACAGTGGGTTGTTAAACTTCCCTACTATCTTTCCAATATCTTCTTGAAGTCTTCCAAGATTTTCCTCATGTATTTGAGTGCTCCTATGTTGGGTGCATATATATTTACAATGTTTATGTCTTCTTGGTGGATTCTTCCCTTTAGTATTCTGAAGTGACCTTCTGGTTCTCTTTTTATGGTTCTTGTTTGAAGTCTATTTTGTTTGATCAGTATTGCTACTATGTCTTTTTTTCTCCTGTCCATTTGCTTGCAATATTTTTTCCAACCCTTCACTCTAAATCTGTGTTGGTCATTTGTTCTGAGGTGGTCTCTTGTAGGCAGCATATGTGTGGGTCATGAGTTCTTCTCCATTCAATTATACTATGTCTTTTGATTGGAGCATTTGATCCATTTACGTTTAAGGTTATTATTGATAGGTACTTATTCATTGCCATTTTACTTCCTTCGGAGCTGTGTTCCCCCCTCTCTCTCTTACTCTGCATTTTCCTTTCTCTAAAGCAGAACCTTTACCATCTCTTACAGAACTGGTTTGGAGGAGGTGTACTGTTTTAGACTTCTTTAGTCTAGGAATCTATTTATTTGGCCTTCTGATTTAATTGAGAGCCTTGCTGGATAGAGTAGCATTCATTGCAGGCCTCTGTTTTTTTATTACCTGGAATACTCCTTGCCATTCCCTCTGGCTTGGAGTGTTTCCATTGAGAATTCAGCTGCTAGTTTTATCAGGGCTCCTGTGTATGGTACTTGCTGTTTCTCCCTTGCTGCCTTTAAGATTCTCTGCTATTCTTGGAATTTTGCCATTTTAATGATGATTGTCTTGAAGTGGGCCTTTTTGGGTTCCTCTTGATTGGGATTCTCTGTGTTTCCTGGATTTATGTGACCTTTTTTCTCATCAAATTAGGGAAGTTTTTCCTCATTACTTTTTCAAATAGGTTTTCTATCTCTTGCTCTTCTTCTTTTCCTTCCGGTACCCCTATTATAAGGATATTATTCTGTTTCATGTTTTCCTGCAGCTCCCTTAAAACCTCTTCATTCTTTCTGAGTCTTTTTTTTTCTTGCACTTTTTTTCTGCCTTGTCCTGCAGCTGGCTGATCTGATCTGTTTCATCTAGCCTGCTTTCGATTCTTTCTACTGTGCTCTTCAATTCAGAAATTGTATTCTTCATTTCCTCTTGGACCTTGTTCATACTTTCTATTTCCTTTTTCATGTTGAAATAACTTGCAGTGAGATCATCATAGTTTCCCTGTAGTTTTTGGTAATTCTCTGTGAGCTCATTGAGCTTCCTTATAATCATTGCTTTGAAGTCAGTATCTGATAGTTGACTGGCCTCTATATCATTTAAGAGTCTTTCTGAGGCTTCTTCCTTTCCTTTTGTTTGTGATTTGTTTCTTTGTCTTCTCATTGTTTGTGAGACTCTTCTTGTTAGCCTCTGCTTCTTAAATTGACCTCTTTTGACTCCCTGAGTTTTCGTATGAACTTATAGACCTTTGATGTTCAGTAATGCAGCCTCCTTTATCTCCTGAACTGTCTGCTCTGGGGCTCTCATTTATGTTTGCTCTCTAGATCTTTGGGTTTTGATGGTTGTTGGGACTTTTTTCATGGATCCTTCCCTCCAGCTTCTATAACTGAGGATCACTCTGCCTGCCACATCTTGTATGCTATTGTGCAGGTGCAGACAGGTTTTGTCGAAGGTGGTTCTTCTGTCTCTCCAAGGTTTTGAGGCTTCTGTCTTATTATTGTTCAGTTGTTTGTTTTGGGTAATTTCTTCACTGCTTAGTTGTAATTGCAGATTGGTCCTGGGTGGAGGTTAGTGTGGCTTCCACTCACTCCTTCATCATCTTTATTTTCTATCTGTTGGTGGTTGCTTTGTTGGTGGGTTCTCCCTTCCAGCAGGTATACTGGTGTTCATACTTCCCACCTACTCTTCTATGTGATCAGTTGGAGAGGGAAGACAAAATGGAGTATACAGTGAAGGGCATTCTGTGGGATTTAAAGTACCAACCCATAGAGAAGTTTGGATAAGTATAGTGTTAACTGTGATATTTCACCCAACTAGCCACTTTTTAGAATGGGTAGTAATAAGACAAGAGTATTGTTGGAGGGTGGGGGAAGAATTGTGATTCAATCTAGAAAACAGTGAGCTTGTGGGAGGTCAGATTATGAGATATCATGAGATTAAAAGATAGAAATTAGGCATAGTCTGAGAGAGAGTAGAGGTAACCACAACAGTAATAAAGTTCCAGAAGACAGTGAAATGGGCTTAGATCCTGAGTGGCGGGGTGCTGTGTAGTATTTACAATTGCATACAACAATTATTTACAATAATACTGGAACAGAAATTGTATGACAGAATCTATATGATCTGAATAACAAGAATAGGAATTACATGACCTAGAGTAGTGTGCTATTGGAACACAAGTGAAGTGAAAGAAGGAAAATTAAAAATACACTATGAAAAAGACAACAAGGAAAACAAATCAAACAATGCAATTAACAAACAAAAGGAAGAAAATGAAACAGAAAAAATAGAAATAAAAATATACTAATAAAATGAAAGAAGTAAAATTATGAAATAATAATAATCATACAAATAAACAATAACACGCAAGTTCTCTGGAATAGCAAAGTGAAATTTCTCTCATTTTATCAATTGTTAAAATTGGCCTTATGATCCCTCTTTGGGTCTGACTCTGGTCCTTTCACAGCCCAGGTCTTACTGTCTCACTTGGTGAAAAATAATAGAAAGAAAAAATTAGAATGTAAAGCCACCTGTTCACTTTAAACCAGCCAAGCAAGTTCTGCTGGTCTTCTGGCTTCAGCAGGCTGAGGGTATTGGGTTTCACTTTTCTCCCTTCCTGTGGTTTTAGGACCACGTCTGGGCCCCAGTATTAACAGTTGCCCAGCCTCCAGCCCAGTTCCTCAGCTTACTGCCATGGCCCCAGTGCCCTTCTGTACCAGGCCTATGCCTTCAGTCCCACAGTTGTGCTGTCCTTGAGGTACACTAATTAAGTGCAACTCGCCTTCTTGCTCTTTTCTCTCCTAGGTGCTAGGCACTCAAGTCCTTTCAGGGTCCTTCTTATAGTCTGAAAAAAATAAGGTAATTATGCTTCTTCTCCCTTGTACCTTTCCTCCCATTCCTCCCTTCCCCCTCCCCACTGAAATCTCTCCATGTGATGTCCATTTTTCTGATACTGTTGCTGTTCTATTGTTTGCTTAGTTTTTGTTTTAATTGTGTTTCTTTTTTTTCAGGTTCATTTATTGATAGTTGTGAGTTTGTTGTCATTTTACTGTTCATATTTTTAATCTTCTTTTTCTTAAATAAGTCCCTTTAATATTTCATATAGTAAGGGCTTGGTGATGATGAACTCCTTTAACTTGACCTTATCTGGGAAGCACTTTATCTGCTCTTCCATCCTAAATGAAAGCTTTGCTGGATAAAGTAATCTTGGATATAGGTCCTTGCCTTTCATGACTTCAAATACTTCTTTCCAGCCCCTTCTTGCCTGTAAAGTTTCTTTTGAGAAATCAGCTGATAGTCTCATGTGCCCTCCTTTGTAGGTAACTTTCTCCTTTCCTCTCACTTCTTTTAGGATTCTCTCTATATTTAATCTTGGGCAACTTAATGATGACGTGCCTTGATGTGTTCCTCTATAAGTCCAACTTCTTTGGGACTCTCTGGGCTTCCTGGAATTCTATTTCCTTCGCTATATTGGGGAAATTTCTCTTCATTATTTGTTCAAATAAGTTTTCAATTTCTTGTTCTTGTTCTCCTTTTTCTGGCACCCCTATAATTTGGACACTGGAATGTTTAAAGTTGTCCCAGATGTTCCTAAGCTTCTCTTCATTCTTTTGAATTCTTGTTTCTTCATTCTATTCCAGTTGGATGATTATTTCTTCCTTTTGTTCCAAATCATTGATTTGAGTCCTGGTTTCCTTCCTGTCACTGTTGGTTCCCTGAATATTTTACTTCATTTCACTTTGGGTATCTTCCATTTGTTCTTTCATTTTGTGACCAAGCTCAATCAGTTCTATGAGCACTTTGATTACCAGGGCTTTGAACTCTCCATCAGATAGGTTGGCTATCTCTTCATCGCTTAGCTCTCTTTGTGGAGTTTTGCTCTGTTCTTTCATTTGGGTCATATTTCTCTGTCTTGGTGCACTTATCAAGTTGAACTTATTAACTTACTGCATTGTAGTGTTGTCTGTGGGGTTGGGGCCAGAGAGGACACAATGCAGCTCACATGCTCAGCTCTAGCCCACCATCCAATGAATCCTCATGTGAGACTGGGATTTTTCCCACTGAGGAAATTCCCACCATAGTCCACAGTCAGATCTAAGTCTTAGTTTCCCATTCAGTCAACCCCACCTGCATAGTCCTCTGCCTTACTTCAGGGTCTCTCAGGTGGCCCTGCCTCGCCATGGTTTCTCTTTGTCTGCTTTTTTGTTTTTATTGTTTGGTTGGTCTGGTTGACTGTTTCTTTAATTCCTTGGTTGTTAGACTTTTGTGCAGTTTGATTTTTGGCACTTCTGGTTGTTTATTGATTTTATATCGGTTGTTATCCTCCTTTTGGTTGTGCAATGAAGTGAAGGGTTTCTACCTATGCCTTCATTTGGGCCAGAACTCTCTTATTATTTTTTTCAAGTAAGCTTTTAATTTCTTCCTCTTTCTTTTCTGCTGGCACCCCTATGATTCATATGTTGGAATATTTGAATTTGTTCCAGAGGCTCTGTACCCTGTCCTCATTTTGTTGAATTTTTCTTCTTCTTTACATTCCAAAACATTGATTGCGTTCTCAGCTTCATCCACTCTACTGTTGATTCCCTGTAGTTTTTTCTTTATTTCACTTAGTATAACCTTTGTTTCTGCCTGGGTTTTTTTTTTTGTATGGTATTTAAGTATTCAATGAGTTCATTGAGCATCCTAATAACTAGTGTTTAGAACTTTGCATTTGATAAATGGCTTATCTACATTTTGTTAAGTTCTTTTTCTGGAGTTTTGTTCTTTTTTCATTTGGGCCATATTTCTTTGTTTCCTCATTTTGGCAGCCTCCCTATGTTTGTTTCTATGTATTAACTAGAACTGCTTTGAGTTCCTGTCTTAGTAGCATGGACTGTTGTAGAACAGTGCACTCATGAGTTGGATGATGCAGAGCCTTAAGTAATGGCCAAGGTGGTGAAACTAATGAGAACCAGTTTGATGGAGTCTCAGTTATGATGTCTCCTTCTGTGGCTCTGTGTGGGGGAGGGCTCAGAAAAGGGAAAATGTCCACTGCCTGGCCTCTGGAGTTTTGTTCAGGAGGAGGGTGCCCTGGCAGTAACCCTGATGCCTGACACTTCAGTTTCTCCTCATGTGTCACTGGTGTCCTTCTAGCTGCTGCCCTGATGCCAGAACCCAGAAGAAGTGAATCTTTGTAATTCCTAAATCTTTTTGCACCCTTTAGTTGGAGATACCCAAAATACCCACAGTTTCTTTTACCAATCCGAACCCCAGTGGTTTTACAGCCAGAAGTTATGGGAACTTATATTCCTGTCACTGGACTCCTGAGCTGGGGGGTCCAGTGTAGAGCTGGGTTACCTTGCTCCCAAGGTATCCCTCCCAATTTTTATCCACACACAGAGCTGTGAGACCGCTATGGTGAACACTTAAGGCTCTGCCCCTCACTACATAACAGGCACACTAAGACAAAAAAAAATTACCCAAATGAAAATAGATCAAAGCTCCAGAAAAAATACAACTAAGTGACAAAGAGATAGCCAGCCTATCAGATGCACATATCAACACCCTGATAATGAGGATGCTAACAGAATTGGTTGAATATGATTGCAAATTAGAGGAAAAAGTGAAGGCTATGCTAAGTGAAATAAAGGAAAATGTACAGAGAACCAATAGTGACAGGAAGGAAACCAGGACTCAAAACAACAGTGTGGACAGAAGGAAGAAAGAAACATTCAACCAGAACAGAATGAAAAAACAAGAATTAAAAAAAAAAAATGAGGATTGGCTTGGGAACCTCCAGGAAATTTTTGAATGTTCCAACACCCAAATCATAGGGGTGTCAGAAAGAGAAGAGGAAGAGCAAAAAAGAGAACTTATTTGAAAATATAATGAAGGAGAACTTCCCTAACCTGGCAGAGATCTATTTCAAATCTACTTAGGAAATAGATTTTCAGGAAGTCCAGAAGCTCAGAGAGTCCCAAAGAAGTTGGACCCAAGGAGGAACACACAAAGGAACATCATAATTACATTAGCCAAGATTTAAGATAAGGAGAGAATCTTAAAAGCAGCAAGAGAAAAGGAGACAGTTACCTACAAAAAAGTGCCCATAAGACTGTTGGCTGATTTCTCAAAAGGGACCTTACAGGCAAAAAGGGGCTGGAAAGAAGTATTCAAAGTCATGAAAGTCAAGGACCTACATCCAAGATTATTCTATCCAGCAAAGCTATCATTTAGAATGGAAGGGTAGATAAAGTGCTTCCCAGACAAGGTCAAGTTAAAGGAGTTCATCATCGCCAAGACCTCATTATAAGAAACATTAAAGGGACTTATCTAGGAAAAAGAAGATAAAAAATATGAATAGTAAAATGACAACAAACTCACAATTATTAACAGTTGAACCTAAAACTAAAATAAACCCAGCAAACAATTAGAACAGGAACAAACCAGAGAAATGGAGATCACATGGAGGGTTATCTGATGTGGACACTGGCCCACAGTGTCCCCATCATTATGGATGAAATGAGACATTCACATGGACTACCAATTCCGGTAGAGGAAAAAGGACAGCATGGCTTTTCTCTCAAGGGAAGCAAAAGCCACGGCTCTTGCCATGACCAACCTTTATTGAGTTTATTGTCACATTACATGATAGTCCTCATTTACTATGCACAGGTTGTTTTAGGTGGTTACCTTTTACAAGGAGAAGATGCCGCTAATCACATCACAGAAGAGGGATATTTGCAAATGAAAAGGGAAAAAGTGGTTGAACTGGTTACACTCATCCTTGGAAGGTTTATCATGGTTTTTGTGGAGTTATTTTGCAGTAAATGTTTGCCACAAATCTGGGTGAGGGAGTTTTTAGCAAAAAGCAAGACTCAAAGCAGCCTAGGTACATAGCAGGCCTGATCCCCTACATGAGAAGCTATCCATGGGTGTGGATCCTGTGCATCTCCCAGTGAGAACTGGGCCCACACCATGCAGAACGGTCTCCTACAGTTATCATTGGAGGAATGGGCAGGGGGGAGAGGGGAAAAAGGTACTGAAAATAAGTAGCATAAATGGTAGGTAGAAAATAGACAGGGGGAAGTCAGTATAGAAAATGTAGCAGCCAAAGAACTTATATATACGACCCATGGAAATGAACTTAAGTGGGGGATTGTTACTGAACAGAGGTCCAAGAGGGGGGCAATATTTGGCCCACTGAGGGAAGCCAAAAACTGCTACAGAAAACAGGGGCCCCTCCCAAGGACGGTATACTAATACCTACTGGGCTTGTCTGTCCACCGCCAAAGGAAAGACATCTCTCAATGCCATAGATTTGTGAAAAAGAAAGGAAAGGTTTATTTAAAGCTGTACAGACTTAAAGTAGTGACCCAGTGTCCCCATAAAAATATCAAAGTACTATAGGATAACCACAGATGCCCACAGAGATTCCTTCTCCCCCTGCCCTAATTCTGGATACTGTATATCAAGAAAAGAAGCACACATCTTTGTTTCAGGCTGCTGGCACTGTCATCTGTGTTGCCATCCAGGCAGTACCTACAGTTAATCCAAAGTCATGTGGCACCTTCTCACAGTCCACTGGCAAGAGTTCTACATACCCATTTTTCCAGGCAAAGTTTCTCCTGCTTCCCAGGCCATGCAGCCAACGGGAGCACCACAAAGCCATGTGGGCCTCTTCTACCAAAGCTGCAGGGGTCAGCACTCTGACCAAAAGCTTGTGGCTTTCTTCTTCACTTGGCTGCAGAGCTCCCCATTCTGGCAAAGCCTAGTGGTTCTCCTTCACATGGCTGCAGGGATCCCCACTCTAGCAAAACTGCGTGGCTCTTTTTTTCACCTGGGCAAGAGGGGGTCCTAACTCTGCCCAAACCACATGGCTCTCCCTTTCACCTTGCCAAGAGGGGGTCCTCACTCTTCCCCAAACCGCATGGCTCTCTCCAATGGCTGCCGTGTCTGCGTTTAAATCCCCACACCAGTTCTCCTTTGCAGCCCCATTTCTGACTTCTCCTACAATCAGTTACACCTACCAGGACTCCCATATTATTACAAGTTTACTGGGCTGCCATTATGAGCCTGGGCAGGTATTGCCCCATAGCATGGAGCCAATCAACTCCAAGCTCTCATGCAGGCACTGTAACTCAGGGGACCAACCCCAGTTACATCCTGAGCAGAAGCCATTCCCTTCTCCTTGGCTCAAAGCCTGGCCACAGCTATTTAACATATCTATGAAACCAGTTCAAGTTATAGATATGTTAAATGACCATTCCAGAGGTTATCTTCGAAACTGTTGCTATGCAAAACAGTGCTCAATGGCCCTGCTCCATTTGTCCCTCCCCAACCGACACCTGGGGGTGGGGGGTGAGGACATCTTAAGATTTCCTGAACACCCTGAGCTCTGGACCCCATCCCAAATCCTTTTTGGAGGCCCCCCTCTTGGCTGTGCCCTGTTACAGGATGAGGGTGGGATGGGGTGTACAGGGCAGAGGGGAAGAAAGGGGGAAAAATGGGACAAGTGTAATCGCATAATCAATAAAATATATTTTTAAAAAGAACATGTGACTCTGGAGCTTGAAAACTTAACACTCTTTGAAATGTAGTGCTTACTCTGACATTAAAACAATGATTTATTTTCAATTATTTAATTAAATATTTTTCTGTATTTAATTTTAATATATGTAGAATCCTACATATATGAGAATTGAATGAAGACTGACTTTATGAGGGCCTTAAGAGATAACTGATTCAGGTAAAGACTAATAAATACTGTATATTTGCAGTTGTTTAAGAAAACTTGATTTGTCAAACTGTTTATATTGGAATCTTTCTGTTGAATTCACTAACCTTTGTGTTCTTTTTTAACTGTTGTTCAGTTATAGTTGTCCCACCTTTTTTCACATTCCTCAGCCATACCCCATTCCCTAAACTCCCACAATCAATCCCCCCAGTGTCTGTGCTCATGAGTCCCCTGTTCATATTCCTTTGCTTGCCCCTTCCCGTTTTTTTTCCTCATTATCCCCCTCCCACCTCCCCTCTGGTCACTGTCAGTTTGTTCCTTATTTCCAAGTCTCTGGTTCTATCTTACTCATTTTTTGTTTCATTTATTAGGTTCACATACTGGTGAGATCATATGGTTTTGGTATTTCACTGCCTGGCTTATTTCACTTAGCATAATGCTCCCTAGTTCTGTTCATTCTGTCTTGAGGATAGGATTTCCTTTTCTTTCTGCTGCACAATATTCCATTGTATGAATGCACCACAGTTTCTTGATCCACTCATTTACTGATGGGCACTTAGACTGTTTGCAGCAGTTGGCTATTGTAAGTAATGCTTCTATGAACATTAGGATGTATAGGTTGTTTTGAATTGGTGACTCAGAATTCTTAGGGTGTAGTCTTAGCCGCAGGATTGCTGGATTGGAAATGACTTCCATCTTTAATTTTTTTAGGATATTCCATACTGTTTTCCACAGTGGCTGCACCAGTCTGCTTTCCCACCAACAGTTCACTAGGGTTCCATTTTTGCCACAACCTCAGCAACACTTATTGTTTGCTGATTGATTAATGATGGTCATTCTGACTGGTATGTCATGGTATCTCACTGAGGTATTTTTAAAATATATATTTATTTTAATTGTTATTCAGTACAGTTTTCTGTCTTTTACTCCCACCCCAGCCCATACCCCAGTACTCCCCACCTACCTCCCATTTCCACAGCCCTTAGTTTTTGTCCATGTGGCCTTTATAATTTTCCCTATAAACCCTTCCCCTTATCCCCTGAAATTCCATCCCCTCTCCCTCTGGTCATTGTCAGGCTATTCTCTATTCCAGTGTCTTTGGTTGTATTTTGCTTGCTTGTTCGTTTTCTTGTTTAGGAGCCTGTTAAAGGTGAGATCAGATGGTGTTTGTCTTTCATTGCCTCACTTATTTCACTCAGCATAATGCTTTCCAGTTCCATCCATGATGTTGCAAAGGGTAGGAGCTCCTTCTTTCTTTCTGCTGTATAAAATTCTATTGTGTAAACGTACCATAGTTTTTTGATCCATTCATTTACTCATGGGCATCTAGGTAGCTTCAAGCACTTGACTATTGTAAATTGTGCTGCCATGAATATTAGGGTGAATAGGTTCTTTTGAATTGATGTTTCAGGGTTCTTAGGATATAATTCTAGCAGTGGAATTACTGGTCATAAGGCAGATTAATTTTTAGTTTTCTTAGAAAATTCCATAGTGGTTGTACCAGTCTGCAGTCCTACCAACAGTGAACTAGGGTCCCCTTTTCCCCACACCCTCTCCAACATTTGTTGTTTGTTGCTTTATTTATGTGGCCATTCTAACCTCTGTAAAGCAGTATCTCATTGTGGTTTTCATTTGTATCTATCTGATAGCTAGCGATATTGAGCATCCTTTCATGTGTCTCTGGATCCTCTGTATGTCCTCCTTGGAGAAGTATCTGTTCAAGTCCTTTGCCCACTTTTTAATTGAGTTGCTTGTCTTCTTAGAATGGAGTCATGTAAGTTCTTTGTATATTTTGGAGATAAAACCTTTGTCTGAGGTATCATTGGCAAATATGTTTTTCCACTTTTGATTTTAATACTGTTCTCTTTAGCTATGCAGAAGCTTTTTACTTTGCAGAGATCCCATTTGTTTATTCTTTCCTTTATATCCCTTGCTCTAGGGGACATATCAGTAAAAATGTTGCTGAGTAAAATATATGATATTTTCCTGCCAATGATCTCCTCTAGGACTTTAATGGTGTCACAGCTTATATTTAAATCTTTTATCCACCTTGAATTTATTTTGGTGTGTGGTGTAAGCTGGTGCTCAAGTTTCATGTTTTTGCACATAGGTGTCTAGTTCTCCCAACACCATTTGTTGAAGAGGCTATTTTTACTCCATTTTATGTTGCTGCCCCCTTTGTCGAATATTGAATGACTGTAGAGAGTTGGGTTTATTTCTAGGCTCTCTGTTCTATTCCATTGGTCTATGTGCCTGTTTTTATGCCAGCACCAGGCTGTCTGGATTACAGTGGCCTTGTAATACAGTTTGGTATCAGGGATTTCTGGATATTGACTTTGTATCTCGCTGTTTTGCCAAATTTATTTATTAGGTCGAGCAGTTTTTGAATAGAGTCTATAGGATTTTCCATGTACACTATCATATCATCTGTAAACAATGACAGGTTTGTTTCCTCCTTTCTGATTTGGATGCCTTTTATTTCCTTTTCTTGTCTGATCCCTTTGGCTAGAACGTCAAATACTATATTGAATAGAAGTGGTGAAATTGGACAACCTTGTCTTGTTCCTGATCTTAGTGGAAAAGATTTTAGTTTGTTCCCATTGAGTATGATGTTGGCTGTTCCCATTGAGTATGATGTTCATATATGGCATTTATTATGTTGAGGAATGCTCCCTCTATTTCCACTTTGCTGAGTGTTTTTATCATAAATGGGTGTTGTACCTTATCAAAAGCTTTTTCCACATCTATAGATATGATCATGTGGTTATTGTCTTTCCTTTTGTTTATGTGATGTATTACATTTACTGACATATAAATATTGAACCATCCTTGCATTCCTGGGACGAATCCCACTTGGTCATGGTGTATGATCTTTTTAATGTATTGTTGGATGCGATTTGCCAATATTTTATTGAGGATTTTAGGGTCTATGTTCATTAGGGATATTGGCATGTAGTTTTCTTTCTTTGTTGTGTCTCTATCTGGCTTTGGAATTAGGATGATTCTGGCTTCATAAAAAGAGTATGAGAGACTTCCCTCTTCTTGGGTATGTTTGGAATAGTGTGAAAAGAATCAGGATTAACTCTTCTCTAAATGTTTGGTAAAATTCCTCTGTGAATTTATCCAGCCCAGAGCTTTACTGTGCTGGGAGTGTTTGATTATTGCTTCAATTTGACCAGCTGGTATTTGTCTATTTATGATTTCTGCTGCTTCTTGACTCAATTTTGCAGTAATATTTGCTTCCAGAAATGTGTCCCTTTTGCCCAGGTTTTCAAATGTTTTGGCATGTAGTTGTTCATAGTAATTTCTTATGATCCTTTGTATTTCTGCAGCATTAGTTGTAATATCTCATCTTTTGTTTCTCATTTTGTTTATTTGGGTCATCTCTTTTTTTCTTGATGAGTGTGGTTAAAGCCTTGTCAATTTTGTTTACTTTTTGAAAGAAGCACCTACTGAATTTATTGATTTTTGCATTGTTCTTGTAGACTCTATGTCATCTAATTCTCTGATCTTCATTATTTCCTTTCTTCTACTTGTTCTGAGATTTGTTTGTTGTCATTCTTCTAGTTTTTGTTGATGTAGGTTTAGGTCATTCATTTGAAAATTTTCTGCCCTGACTGGTGTAGCTCAGTAGATTGAGCGTGGGCTTGTGAACCACACGATCGCGGTTCAATTCCCAGTCAGGGCACATGCCTGGGTTGCAGGCCAGTTCCTAGCAGGGGACACACGATAGGCAACCATACATCATGTTTCTCACCCTCTCTCCTTCCCTTCGCCTTTAAATATAAATAAATAAAATATTTTTTAAAAAAGAAAATTTCCTGTCTTTTTCATATTGGCATGTATTTCTATGAACTTCCCTCTCAGGACTGCCTTCATTGTGTCCTATGAGTTTTGGATTGTTGTGAGTTCATTTTCATTTGTTTCCAGAAACTTTTTGATTCCTTTCTCAATGTCATTCTTGATCCACTCATTGTTTAATAGCATGTTATTCAATCTCCATGAGTTTGAGTATTTTTTAGTTCTTTCCTAGAGGTTTATTTCTAGTTTCAGTCCCTTCTGGTCAAAGAACATGCTTGATATGATTTCAAATTTCTTGAATTTGTTGAGGCTTGTTTTGTGTCCTATCATGTGGTCTATCTTTGAAAATGTTCCACATGCATTTGAAAAGAATATATATTTTGCTTCTTTGGGATGAAAGGTTCTGTGTATATCAGTTAAGGCTTTTTGATCTGGTATGTAGTTCACTGCCAAAATCTCCTTGTTGATACTTTGTTTGGAAGATGTATCCATTTTTGACAGTGGGGTGTTAAAATCCCCTACTATAACTATGTTGCTGTCAATATCTTTTTTGAATACCTCCAAGATTTTCCCTATATATTTGGGTGCTCCTTTGTTGGGTGCATCTATTTTTCAATGTTTATAGCTTCCTGATGGATTTTTCCCTTTATAATTATGAGATATCCTTCTGTTTTTCTTTTTGTGGGCTTTTTTCTAGGACAATTATTTATTCACCATTCACAAACAACGCATTTTTCCAAGTTAATAAGGTCTGAATATGTCTTTGTATTTTTTGCCATCTTCAACTTTTTCCTAGTAGTCGATGAGTTATATAATTACCTTCTCCTCTAGTTCTGTAACAGGAAGGGTGTTACATGAACATGGGATTGTCATTCTCAGATATGGATATCAGTTCCTGAGGGAAACAACCAGATGGAAACCACCAAGAGGAGTAGGTGGAAGTGGAGAACACCAAGATACCTGCATGAGACTGCACCACTGAATCTCACAGGCATCCTACCACAGAAGTTCACACCATAAACCCAGGGAACCAGAACAGATCAATTTGAGAAGCTGAGGCCAACAAGGGGAGCAACACAAACAATGGGAAGACAAAGAAACAATCCCCAAGTGAAAGAAAAGGAGGAAATCTCAGAAAGAATCGTAGATGAAATAGAGGCGAGCCAACTATCACATATTGAATTCAAAGCACTGGTTATCAGGAAATTCAAAGAGCTTACAACAAGCTACCAGAAACTACAGGGGAGCTACAATTAACTCTCTGCAAACTATACTAACATGAAAAAGGAAATAGAAACCATCAGTAAAGGCCAAGAGGAAATGAAAAATAAAATTTCTGAACTGAAGAACACAGTAGAAGGTATGAAGAATTGAATCGATATGGTGGAAGATCGCATAAGTGAGAGAGAAGACAGGATAGAAAGAATCTCCCAGAGAGACCAAATTATGGAAAAGAGACTCAGAAAAAAAGAGGAGAATTTAAGAGAAATGCGAGACAACATGAAACATAATAATATCCGAATAATAGGAATACCAGAAGGAGAGGAAGAGGAACAAGGGATAGAAACCTTACTTGAAAGAGTAATAACGGAAAATTTTCCTAACTTGAGGAGAGATAAAGTCACACAGATCCAGGAATCACAGAGAGTCCCAAGCAGGTGGAACCCAAAGAGGCCTACTTCAAGACACATCATCATTAAAATGGTAAACCTCCAAGACAAAGAGAAAATCCTTAAAGGCAGCAAGGGAGAAAAAGGAGGTAACATACAAGGGGGTCCCAATAAGGTTGGCTACTGACTTCTCAATGGAAACATTCCAAGCAAGAAGAGAATGCCAGGAAATATTCCAAGTAATGAGAAACAGAGGCCTACAACCAAGGCTACTTTATCCAGCAAGGCTCTCAATCAAGAGAGAAGGCCAAACAAGGAGATTCCAAGACACAAGAAGTCTAAAAGAATACACCTCCACAAAACCAGCTCTACAATAATTACTAAAAGTGCTGCTTTAAGGAAATGAAGGAAAAGAGAGAGATGGAGAGGAACACAGGTACATAAATGGCAATGAATAAGCACCTTTCAATAATAACCTTAAATGTAAATGGATTAAATGTACCAATTAAAAGACATATAAGAGCTGGATGGATAAGAAAGCATGAGACCACAAGAGACCCACTTCAGGTCAAAAGACCACCACAGACTAAAAGTGAAAGGCTGGAAACAAATTTTCCAACCAAATGGACAAGAAAAAAACGCCGGGATAGCAATTTTCATATCAGACAAAATAGACTTCAAAAAAAGGGCCATAAAGAGAGACCCAGAAGGTCACTTCATAATACTCAAGGGGAGAATCCACCAAGAAGACATTAACATCGTAAATATATATGCACCCAACTTAGGAGCACCCAAATATATAAAGAAAATTCTAGAGGATCTCAAGAAAGATATTGACAGCAACACAATTATAGTCGGGGATTTTAACACCCCACTATCTAAAATCGACAAATCTTCCAAACAAAATATCAACAAAGATATTGCAGAATTAAATGACACTCTAGATGAAAATGGACCTAATTGATATATATAGAGCCCTCCATCCAAAAGAAGCTATATACACATTCTTTTCAAATGCACATGGAACATTTTCAAAGATAGATCACATGATAGGACGCAAAACGAGTCTCAATAAATTCAGGAAAATAGAAATCATACCAAGCTTCTTTTCTGATCACAAGGGACTGAAACTGGAAACCAACCCCACAGGAAAAAACCCAGAACACCCAAAAGCATGGAGACTGAATGGTATGCTATTAAACAATGAATGGGTCAAGATAGAAATTAGGGAATAAATCAGAAAGCTTCTGGAAACAAATGAAAATGAACTCACAACAATCCAAAACCTATGGGACACAGCGAAGGGAGCCCTGAGAGGGAAGTTCATAGGGATACAGGCTTACCTAAAGAAAATAGAAATATTTCAAACAAACAACCTAACCCGACGCCTCCAAGAACTCAAGGAACAACAACAGAGACAGCCCAGAGGAAGTAGAAGGAAGGAAATAACCAAGATCAGAGCACAATTAAATGACATCGAGTCTAAAAGCACAATTCTAAGGATCAATGAATCCAGGAGTTGTTTTTTTGAAAAGATAAACAAAATAGATAAACCTTTAAGTAGGCTCATCAAGAAAAAAAAGAGAGAGGACCCAAATAAACGCAATCAGAAATGAAAGAGGAGAGATTACAACTGATACCACAGAAATAGAAAGGATTGTAAGAAATTACTATACGGAACTGTATGCCAAGAAATTTGAAAACCTAGGTGAAATGGACAAATTTCTAGAAAAATATAAACTTCCAAAACTCAATGAAAAAGAAGCAGAAAACCTGAACAGGCCAATAACAGCAAATGAAATTGAAGCAGTAATCAAAAAACTCCCATCACACAAAAGCCCTGGACCAGATGGTTTCACAGGTGAATTCTACAAAGCTTTTAAGGAAGAGCTAACCCTTATTCTTCACAGACTATTCTAAAAATTCCAAAAGGGGGGGAAACTCCCCAATAATGTTTATGAAGCCAGAATCACCCTAATTCCAAAGCCAGATAGAGACACAACAAAGAAACAAAATTATAGGCCAATATCACTGATGAACATAGACGCTAAAATCCTCAATAAAATATTGGCAAATCACATTCAACAATACATCAAAAAGATCATACACCACGACCAAGCGAGATTCATCCCAGGGATGCAAGGATGGTTCAATATTCATAAATCAATAAATGTAATACACCAAATAAACAAAAGCAAAGACAAAAATCAAATGATCATATCAATAGATGTGGAAAAAGCTTTTCATAAGGTACAACACCCATTTATGATAAAACACTTAGGAAAGTGGGAATAGAGGGAGCATTCCTCAATATAATAAAGGCCATATATGAAAGACCTACAGCGAACATCATACTCAATGGACAAAAAGTAAACACTTTTCCACTAAGATCAGGAACAAGACAAGGTTGTCCACTTTCACCACTCCTATTCAATATAGTATTGGAAGTTCTAGCCACAGCAATCAGACAAGAAAAGGAAATAAAAGGCATTAAAATCAGAAAGGAGGAAACAGAACTGGCATTGTTTGCAGATGACATGTTAGTGTACATGGAAAATCCTATAGACTCCACCAAAAAACTGCTCGAACTAATAAATGAATTTGGCAAAACAGCAGAATACAAAGTCAATATCCAGAAATCAAAGGCATTCTTGTATACTAACAATGAAACAGCAGAAGCAGAAATCAAGAAAAAAATCCCATGCAATATAGCAAAAACAAAAATAAAATATCTGGGAATAAACCTAACCAAGGTGGTAAAAGACCTGTATGCAAAAAACTACACAACACTGAAGAAAGAAATCAAGGAAGACACAAATAAATGGAAACATATACTGTTTTCATGGATTGGAAGAATTAACGTAATCAAAATGTCCATAGTATCCAAAGCAATTTATAGATTCAATGCAATACCTATTAAAGTACCAATGGCATATTTCACAGACATAGAACAAAAACTTCAAAAATTTATATGGAACCATAAAAGACCCCGAATAGTAGCTGCAATTTTGAGAAAGAAGAACAAAGTAGGAGGGATCACAATACCTGATATCAAACTATATTACAAGGCCACTGTAATGAAAACAGCCTGGTACTGGCATAAAAACAGGCACATAGACCAATGGAATAGAACAGAGAGCCCAGAAATAAACCCAACTCTCTACAGTCAATTAATATTTGACAAAGGGGGCAATAACATAAAATGGAGTAAAGATAGCCTCTTCAACAAATGGTATTGGGAGAACTGGACAGCTACATGCAAAAAAAATGAAACTTGAGCACCAACTTACACCATACACCAAAAGAAATTCAAGGTGGATAAAAGACTTAAATATAAGCCCTGAAACCATTAAAGCCCTAGAGGAGAATATTGGCAGGAAAATCTCAGATATTCCACGCAGTAATATTTTTACTGATACATCCCCTAAAGCAAGGGACATAAAGGAAAGAATAAATAAATGGGATCTCATCAAAATAAAAAGCTTTTGTATGGCTAAGGAAAACAGTATCAAGATAAAAGTGAAACAACAACTTGGGAAAACATATTTGTCAATGATACCTCAGACAAAGCTTTAATCTCCAAAATATACAAAGAACTCACTTGACTCCACTCAAAGAAGATAAACAACCCAATTAAAAAATGGACAAAGGACTTGAACAGACATTTCTCCAAGGAGGACATACAGAGGATCCAGAGACACATGAAAAGATGCTCGATATTGCTAGCTATCAGAGAGATGCAAGTTAAAACCACAATGAGATACCACTTAACACCAGTCAGAATGGCTATCATAAACAAAGAAACAAACAACTAGTGCTGGAGAGGTTGTGGGGAAAGGGGGACCCTAGTTCACTGTTGGTGGGACTGCAGACTGGTACAACCACTATGGAAAATAGTATGGGATTTTCTAAGAAAACTAAAAATCAACATGCCTTTTGACCCAGCAATTACACTATTAGGAGTATATCCTAAGAACCGTCAAACACCAATCCAAAAGAACCTATGCACCCCGATGTTCATAGAAGCACAATTCACGATAGCCAAGAGTTGGAAGCAACCTAGATGCCCATCAGTAAATGAATGGATCAAGAAACCATGGTACGTTTACACAATGGAATTCTATGCAGCAGAATGAAAGAAGGAGGTACTACCCTTTGCAACAGCATGGATGGAAGTGGAAAGCATTATGCTGAGTGAAATAAGCCAGGCAGTGAAAGACAAATACCATATGATATCACCATTAACAGGAATCTAAACAAAACAAACAAGGAAGCAAAATATGACCATTGACATTCAAATAGGAAACAGGCTGACAGGGTCCAGAGGGGAGAGGGGAGAGAATCATAGGGGAAAAGGGGATGGACTCACATGAACAAGTATAAAGGACACATGGACAATAACTAAGGGTGGGGGTGGAAATGGGATGGAGGCGGGCATTGCTGGGCAGGGGGGCCGACAGGGTTGGGAATATAAGACAGAAAGCTGTAGCTGAAGAAGTATTAAATTTAAAAAATTATATATATAAAAAAAATTTCCCAGACAAGCAGAAACTAAAGGAGTTCACCACTACTAAACCAGCCTTACAGGAAATGTTAACAGGTCTTATTTATGCAGAAAAGAAAGAGTCATACCTGGAAATAAAAAAAAAATACAAGAAAGGAAAATAAATCTGACTGATAAAGTAATATTTTATTACTTCAAAATCACAGCAAATCAAACATTAAAAAGTTAATAGGTAAAATTTTTGTAATAAGTTAGTAGGAAGATTAAAAATAGCAAAATTAACTATAACTATTATAACTATAATAAGTAGTTTGGTTTAGTTAACTATAACTTAACTAAACCAAAAAATATAAAATGTATCAAAACACAAAAAGGGGAGTGGGTAAAATTTTAGTGGTTTAGAATGTAATTGCATTTAAATGCCTATCAGCTTAAAATAGACTGCTATATTTATATATACATGAATATAAATGAACCTCATGGTAACCATGAAGTGTAACCATGGTTTTTGCATGCTAAACAAAAACCATGCAAAAAATACATAGAAATGAACAGAAGAGAGTCTAGTCAAAACAATAAAGAAAACCAACAAATCAAAAGGAAAGAAATCAAGAAAAGAAGAAACAAATCACTGAAAAGAGATGTTCAGCCTTGGCTGATGTGGCTTAGTGGATTAAGTGTCAGCCTGTGAACCAAAGAGTTGCATGTTTAATTACCAATCAGACTACATGCTTGGGTTGAGGACCAGGCCCCCAGTAGGTGGCATGTGAGAGGCAACCACGCACTGATGTTTCTCTCCCTCCCTTTCTCCTTCTCTCCCCCTCTCTCTAAAAATAAATAAATAAATGCTTTTAAAAAAGGAAAAGAAGAAACAGTGAAGAACAAAAAGCAACCAAAAAATTAACAAAATGACACAAGAATATGCTTATGAACATTTACCCTAAATATAAATAGCAATTACCCTAAATGTAATTAGATTAAATGTTCCAATCAAAAGACACAGGGTGGAATGGATTTTTTAAAAACGACCGATCAATATGCTGCTTATAAGAGACTCACTTCAGATCAAAAGACACACAATCTGAAAGTGAAGGGATGGAGAAAGATATTCCATACAAATAGAAATGAAAAGAAAGTTGGGTTAGCAATACTCATCAGACAAAATGGACTTCAAAACAAAGAATGTAAAAAGAGACAAAGGAAGAACATTACATAATTGTAAAGGAGTCCATCAAAGAAGAGGATATAACAATTGCAAATATCTATGCACCCCACCTAGGAACACCCAAGTACATAAAAAATGTTAATAGACATAAAGGCAGAAATTCACAATAATACTATAATAATTGGGGACTATAGTACTCCAGTTACTTCAATGGATAGGTCATTCAGACAGAAAATTAATAAGGAATTGATGGCCTTAAATACCACACTAGATCAGTTCAGATTTCATAGACATTTACAGAGCTTTTCATCCAAAAACTGCAGGTTACACATTTCTCTCAATTGCATATAGAATATTTTCCAGGATAGATCACATATGACATCAATAAATTCCTCAATAAGTTCAACAAGATTCCTCAAACAAACCTCAATAAATTCAATAAGATTAAAATTATATCAAGCCTATATTATGACCACAATGGCATAAAAGTCAACTATAGGAAAATAACTGGAAAAAATAAATACATAGAGATTAAAGCATATGCTTGTAATAACCAATGGATCAAAGAGGAAATCAAATAGGAAATCAAAAACAAATGAAAATGAAAACACAACATTACACAATTTATGGGATTTAGCAAAAGCAGTTATAAAAGTCTATAGCTATACAGGCTTACCTCAGGAAGCAGAAAAATCTCAAATAAAAATTCTAAATTTAGAAGAGATCCAAAATGTCAGAGAGGTAGGTGGAAGATACATTGACCTCCTCCCAAGACCAAACTGAAATTTAGAAAAATCAACCTGAACATCAAACTGAAGAATAGCCGAAATAAATCTTATAAGCAAAAATTTACACAAGAAACCACATTGAGTCTGGGAGGAAGGGCAGAGACATGAAAAGAGGTGGGTGGTTGAAATTCTGGAGGGTTATCTTAGCTGCAAATGTTTCCCATAAGGAGCATGGGGTCAAAATTTCATGCTGGACTCCCCAGCTCAAAGCATCAGATATAGGAAGATGCACCCACATAACATTTGGTTGTGAAAGTCAGCAGGGATTCTGCCCACCAGGAGACAAGAGGTTGCTGGAGGCACAGATGCCCTCTTAAAGGGCCAATGCACAAAATCTCATTTGCAGCCACTCACCTTGGGCTCCAACAGAGAGACAGTGAAGTGGTTTAAAATCAAGTGAGGAGAGACTGTGGTTTGTGTCTCTGGGTAAAGAGCTGAAGGGACAACCACCAGCAACCCTGTGCTAAGTCCCTCTCCTACACTGCAGACATCATCTCTCTTGGGTAGAGCATTCCTTCCTCTTCTTACAGCATGAGCCTAGAAGAATACAATAATCGCCCCCCACATTCCCCCTGTTGTGCTAACCCTGTGGAGCTTGCACCCTGATGTGGAGTCAGCTGTCTGGGCTGGGGAATAGAAGTCTGGGCAGACTTAGAGGGTATCAGTGACTGAGTTGTATAGTTGTAGGATGAGGGTCACTCCCCTCACATTCCATGAATCTGAGATCCACTAGCCCTACCATGTGTACTCCTAGTGAACCCTCCCTATTGAGAAGGTCTGGGTATAATCCAAGAAAGACTGAATTGTGTAGTACTGGGGCAGGAGCCACTCATCCTACATTTTACCAATACTGACTGGTGCACACCTCTTGCAGCAGAACCCTTAGCCCCACACTTTCAAATATCAGTGTCCCACCCTGCTTCAAGCAGGGCTTCAAAACAAGTAGGGCTTCAAGCAGAATGTGGGACAAACTGAGTGGCATGACTCTTAGAATGGGGCCATTTGTTCATTGCCTGGAATAAAGACTGGAACAAAGCCCTGCTTTTATACTGACAACTGTTGGTCTGCTTAGGCCTGATAAACTACTGGCCTCACCCTGATGAATTTCTGAGACCCTGCTTAACCACAAAGGTCTGCAGGCACCTGAGACTTTTGCTGAATGGCCTCAGACCCAGCTGAGTCCCAGCACCAACTTTGAACCTGTATCAATCTAGTGAACACTGCTTGCCCCTACCAGCTGACTCATGGAGAACTTTTCACATGAATACTGTAAGAGGCTCTTTCAGAGACTGAGCCTAACAGGCAGCTGGCAGGTGAAGGCAAAAGTGAATCATGGGGTGCCTTAGGCTTTTTGCTGACCTTCACCTGGGCAGGGAGCTAGTAAAAGCCGGCCTTGGTGTGCAGTTTGGTCGTTCCCACACACTCCCAGGCCCAGCAGATGCAGCCACAAACTATGAATCGCTTTATAGCTCCAAACAGATTGCCCAGGGCCAGTCACAGACAGCATCTGACATCCTACATCAGTCTCTCCCAAGAGGCATGAAAACCAATACATCCAGTGGTCAGCTTCAAACAACATCAGAGCAGGATACAATTAGCCTCTGAAACAGCATATCCAAAGGGAGATCTAGGCAAACACCAGATCCTGCTGAGATAAATTCTGCTTAGTGTATCAGCAACCACACAGTAGCTCACACATTGTGGTCAGGATTGGTCTAAAAAGTCACCCAGCCTGAGGGTCAGTCCCACAAAAGAATACACCAAAAGCAATCAAGATTCAATTACAGGTGATTTTAAGATGTCTGGAGGGTAGCCAGAAGCTCCGTCTGCTTGCTTCTAGATCCAGACAAGATTTGCTGCTAAACTGCAAAACAGTAGACTTGAAAAACTAGTTGAAGTGTAGCTGATATAAAATTTTATAAACAGGAGCACAGAGGAAGACAGGAAAAGACAAAGGCAAGGTGAGCCCCCTCTCACAGGTGTAGCAACTGGAAAGCCAGAGGGATACTGCATCAGCAGAGTTCCCTCCCTCTGAGAGCATGGGGATCTCAGCCCCAAATAGGGGCCCCCAATTCACAGCAACAAGAAATGGGAAGGGGAGCCCCTGTAGCATTGGGCAGTGGGAAGCAGTGGGGATTTGACCCACCTGGGAGAGACTCAAAGCACATAATCACAGGTAAAAAGTGAGCCCATTGTTACAACAGTAGCTTGGGAAGTTTGCTTGAATTTGGGACTGTTGGAAGGGCCAGGCAGAAGTTCAGGGACTGAGAAGGGGTCTACTTGGTATACCAAGCCATGACTTTGAGGGGTACTCTGTCTCTGGAAGGAATTTGGGCACAGAGCCATTTGGAGTCTGGATGGCGAGGCTTGAGGAGGAGGACCACTCTTACCCACATTCTGCTTGTGGGCAGCAACCCTCTCCCAACCTGCTGAGTTGCTCCCCTTCTCTCCCCCATTCTGCAATCAGTCTGAATGCTTCACCAGGAAGCAAAGGGGTATGGTGCTAGGCTGGGAATCTGGCTGCACCCTTCTCAGTTAGACAGCACAGGGGGAATTGGGTATTTTGCCCATGCAGAGCCTAAGCAGAGCTTGGAATTTTAGCCTTGCCCTGCTGTCACCAGCCACACAGAGAGACTGGAGTGTTAAGTAGCACTGATTTTTCTTTCTCCCCTCCTACTTGGTTAGGCAGTGAACCATGCAGTCTGGGAGTCAGATGGACAAGTGTTGGGCTTTGCAGCTGCATTAAAGGGAAGCAGAAATGTGCTCCCCAATGAGTTCAGTGTATGCAGCCACAAAGAAAGGAAGTGCCCGACCCCTCCTCCTACAAAGTGTAAGCACCAGTCCGGAGCCTGTTTGAATCATCCTTGATAAGTCCTGCATACTCCTCCTGAATGCAGTTCTGTGGGGGAAGAGACATCAGCTCAGAGCTGGTACTTTCAAAGGAGGAGACCTGAGGCAGACCAACCTCGGGGGCCCCAGAGGTCACACCAGCTAGTCTACTAAAAGCTCCACTCTGACAAACTTGCCAAGAAAAACAAACAGGGACAGCATTTGACATTGACTTGCAACAGAGAACCCCTAGGAAGCCTGGCACAACAAGTGGCCAGCTTCAAACAACACTGGAGCTGGATGCAAGTAGCTTCACAATCAGCATATCCAGACTGATCATAGTAGGCACAACAATCTGCTGAGGCAAGCCATTTTTTTCTTTGTTAATCTTGTCTTTATTTTTCTCTTTTCTATTTAATTTCTCCTTTTCTTCAATTTTAATATCAATTATCCTTTTTCCTACTCTTACTTTATTTTTCTCTTTTCTCCTTTATTCTTTTTTCCCATTTTCTTTTCCTATTCTTTATTTTATTTCATTTTTCTCTGTGTATTTATTATTATTATTGTTATTAATTTTATTATTGTTCAATTACAGCTGTCTGTATTTTCCCCCATACCCCAGCCATCCCTATATTATTATTATTATCATTATTATTTATTTTCTCTTCCTTCTTCCTTTTCATATTCTCTTTTTTATTTTTTTCCTTCTCTATTTTTTGTTTCTTGTCTTTTATTATTCTTTTTATTTTATTTCTTTGTGTTATTGTTTCTTTTTTTCTTTTCTGATTCTTTTGCTGTTGATGGAGGAGGAGGTAATGTTTTTTGTTGTTGTTGCTGTTGAGTTTTTTCAGGTTTGTTTTGTTTTATCTTGTTTTGTTTTGTCAGTACCTGTACAGCAATTTGCATGGCCTGGTTGGGGTTGAGCCTCCTAGTCAACCAGTCTGAATGTGGAGCCTACCCACAAATAAGACAATGTCAATTAAATACCAGTTATAACAGAGGGCCCAAATAACTCACACAAGGGTAATTCCTAGAGTACCAAGCTCAGGTGACCAAGGAGAATACAACCCTGGGTCCCACAGGACATGTACTAAAGAAAGCCACTCCACCAAGTCTGGGAGTCATAGCAGTTCTATTTGATACATAGAAACAAACACAAGGAGACAGCTAACATGGGAAGACAAAGAAACAGACCCCAAATAAAAGAACAGGTTGAATCTCCAGGAAAAGAGCTAAATAAAATGGCAGTAAGCAATTTATCAGAACTAGATCCTAAAGTAATGGTTAGAAGGATGTTCAACAGCATAAAAAAAGGACATAGGAAAAAGGACTATGAAAAACAACCAGTCAGAAATGAAGAATAACATATTTGAAATAAAGAATACATTGTAAGCAGACTGGACAAAGCAGAGAATTGAATCAGCAGACTAATAGACAAGGTAAAAAGAATCACTCAATCAGAGCATCAAAAAGGAAAAAAAGAACTAAAGAAGGAATATAGTTTATGGGATTTGGGGGGATGACAAGAAACACAACAACATTCAAATCATATTAGTACCAGATGGAGAAGACAGAAAGCAAAGTATAGAGAACCTGTTTGAAGAAATAATGACAGAAAACTTCCTTAACCTGGTGAAAGAAAAAGTCACACAAGTTCAGGAAGCACAGAGAGTCCCAATCAAGATGAACCAAAACAGACCCACATCAAGACACATGATAATTAAAATGGCAAAGGTTAGAGATTTAGAAGATGGCAGAAGAGTAGGTGGAAGCTGCATCCACTTTCTCCTGCCCCCAATCCAGATTTGCAGTTCAACTTTCAACAATCAACCTGAACAATCAACTCACACTAGCTGATATGAAAGTTTAAAGCCAAGAAGAACAAAGGATGCTTTGTACAGACTGGTAAGAGGGGCTTATAAATGGAAGGGGAAAGACCCCATGCATGGCTGCTAAGAGACCAGTTAGAAATTGCAGCTCTGGAGCTCCCTCCCCACTAAGGGCCAGGGGTCTCACTTCTACATAGGGATCCCCAACCCACATCAACAGATATGGAAAGAGGACATTCTGTGTTGTCTGTCACAGGAAATTTGTGGGAATCCACTGAGCCTGTGAGATTCAGTATGTACACTCAGTGTGTAGTGCTTCTATTGTTGCAGTGCTAACCTAGAGAGCTCAGGATAGGGACTCAGACTGCTAAAGAGACCAGGTTGCCACATTCTGGTCCTTCAGAGGCACCTACAAACTGTAGCCAGCAGTCACGTTGAGAAGCATTTCATTTTGGGGGGCATTTTATACAGAGACCCAGATTGTGACTCAGTGTATGAGTACTGCATAGAGACTGATAAAAGAAAATGAAATGTGGATGGGAAAGAATCCTGTGCACAGCCACTGTGCCAGCTGAGAGACCAGAAAGAAACCATAGCTGCAGAGCTCACTTCCCTTAAGATTGTGAGGCCCTAATTACATCTAGTGGTCCCAAACCCACAGCAATAGAAATGGGAAGAGAAGACTGTCAGGGTGTCTGGCAGTGGGAAACAGTTGGTTCCACCATATCTGTGAGAATCAGAGTGCACATTCAGAGTAAAGTGCTTCTACTGTTTCAGCACCAGACTGAAGAGTTCACTATATGAGCTCAGACTGCAGGAAAAAAAAACACAATACTGCAATTGGGCCTCTAAGGGCAACAGATAGCAGCATCTTAAAGGGCCTCCTTGATTTCTTTTTTTAATTTAATTCTTATTCAAGTACAGTTTTCTGTTTTATAGTCCCTTATATAGAACCATAAAAGACCCCGAATAGTAGCTGCAATTTTGAGAAAGAAGAACAAAGTAGGAGGGATCACAATACCTGATATCAAACTGTATTACAAGGCCACTGTAATGAAAACAGCCTGGTACTGGCATAAAAACAGGCACATAGACCAGTGGAATAGAACAGAGAGCCCAGAAATAAACCCAACTCTCTACAGTCAATTAATATTTGACAAAGAGGGCAATAACATAAAATGGAGTAAAGATAGCCTCTTCAACAAATGGTATTGGGAGAACTGGACAGCTACATGCAAAAAAATGAAACCTGAGCACCAACTTACACCATACACCAAAATTAATTCAAGGTGGATAAAAGACTTAAATATAAGCCCTGAAACCATAAAAGCCCTAGAGGAGAACATTGGCAGGAAAATCTCAGATATTCCAGCAGCAAGATTTTTACTGATACGTCCCCTAGAGCAAGGGACATAAAGGAAAGAATAAACAAATGGATCTCATCAAAATTAAAAGCTTCTGCATGGCTAAAAAAACCAGTATCAAGATAAAAAGAGAAGCAACAGCTTGGGAAAACATATTTGCCAATGGGCTCCTTGATTTCTTAAAGAGGCACAGAGTGGAGACCCAAACAGAGAACCTACTAAGTGGCTTGGGAAAGAGGACCAATTTCCCCCTTCTTCAGTACAGGCAGCATCCCTCCATGTGCTTGGAGCCACTCCTGCAACTGTTGCTGCAGAGAGTAACCTAGAAGAGCTGGGAAAAAGACCCATTTTTTGGCCCATTCTAAACTTTTCACAGCTGCACCAAGGCACTCTGGGTCTTCAGATCTTTTCCCACTGAGACCAGCTGAGCAGAGACTGGAAAATTGTGCAACAAGAGGTTTGGGGGCCTTGCCCAGCTCAGTTTGCAAGGCAAACCAAGAGTTGCATGGAGCACAGAGTTTTGGACTGTGTCTCCTGGGAGGCAGTTGTCTGAGAGTTAGACAAGTAAGAATGGAGCTGCTTGTATGCTTTTCAGGGAGGCATAACCAGTCTCAGCCTACACTACCCTGAGAAGGTAAAGGAGTACCCATGACCCTCCTACAGGTTTTCACTCACCATCCTCAATGGGGATACAGCTCTGTAGATCAGCACTGTCATGCCCCAGATTCCCCTGCTGGGTGCATTTCAGGAGTGGGGAAGAATCTCAGAAGGGGGAGTTTCAAAGTGCAAGATCCTTGGAGGATATTGCCTGGGGACAGGACAGAGAACTTGCCTTATACTGAAGCCTTGGAATTAGAAATTATAGCCTCCATCTGCAAGCTGGCCAGGCTCCAACCCCAATGGGACACTCTTGATATGTCCTGTAAGGTCCAGACCTGCTGAGCTCACTCTTGCAAAGGGGAAAGCTGAATATACTCATCTTAAATCATCAGTGAGCCCCCTGAATAAGCAAGTGCTGGAGTCTCTGGCAGAGACTGAAAGGGTTGGATATGAACATGGTCTACCTCCCCTCACTGAGTGCCCTTCACACTGCATGACCAACAAAGTAGGAAACCTGCCAGGACTACCTCAATATGCTGGACTCATCCTACAGTTCCTCAGCCAAAGGCTCAGGAGGAAGACCAGGTAACCTCGGGGATAGACAAAGTGTCTAAAAGGGGGAGGTGGACTTCAGGGAGCTTCAGCTCTCTCTATAGAGAGCTACCACCAACTCCAAGCAGGAAGAAGCTGACTCTTTTATATAGAATGTCCCCTAACATGCACACGCAGGTCCATTTGGCAGAGACACAAACACTGGTGAGCAGCCTGGTAGCTGTAGAGAGGTAGCTAGTTACACACGTCTGAAATTGACCTGTATCTGAACCCCATCTAAGTGGACTGAGCACCAACAAAATCAGGGTTGGGCTTCAGCTCACACCAAAACTTGAACCAACTAGCCACACAATCAGTACACCCAAAGGGGAATTTCAGCAGGCTCCAGACCCTGCTGAGAACAATGCCACATCAAAAAGCAGCCTCTGCACAGCATCTCACACATAGAGGTCAAGGGTTACCCATACAATCTCCCAACCTAAAGTGATAAAAAGCATAAAAAGCATAAAATTCTACCTATGAAAGAGCCAACAATATTTAAGACTCAACTATAACAAGGGGGTACATAATCCACAAGAAACACTTCTGGACCATGGAGTTCAGATGTTCTGAAGGGTTGTGCAGCTGACCCCAGCAAGACACCTTTATCATAAAAGCAACAAAACAGGTACAGGAGACATGGCAAAGCTACCTAACACACAGAGATCAAATGGGACAATAAAAAAAAAATGTCCCAAGTAAAATAACAACAGAAATACCCACCAAAACAATTAAAAGAAATAGATGAATGGAAGCAACACAAACACAAAATGCAGAGTTTTGAATAATGGTTCAAATTATTGAATAATATATTATAAGGATGCTCAAAGACCTTAGGGGAAGAATGGATTATCTAAGTGAGAACTTAAATAAATATATAGTACAGTAAACATTAAAAATATATATAAATGATAAGCAAGAACCCTTCAGAAGTGAAGATTACAATATCTTAAAGAAAGAATGCTCTTGGAAGACTCAACAATAGGTTATATGAACCAGAAGTTCAAATCAGTGAATTATTGGAGAAGATGACACTATCAACCCAAAGAGAAAATAAAGAAGAGACAAAAGAAACAAGGAGAGTCTAAGGGACCTTTGGTACAACATCAAGCATGATAATATCTGCATCATTTGAGTGCCAGAAGGAGATGAGTGTGAGCACAGGAGAGAGAACCTATTTGAAGAGATAATGGCAGAAATCTTCCCTATCCTCGTGATAGAAAGAAAAGGCCACTCAAGTTCAGAAAGCACAGAGGGTCACAACCAAGATGAACCCAAAGAGATCTACACCAAGACACATCTTAATTAAAAAGGCAAAGCATAAAGACAAAGAATTTTAAAGGTAGCAAGAGAAAGACAGTCTGTTACATACAAAGAAATCCTCATTAGAATGTCATTGATTACTTTTTCATATATATATATTTATATATATATAAATATATATATAAATACAATATATATATATATTTTATTTAACTCTTTTTATAGCTATTTTTATTTAACGCTTGTTCAAGTACAGTTTCCTTTCTTGTATTCCCAGCCCTGCCCGCCCCTCCAGTGCTCCCCACCTCCCTCCCATCTCCGCCTCCCACCTTAGTTATTGTCCATGTGTCCTTCATACTTATTCATGTGAGTCCATCCCCCTTTCCCCTGTGATTCTCTCCCCTCTTCCCTCTGGACCCTGTCAGCACGTTCTGTATTTCAGTGTCTTTGGTTACATTTTGCTTGCTTGTTTGTTTTGTTGTTTAGATTCCTGTTAACGGTGATATCATATGGTATTTGTCTTTCACTGACTGGCTTATTTCACTCAGCATAATGCTTTCCACTTCTATCCATGATGTTGCGAAGGGTAGGAGCTCCTTCTTCCTTTCTGCAGCATAGAATTCCATTGTGTAAATGTACCATAGTTTTTTGATCCAGTTATTTACCGATGGGCATCTAGGTTGCTTCCAACTCTTGGCTATCATAAATTATGCTGCTATGAACATCGGGGTGCATAGGTTCTTTTGGATTGGTGTTTGACGGTTCTTAGGATATACTCCTAGCAGTGGAATTGCTGGGTCAAAAGGCACGTCCATTTTTAGTTTTCTTAGAAAATTCCATACTGCTTTCCATAGTGATTGTACCAGTCTGCAATCCCACCAACAGTGAACTAGAGTCCCCTTTTCCCCACAACCTCTCCAACACTTGTTGTTTGTTTCTTTGTTTATGATAGCCATTCTGACTGGTGTTAAGTGGTATCTCGTTGTGGTTTTGATTTGCATCTCTCTGATAGCTAGCGATATCGAGCATCTTTTCATGTGTCTCTGGATCCTCTGTATCTCCTCCTTGGAGAAATGTTCAAGTCCTTTGCCCATTTTTTAATTGGGTTGCTTGTCTTCTTTGAGTAGAGTCCTGTGAGTTCTTTGTATATTTTGGAGATTAAACCTTTGTCTGAGGTGTCATTGGCAAATATGTTTTCTCAATCTGTTGCTTCTCTTTTTATCTTGATACTGTTTTCCTTGGACATGCAGAAGCTTTTAAGTTTGATGAGATCCCATCTGTTTATTCTTTTCGTTATGTCCCTTGTTCTAGGGCACGTCTCAGTAAAAATATTGCTGTCTGGAATATCTGACATTTTCCTGCCAATGCTCTCCTCTAGGGCTTTAATGGTTTCCTGGCTTATATTTAAATCTTTTATCCACCTTGAATTTCTTTTGGTGTATGGTGTAAGTTGGTGCTCAAGTTTCATTTTTTTGCATGTGGCTGTCCAGTTCTCCCAATACCATTTGTTGAAGAGGCTATCTTTACTCCATTTTATGTTACTGCCCCCTTTGTCGAATATTAATTGACTGTAGTGATTTGGGTTTATTTCTGCTCTCTCTATTCTATTCCATTGGTCTATGTGCCTGTTTTTATGCCAGTACCAGGCTGTTTTCATTACAGTGGCCTTGTAATATAGTTTGATATCAGGTATTGTGATCCCTCCTATTTTGTTCTTCTTTCCCAAAATTGCAGCTGCTATTCGCGGTCTTTTGTGGTTCCATATAAATTTTTGAAGTGTTTGTTCTATGTCTGTGAAATATGCCATTGGCACTTTAATAGGTATTGCATTGAATCTGTAAATTGCTTTGGGTAGTATGGACATTTTGATGATGTTAATTCTTCCAATCCGTGAACATGGTATATATTTCCATTTGTTTGTGTCTTCCTTGATTTCTTTCTTCAGTGTTGTGTAGTTTTCTGCATACAGGTCTTTAACCTCCTTGATTAGGTTTATTCCCAGATATTTTATTTTTCTTTTTGCTATATTGCATGGGATTTTTTTCTTGATTTCTGCCTCTGCTGTTCAATTGTTAGTATACAAAAATGTCTTTGATTTCTGGATATTGACTTTGTAACCCGCTGTTTTGCCAAATTCATTTATTAGTTCGAGCAGTTTTTTGGTGGAGTCTGTAGGATTTTCCATGTACACTATCATGTCATCTGCAAACAATGCCAGTTCTGTTTCCTCCTTTCTGATTTTAATGCCTTTTATTTCCTTTTCTTGTCTGATTGCTGTGGCTAGAACTTCCAATACTATATTGAATAGGAGTGGTGAAAGTGGACAACCTTGTCTTGTTCCTGATCTTAGTGGAAAAGTGTTTACTTTTTGTCCATTGAGTATGATGTTCGCTGTAGGTCTTTCATATATGGCCTTTATTATATTGAGGAATGCTCCCTCTATTCCCACTTTCCTAAGTGTTTTATCATAAATGGGTGTTGTACCTTATGAAAAGCTTTTTCCACATCTATTGATATGATCATTTGGTTTTTGTCTTTGCTTTTGTTTATGTGGTGTATTACATTTACTGATTTATGAATATTGAACCATCCTTGCATCCCTGGGATGAATCTCACTTGGTCATGGTGTATGATCATTTGATGTATTGTTGGATGTGATTTGCCAATATTTTATTGAGGATTTTAGCGTCTATGTTCATCAGCGATATTGGCCTGAAGTTTTCTTTCTTTGTGTGTCTCTATCTGGTTTTGGAATTAGGATGATGCTGCCTTCATAAAAAGAGTTGGGGAGTTTTCCCTCCTTTTGGATTTTTTGAAATAGTCTGTGAAGAATCAGGGTTAGCTCTTCCTTAAAAGCTTTGTAGAATTCTCCTGTGAAACCATCTGGTCCAGGGCTTTTGTGTGATGGGAGTTTTTTGATTACTGCTTCCATTTCATCTGCTGTTATTGGCCTGTTCAGGTTTTCTGCTTCTTTTTCATTGAGTTTTGGAAGTTTATATTTTTCTAGAAATTTGTCCATTTCATCTAGGTTTTCAAATTTCTTGGCATACAGCTCTGCATAGTAATTCCTTACAATCCCTTTTATTTCTGTGGTATCAGTTGTAATCTCTCCTCTTTCATTTCTGATTGTGTTTATTTGGGTCCTCTCTCTTTTTTTCTTGATGAGCCTACTTAAAGGTTTATCTATTTTTTTTTTATCTTTTCAGAAAAACAACTCCTGGATTCATTGATCCTTAGAATTGTGCTTTTAGACTCGATGTCATTTAATTGTGCTCTGATCTTGGTTATTTCCTTCCTTCTACTTCCTCTGGGCTGTCTCTGTTGTTGTTCCTTGAGTTCTTGGAGGCGTCGGGTTAGGTTGTTTATTTCAAATATTTCTATTTTCTTTAGGTAAGCCTGTATCCCTATGAACTTCCCTCTCAGGACTACCTTCGCTGTGTCCCACAAGTCTTGAATTGTTGTGAGTTCATTTTCATTTGTTTCCAGAAACTTTTTGATTTCTTCCCTAATTTCTATCTTGACCCATTCACTGTTTAATAGCATACCATTCAGTCTCCATGCTTTTGGGTGTTCTGGGTTTTTTCCTGTGGGGTTAGTTTCCAATTTCAGTCCCTTGTGATCAATGAAAATGCTTGGTATGATTTGTATTTTCCTAAATTTGTTGAGTCTCGTTTTTTGTCCTATCATGTGATATATCTTGGAAAATGTTCCGTGTGCATTTGAAAAGAATGTGTATTTAGCTTCTTTAGGATGAAGGGCGCTATATATATCAATTAGGTCTATTTCATCTAGAGTGTCCTTTAATGCTGAAATATCTTTGTTGATATTTTGTTTGGATGATCTGCTTATTTTTGACAGTGGGGTGTTAAAATCCCCGAGTATAATTGTGTTGCTGTCAATATCGTTTTTGAGGTCCTCTAGGATTTTCTTTATATATTTGGGGGCTTCTGAGTTGCGTGCATATATATTTACGATGTTAATGTCTTCTTGGTGGATTCTTCCCTTGAGCAATATGAAATAACCTTCTGGGTCTCTCTTTATGGCCCTGTTTTTGAAGTCTATTTTGTGTGATATAAGAATTGCTACCCAGGCTTTTTTTCTTGTCCATTTGCTTGGAAAATTTGTTTCCGTCCCTTCACTTTTAGTCTGTGATAGTCTTTTGACCTGAGGTGGGTCTCTTGTAGGCAGCATATGTGTGGGTCATGCTTTCTTATCCATTCAGCTATTCTGTGTCTTTTAATTGGTGCATTTAATCCATTTACATTTAAGGTTATTATTGAAAGGTGCTTATTCATTGCCATTTATGTACCTGTGTTCCTCTCCATCTCTCTCTTTTCCTTCATTTCCTTAAAGCAGCACTTTTAGTAATTCTTGTAGAGCTGGTTTTGTGGAAGCGTATTATTTTAGACTTCTTTTGTCTTCGAAGCTCCTTGTTTGGCCTTCTATCTTGATTGAGAGCCTTGCTGGGTATAGTAGCCTTGGTTGTAGGCCTCTGTTTCTCATTACTTGGAATATTTCTTGCCATTCTCTTCTTGCTTGGAATGTTTCCATTGAGAAGTCAGTAGCCAACCTTATTGGGACCCCCTTGTATGTTACTTCCTTTTTCTCCCTTGCTGCCCTTAGGATTTTCTCTTTGTCTTGGAGGTTTGCCATTTTAATGATGATGTGTCTTGAAGTAGGCCTCTTTGGGTTCCACCTGCTTGGGACTCTCTGCGATTCCTGGATCTGTGTGACTTTATCTCTCCTCAACTTAGGAAAATATTCCATTATTACTCTTTCAAGTAGGTTTTCTATCCCTTGTTCCTCTTCCTCTCCTTCTGGTATTCCTATTATTCAGATATTATTACGTTTCATGTTGTCTTGCATTTCTCTGAATTTCTCCTCATTTTTTCTGAGTCTCTTTTCCATTATTTGGTCCATCTGGGAGATTCTTTGTATCCTGTCTTTGATCTTACTTATGCGATCTTCCACCTCATCGATTCTATTCTTCATACCTTCTACTGTGCTCTTCAGTTCAGAAATTTTATTTTTCATTTCCTCTTGGCCTTTACTGATGGTTTCTATTTCCTTTTTCATGTTGGTATAGTTTGCAGAGGGTTCATTGTAGCTCCCCTGTAGTTTCTGGTAGCTCGTTGTAAGCTCTTTGAATTTTCTGATAACCAGTGCTTTTAATTCCATATCTAATAGTTGACTTGCCTCTATTTCATGTAACATTCTTTCTGACGCTTCCTCCTTTTCTTTCATTTGGGTATTGTTTCTTCGTCTTCCCACTGTTTGTGATACTCTTCTTGTTCGCCTCAGCTTCTTAAATTGATCTGTTTTAGTTCCCTGGGTTTATGGTATGCACCTCTGTGGTAGGATGCCCATGAAATTCAGTGGTGCAGTCTCCTGCAGGTATATTGGTGTTCTCCGCTTCCACCTACTCCTTTCTTTATTGTGCATGAGTGATCAGTTGGAGGGGAGGCAAAATGGTTTATGATAGCAGAAGATTATTTTATGTTATTTACAGACACAGTGGGCAGAGAAGAAATAGACAATCTTTAGGCTATGTATAGAGTTAACCATGCTCTTCGAAACAGCTTGCCACTTTTAGGAAAGGGTGGGCATAAGTTAAGTGTCTTGTTAAGAAGGGGGGGCTTGTGAGTTGTATCTAGAAAGCAGTGTGGTTGCGGCTGGTCAGATTTGAGGTAAGGTGACAGTACAGGTTAGTAAATGGGTGTAGCATGTCAGTAAATAGAGTAATAGAATTCAGGCACCTGTAAGGTGGTCTAAGGTCCAAGAGATGTGTTATGAAGTATTACTGTTGTACAGAACAGCTCTTATTTACAATAATATTAGAGCAACACTCACGTGATAGATTCTATGTGATCTGTCTAAATGGGGGTTATAGAGCTTGGGTAGTATAGCAAAGGAAAGCACGTGAAGTATAGAAAATCAGCAAAACACTGGAGGAAAGAGCAGTGCGAACCTGTCAGGTAGTACAGTATACCCAGCCAGGACTAAAAAAGCTGTACAGAAAGAGGAGGAATACAAAGATATTCTTAAAATAAAAAAAGGAGTCAGAATAATGCAAAAAAATAATAATACACCTAAAAGAAAACTAAGCAACACACAAACAAACAATCCAACACACACACACACACACACACACACACACACACACGTCAGGAGAAAAGAGGAATAAGCAGAAAAGTTGGGAAGAACAGAAGGACTAAAACCGGACAAAAAGGAAAAGAAATGAAGGACAGAGTATTGAAAGATAGAGCAACAATACAGTTTACAAGATATAAGATTAATTACAAAAGAAGTTGAGAGAGGAAAAAGGGGGAAGGGAAAACACACATACACACACAGAGACACACACACACAGACACACACACACACACATACACACACACATGGGAAGGAAAAAAAAGAAAGCACCCTTCCTTTGTTGGTTTCAAACTGTCCAATCCGGTTTTTCTGGCTGCGGCATCTCTGAGGGCAGGTATGTAGGCACGAGCAAACAGGCTGCCGATTGGGCTGTGGTCTCACACACCCCCAGGAGGCTGCCTGTGTCCCGCTGTATCCGGCACTGTCATCCTCAGTCCCGTGGGGGGACCCAGGCATTCCCCCCCCTCCCCATGGCTGCTGGGTGGATGGGCTGTGAGGCAAGTTTCAGTCTTAGAGCCCCTCAGTTCACTTTCCAATAGAGACTTCTCCACAAAGCCTGCCTCTCAGCCCAGCCCAATCCCAAAAGACCAGCAAGAACAGTGTCCTTAAATCTCTTGGGCTGGTGGGCTGGCGGGCTCGTGACCGCAGAGTCCGCAGTTGCCACCCTTTACGTTAACTTAAGCCCACAGGTCTCTGCCCGGTGTTAACCTGCCTGCCTAGACAGGGAGGGGGAGTCAGTTCTCACCCATGGAGCCTGTTGTCGGCCCACTTGAGCCTTGTTGTCTCTTGGTTAATTACATTAACCAAGATTATAGGTAAGATGAGAATCTTAAAAGCAGCAAGAGAAAAGGAGACAGTTGCCTACAAAGGAGTTCCCATAAGACTGCCCACTGATTTCTCAAAGAAAACCTTACAGAGAAGAAGAGGCTGGAAAGAAGTATTCAAAATCATGAAAGGCTAGGACATACTTGTCTTTCAAAGATTACTGTATCCAGCAAAACTATCATTTATAATGGAAGGGCAGATAAAGTGTGTAGGAGACTGTTCTGTGTGGTGTGGGCCCAGCTCCCACTCAGAGATGCACAGGATCCACACCCATGGATAGGTTCTCCCATGGGGAATCAGGCCTGCAATGTACCTAAGACACTTTGAATATTGCTTTTTGCTAAAATCTCCCTCACTCGGATTTGAGGCAAACATTTACTGCAAAGTAACTTCCTAAAATCTATGCTAAACCTTCCAAGGATGAGTGTAACCAGTTCAACCACTTTTCCCCTTTTCATTTGCAAATACCCTTCTGTGATGTGATTAGCAGCATTGGCTCCTTTGTTTTCTGTAAAAGGTAACTACCTAATGCAACCTATGCATAGTAAATGAGGACCACCATGTAATGTTCTGAGAAACCCAATAAAGGTCAGTCACAGCAAGGGCTGTGGCTTTTGCTCCCCTTGAGAAAAAAGCCATGCTGTCCCTTTTCCTCCACTGAACTCAGTAGTCCATGTGAATGTCTCATTTCATCCATAATGATGTGGACACTGAGGGCTGGCATCTGCATCAGCTGGCACCTGAACAGAGACCCAGAGGCCACGAGCCATCATCGTTATGGACAATATACCAACTTGGTTGGAGTGCATACATCAGACCACGTAAGGGCTGATGACCCTAGGTACTGTTTGGGAATGTGGTAGGGTGTGTTGGATTTCAGAGGAAAAGGGCTTTCTTCTTAGGTCACCCTCTCTTGGGACCGCTTTGCAACTGTACCTTCTTTAGTAAGCAGGAGCCTTGCTCCCTCTCCCAAGTTTTTGATGCAATCTCATGGGCATGGGTTGAGCAGTTAAGAGCCACAAAGGCGCTTGCCACAACATTGTAAAAACACCCACAAGCCAATCCCCATGGCACAATCCCCAACTAGATCTAGGCTTGGGAGAAAGAGCAAAGATTTTCCCTTTAATCAGCTTTAAAAACATCAACTAGTTACAAGACAGTTTACAGGCATCTCAGCAAATTCTTTCTTTTAAGCTGCCTCTTGCAGCCCCTTCAGTTTTGCCTTTTACCTCTATCTGACAGCATAAGGATGCAGGTGGAGAAAAGACAAAGTTGAGACTGGTTTTGTAATTGCCGTGCTTGCTGAGGGAGGAATTTCAGAAACAGGTTCTTCTATTTGTTCAAAATATTTTTAATGTTTCTGCAAATCCTCAACAATGGGGAATGGGCTCTCTAAAGAACAAGAGCAATGTTTTAGGTTCAGTGGCATTTTGGGGCTGCTGAATGTCTCCTAGATAAGGGATCTTTAGTTTTGGAAGTATGGAACAGAAGGGAACAGTGCACACTAGCTAGGCCCTGCTTGTGGTGCATCAGCTGCTGGGAGTCTCATGTCCTGGCCAGTGAGCTTGGCATCAGTACAGGTGTGTGTGTATGCTCGCAGTGCGTTGAATGGGTGCTGGGTCTCTCTGCTGGGGATGGCAGTGACATGGAGGGGAGATTGGCTTCCCTCAGCTCCCTTATTCCCTGGTGTGGTGTGAGCCCGGGGAGACCTTCCCTGTGCCAGGGCATGCCGTTGCAGTCGAGACTGGCGGGTGTGGTGGTGCACACCTGTAGTTCCAGCTACTTGGGGGACTGAGGCAGGAGGATTGCTTGAGCCCAGGAGTTCTGGGCTGCAGTGTGCTGTGTGGATGGAGTGTCCACACTAAGTTTGGCATCAATATGGTGACTTCCTGGGAGCAGGGATCCACCAGGTTGCCTAAGGAGGGGTGAACCGGCCCAGGTCAAAAATGGAGCAGGTCAAAACTCCAATTTTAAAAGAGTAAATGTATTTGCCAGTAGAGAAAAGACTGTTTCTGAAAGTTGTGAATGTGTTCATAAATTTGTCAATTGAAAGCATGCTATAAGTGTGACGGGGGGAGGTGTGATGTGTTAAAGAAATATTAAGAATCCTCCTTGTTTATGCCAGAGGCATGACCTTTATTACAAAAATAAAATATAGGTATACTGTCTCCCAGGGAGAACTAGCCCTTCTCCATGGAAGACTAAATACCACTTTTTAACTCAGAACATATAAACACTGATCGTTTCCTTGGGGAAGAACTGGCTATTCTCCCAAAGGGAATGGTTAGTCAATCGAGTCATTAAAGGCCCTTTATGCATAATTATTTTTTGTCTAAAACATATTTTTTCAGAGCACCTCCCCACCCCCAATCTTTCCCACTTTCCTTGAAAACTATGAATCTAAGAGCTACTAGGTCCTGAGAACAACAAGACAATTACTGCTCAAATTCATTGCAACTTGCAGAAATGGCAGGGGGCCTGTCTTTCCAAGCCCTTAGCAAGGCACCCACATTTACAGGAGTTAATCCTCAGGGAATAAGTTCTCAAATAATTTGCCAAGCAGAATTCACTCATTATGCTCCCTTTGGAAAATTCAAATACATTCATATTTCTATTGATACTTACTCTGGTGCCCTACATGCATCTGCTTTAACAAGAGGATCTGCTAAAAATATATAAGCCCATTGGCTTGAGGCCTTCAGTTATTTAGGACAGCATCAGCAAATTAAAAATGATAATGGCCCTGTATACCTTGCCTATTCTAATCAGGTTTTCCTTCAGCATTGGAATATCCAACATAAAGCAGGAATATCTAAAAATCCAACCAGTCAGGCAATTGTAGAATGGGCTCATCATACTTTTAAAAATCTTCTTAAAAAAAAAAAACAGAAAAAGGGGGTCATGAGTCCTTCCTCCCAAAATTTGATTTTTTAAAAATATATTTTATTGATTATGCCATTACAGTTGTCCCATTCCCCCCTTCACTCCCCTCCACCCTGCACACCCCTCCCCCCCAATTCCCTCCCTTTTGTTCATGTCCATGTGTCACAAGTTCTTTAGATTCTGTATTTCCTATAGTATTCCTGTCCTCCCCTTGTCCATTTTCTACCTACCATCTATGCTACTTATTCTCTGTACCTTCTCCCCCCTTCTCCTCCTCCCACTCCCCTGTTGCTAACCCTCCACGTGATCTCCATTTCTATGGTTCCACTCCTGATCTAGCTGTCCTCTTAGTTTGCTTTTGTTTTAGGTGTGGTTGTTAATAACTGTGAGTTTGCTTTCCTTTCACTGTTCATATTTTTTATCTTCTTTTTCTTAGATAAGTCCCTTTAGCATTTCATATAATAAGGGCTTGGTGATGATGAACTCCTTGAACTTGACCTTATCTGAGAAATACTTTATCTGTCCTTCCTTTCTAAATGAAAGCTTTGCTGGATAAAGCAATCTTGGCTGTAGGTCTTTGGATTTCATGACTTGGAATCCTTCTTTCCAGCCCCGTCTTGCCTGTAAGGTCTCTTTTGAGAAATCAGCTGACAGTCTGATGGGAATTCCTTTGTAAGTGACTGTCCCCTTATCTCTTGCTGCTTCTAGGATTCTCTCCTTCATTTTAATCTTGGCTAATGTAATTATGATGTGCCTTGGTGTGTTCCTTCTTGGGTCCAACTTCTTTGGGACTCTCTGAGCTTCCTGGATTTCCTGGAAGTCTGTTTCCGTTGCCACACTGGGGAAATTCTCTGTTATTATTTGTTTAAATAAGTTTTCCACTCATGGCTGTTCCTCTTCCCCTTCTGGTACCCCTATAATTCGGATGTTGGAACGGTTCAAGAAGTTCTGGAGGTTCCTAAGCCTCTCCTCATTTTTTTGAATTCTTGTTTCTTCATGCTTTTCTGTTTGGTCATTTTTTCTTCCTTCTGGTCCACTCCCTTGATTTGAGTCCCAGTTTCCTTTCCATCACTATTGGTTTCCTGTGCATTTCCCTTCATTTCAATCAGTTTAGCCTTCATATGTTCCTCTAATTTGTGGCTAAAATCAAACAATTCTGTGAGCATCCTGATCACCAGTATTTTGAACTGTGCATCTGAATGGATGGTTATTTCTTGGTCACTTACAATTATAAGCTCTGGGACTTTGAGCTGTTCTTGAGTCATAATGTTTGGTCTGTTTGCACCTCTTATGTATGAGGGGTGGAGCCTTAGGTGTTCCCTAGGGCCGGGCACCCCAGTCGCTAGGTTGTGACGCAGTCTGGCTGAGTGGTTCGTTGTTGTTGGGCTTCCGTACAGTTCAATTTTCACTGTTTTTGCTGCGTTTTTGTTTCTAAAACTTTGCTGTCTTTAAATTCAGTTGTGAGAGAGGGCACAGTGTTTCCACCTATGCCTCCATCTTGGCCAGAAGTCCCCCAAATTTGATTTTATTAGTCATGTTTACCTATAATTTTCTAAATTGTGATGAATCACTTTGTACTGCAATTAAGAAACATTTCAGAAGGAAGAGCCAAAGTCATCTTATCCTCAGGTTTTATATAGTGATTCGCTGGGAGATGGCTCTTGGCAAGGCCCTGTAGACCTCTCAACTTCGGGAAGAGGGTATGGTTGTGTTTCCATCCCTACAGGTCCTGTCTGGCTACCAGCAAAGACTAAAGCCTTATCATGAGTGGGACAGACACCAACCTATGCTACCTAGAACTGAGAACTGATTGACTGACAGACCAGATGGCCCAGCTGACCCTGAACAACCAGAATGAAAATGGACACCCACACCATCATTCATGGGCCTGAGTGCACCAACAGAGAAGGATGGGGTCTGCCCCAAAGACAGAGGCCGAGACTCAAGTGCCTCCTGCAGAGGGCAAGAACCCCTCAGTGTCCCATAATGGTCAATGATTTAACCCTAAAAACTATTTCAATGGACTGAATTTACAAATTTTCATCTTAGAAGCCCTTGGATGCCCCTTTGTCTTAATCCTTATTTATACTTTATGATGTATATATAGAGGTTGTTTTCTTTTCTTTTTTTTAGATTTTATTTATTTATTGTTAGAGGGGAAGGGAAGGAGAGGGGAGAAATATCAATGTATGGTTGCCTCTCATGAGTCCCCTGCTGGGAACTGGCCTGCAACCCAGGCATGTGCCCTGACTTGGAATCAAACCACGATCGTGTGGTTTGCAGGCCCGTGCTCAATCCTCTGAGATACACCAGCCAGGGCCTAGAGGTTGTTTTCTTAAGATTGCATTCAGGGACAGAAAATAGTGGGTTAGTGGGTTTCATAGGCTTAACAGCTACAATTGCATTTACAATAGAAAAGGGGGGGGGGAGATTAGATGTTGGAAACTGCCCTGCCTTGTTTCAGAAGCTGTGGCCCCATGGCTAAGGATTAGTAAGAGCCCAAGGGACCTGCTTTATTTGAGTCTGTTCTGCCATGAGGACCTGAGCCACTGAGGAGACAAAGCTTACCTCCCTAGCAGGAGCGCTGCTTTTGCTCCTTTTACTTCACCCTGCCTGGCCCCCAATGCTTGGCCCATTAGCCAATGACGGCTAAGATCCCTCAAGGGAGGGGTGACCTAAGACAGGCACAATCACATAGAAGCCCTCAGGGAAGGACTTGGGGGGCTATCGAAAAAGGGGGTGATGGACCCTTGCCCCTCAGCTTTGACATAGCCCAAGTCCTCATTCTGTCTAGTGGAAGTCTCCTAATCTCTTGGCTGCCTTACTTCCCCTGCTCAACCTAAGCCTGAAACAATGCCAGAGGTGGATGTAGCCCTGTGCTGGAAAGGGCAGGTTCCTCAGGGCAATCAGGTCTAAGAGAGAAAGCATAAAACCCTATAAAACCTGCTTTGCTAATACCCTCAATTTAAATAATAAGAGTCCAAACCTAAAATGAGTTCATTTCCCCAAAATTTTATGGCCCTTTCACCATCTGACCCTAACTCAAAATAGGCCCTCAGAGTTCTTTGAATGTTATCTATTGGATCATTACTGCTTGACAATGATTGATGGATTTAATCTGAGAATGTGGGTCTTTGGAACCTCTGATTGCTTACTGATTATAATAATGCCCTATGTACTTTGATGTATTTGCAAATTATTTTCCCATGGTCATGTGGGAGACCAACAAGCAGCAAGTTTTGTGGGGTCTATAGTGGTCCTAACTAAAAACTAAGGGGGAGATGTAGGAGTCCGTTCTGCATGGCATGGGCCCAGCCCCCACTCAGAGATGCACAGGACCCATGGATAGATTCTACCATGGGGAATCAGGCCTACAGTGTGCCTAGGACACTTTGAGTATTGCATTTTGCTAAAAACTCCCTCACCTGGATTTGGGGCAAACATTTACTGCAAAGTAGCTTTCTAAAATCCATGCTAAACCTTCCAAGGATGAGTGTAACCAGTTCAACCACTTTTTTTCCTTTTCATTTGCAAATATCCCTCTTCTGTGATGTGATTAGCAGCATTGGTTCCTTTGTTTTCTAATGCAACCTGTGTATAGTAAATGAGGACCACCATGTAATGTTCTGAGAAACCCAACAAAGGCCAGTCATGGCAAAGGCTGTGGCTTTTGTTTCCCTTGAGAGAAAAGCCATGCTGTCCCTTTTCCTCCACTGGACTTGGTAGTCCATGTGAATGTCTCGTATCATCCATAATGACATGGACACTGTGGTTCGGTGTCCGCATCAAAAGTGCTTCCAAGATAAGGTCAAGTTAAAGGAGTTTATCATCACTACACCCTTATCATATGAAATGTTAAAGGGACTTACCTCAGGAAAAGAAGAATATAAAAAATACAAACAGTAAAATGACAACACACTCACAACTGTCAACAACCAAACCTAAAAATTATAAACAAAATTGAACTCAGCAAACAACTAGAACAGGAACAGATTCACAGAAATAGAGATCACATGGAGTGTTACCATCAGGGTGGGGGGGAATGGGGGGGAAGTAGAGGGAATAAGAAGCATAAATGGTAGGTACAAAATAGACAGAGGAGGTTAAGAAAAGTATGAAAAATGGAGAAACCATGAACTTATATATATCACCCATGGAGTGTTATCAGCAGGGTGGGGAAATGATGGTAGAGGCAGGTGTGGGGAGGGGGGAAATAAAGGGAGGGAAAAAATGGGACAACTGCAATAGCATAATCAATAAAATATATATTTTTAAAAACCCTCTAAAAAAAGAGATTATATACCATGACCAAGGGGGATTTACCCTTTGGATTCAAGGTTGATAGGAGGTTTACAAATAATAAAAGTGGTAAACCACATAAATAAAATGAAGGATAGAAATCACATGATCATAACAATAGATGAAGAAAAGGCATCTATAGATGCAGCACTTATTTATGATAAAACCTCTCAGCAAAGTGGGAATAAAGGAATCCTACCTTAATGCAACAGAGGCCATATATGAAAAATGTACAGGCAACATAATAGTCAATGAGCAACAACTAAAGGTTTTCCCTTAACATCAGGACCAAGACAGGAATGTCTGCTTTCACCACTATAATTTAACATAGTACTGGAAGTCCTAGCCACACTGATCAGACAAGAAGATGAAATAAAAGCCATCAAAATTGGAAAGATGGAAGTAAAACTATCACTATTCACAGATAACATAATATTGTACATAGAAAACTTTAAATACCCTACCAGAAAATACTAGATTGAATAAATGAATTTGGCAAAGTATAGGGTATAAAATTAACATCAAGAAACCAGTAGTACTTTTATATACCAATAATAAACTATCAGAAGAAATAAAAAAATAATTCCAGTTACCATGGCAAAAAAAAGGTATTTAGGAATAAACTTAACCAAGGAGGTAAAAAACCTGTATTCAGAAAACAATAGGTCATTTAGGAAAGAAATAAAAGAAGACACAAACAAGTGAAGGCATATATCATGTTTATGGATTGCAAGAGTTAACACTAAAATGTCCATACTACCCAAAGCAATCTATAGATTCATTGCAATTCCCATTAAAATATAATATGATTTCACCTTTAACAGGAACCTAATCAATAAAATGAACAAGCAAGGAAGATATAACCAAAGAAATGGAAATTGAGAACAGGCTGACAGTGACCAGAGGGGAGAAGGGAGGGGATTATAGGGGAAAAGTGTGAACACTTTGCAGGAACAATTATAAAGGACACATGGACAATAACAAAGAAGGGGGTGGAAACAAAGGAGGGAGGTGGGGAGTGCTAGGTATAAAAGGCAGAAAACTACTTGAACAACAATAGAAAAAATGTTAATAAATAAATAAATAAAATGATTAAAAAACAATGGCATATTTCATAGGTCTAAAACAAATATTCAAAAAATTTATATGGAAGTATAAAAGATCCAGATAGCCTCAGCAATCTTGAGAAAAAGAGCAAAGTTTGGCCCTGATTAGTGTGGCTCAATGGATTGAGAGCCCACCTGTGAACCAAAGGGTTGCCCATTCAATACCCAGTCTAGGGCACATGCCTGGATTGAGGGCCAGGTCCCCAGTAGCGGGGCACATGAGAGGCAACCACACATTGATGTTTCACTCTCTTTCTTCTTCCTTTCCCCTCTCTAAAAATAAATAAATAAAATATTTTTAAAAAGAGCAAAGTTGGAGGAAAATACAATGCCATATATGAAACTATACTACTATGCTACAAAGCCATTGTAATTAACACAGCCCAGTACTGGCACAAGAACAGGCATATAGATCAATGAAAGAGAACAGAGAGCCCAGAAATCAACCCACAACTTTGTGGTCAATTAATATTTGACAAAGAAGGCAAAAGTATAACAATGAAGTAAAAGTAGTCTCTTCAATAAAAGGTGTTGGGGATATTGGACTGGTACAGGCCAAAAGGAAAAAAAGAAAGAATGTAGACCACCAAATTATACCATACACAAGAATCAAATGGATTAAAGACTTATTTTAATCCATAAAATCAAAGTGGACTAAAGACTTAAATGTAAGTCACAAAACCGTAAAAACCCCAGAAGAAAATATAGGCAGTAAAATGTCAGACATTTGATATAGCAATATTTTTTTACTGTGTATCTCCTAGGGCAAGGGAAACAAAGAAAAAAATAAATGGTAATACATCAAACTAAAAATCGTCTACACAGCAAAGGAAACCATCAACAAAATGAGAAGGGAAACCACTGTATAGAATATGTTCCCCTATGATACATCTGATAAGGGTTTTTTTTAGAAGTATTTTTAATTAAATTTAATGAGATGATATTGGTTAATAAAATTATACAGATTCAAGTGACAATTCTATGATATTGTGGTAGGCACACAATGCAATAGTAATAAAACATGCTCTTGTAAATCTATTCTTTCTGATGACTAAAAGTGAATTTCAGAATACCATTAAGTATTGTCTTTTTACGGAGATGGACAACAGTGTGGTAATCGTGGTGGGGAAGGACAGTGGGCAGAGATGGAGAGGGTAAGGGAGTAAAATGGGAATAGAAAAGAACAATCAAAATGACTCAATAAAAAATGAAAATAAAAGTTACTTTCTTTTAAATTTTTAACCAATCATTCCTATGTTGATTATCACAATAATATTCCATTTAAACATAGAATATATTTATTTTCATTTTTTAATTTAATATTTAATTAATTTGTTTTAGTTTAATTATTGTTCAAGTACAGTTTTATGTCTGTTACTCCCATTGGAGCCCACCTTCCCAACTCTCCACACCTTCCTCCCATTTCCACCTCCCTCTACTTTTTGTCCATGTGTCCTTTTTATTTGTTCCTGTAAACCCTTCCCCTTTCCCCCTGAAATACCCTCCTTTCTCCCCTCTGGTCCCTCTCAGCCTGTTCTCTATTTCAGTGTCTTTGGTTATATTTTGCTTGTTTGTTTTGTTGTTTAGGTTCCTCTTTATGATAACGGTTTAATTTTCAAATTTTATAAGGAATTTATACAACTGAAAACCAGGAAGGCAAACAACCCAATTAAAGAATGAGTATTTGACCTGAATAGACACTTCTCCAAAGAGGACATATATGTAGCCAACAGACACATGAAAAAATGTTTAACATAACTAATCATCAAAGAGATGCAAACTAAAACTACAATGAGGTATTATCTCACTCCTGCAAGAATGCCTAACATCAATAAACAAACAAACAACAAGTGCATTTTAGCATATGGAGAAAACAGAACCGTACTGCAGACTGATGCAGCCACTGTGGAAAGCAGTATGGAGTTTCCCCAAAAAACTAAAAATGGAACTGCCATTTGACCCAGAGATCACACTAATTGGGACATATCTTAAAAATCCCAAAACACCAATCAGAAAAATATATATGCATCCCTATGTTCATAAGAGCATTATTTACAATAGCCTGGATCTGAAAACAGCTCAAGTACATATCAGTAGATAAGTGGATAAAAAATACGTGGTACATTCACACAATAGAATATTATGCAGCTCTAAGGAATAAGAAACTCTTGCCCTTTGTGACAACATGCTTGAGAATATCATGCTAAGCAAAATAAGCCAGCCAGAAAAGACAAATACCATATAATCTTAATCATATGTGAAACATAATGAGCAAGCTAAACTGACAATAAAATAAGACCAGAGAGGCATGAATGCATGGAACAAACAGATCTCTGAGGAGAGGGGAGTGGAGGGAACTAGAAGAGATTAGTCAAAAGGCATCTATGCATATGTGCATAGGACATGGATAACAATGTGGTAAAGGATGGGGGTAGGTATGAGGGCTGGGTGAAGCAGATCAAAGTGGAGGGAAATAGGGGAAATCTTTAATAGTGTCAACAATAAAAAAGCCTCAATTACAAAAGAAGGTCCCATGTAACCCTCACAATGGGCATTCCTGAAACATCCCACTCAGGTGATCATGGAGACTGTATCACTGGATCCCACAGGACACCAATACATAAGGCCAAACTAACAAGACTGGGAGACATAGAAGACCTACCTAATATATAAAAAGAAACATAAAGATGCAGCCAAAATGTGGAGTAAAAGAAATATGGCCCAAATGTAAGAACAGGAGAAATCTCCAGAAAAAGAGCCAAGTGAAATAGAGGCAAGCAATTTAGCAGATATAGAGTTCCAAAAAAATGCTCAGTGAAATTACTGAGGACCTCAACAACAACAAAAAAAAACAAGATAGCTAGCATAAAATAGAAGATAGAAACCATGAAAAAGAACTAGTCAGAAATGAAGATTACACTAGGAGGAACAAACAGCACACTGGAGGCAGATGATTAAATCAGTGATTTGGAATACAGGGTAAAAGAGAACACCCAATAAGAACAGCAAAGAGAAAAGAGAGCCCTTGAGATGCACTGTTGGCAGGAGTGTAAACTGGTGCAGCCCTGTATAAAGATTCCTCAAGAAACTAAAAATAGATATAGGATATAAACCACCAATTCCACTTCTGGGTATTTATCCAGAGAAAACAAAAAACACTAATTTGAAAAGATATGTGCATCCCTATGTCCACTGCAGTATTACTTACAATAGCCAAGATTTGGAAGTAAACAGAAAAAAATGATTATTAATAAATGAGAACAGATTAAGGGACCTTTAGGACAACATCAACCACAATAACACCTGCATCATGAGGTTACCCATAAAGCTAGAAGAGTAGTTACCCCAAACTAGTATTAAAAGAAATGTAAAAGGGTCTTCGTTAAAAAGAAAAATAAAATAAACAGATAAACATAGTTATAAAGAATAAAATGACAATAAATCTGTACCTATGAGTAATCACTTTAAATGTAAATGCTTAAAAGTTCCAATCAAATGCCAGAGGGTAGCTAAGCTGATAAGACAGCAAAACCCATATATATGCTGTCTACAAGAGAGGCACCTCAGAATGAAAGATACACACAGACTAAAAGTAAAAGGATGGGGAAAGATATTTAACCTAAATAAAAAATTTAAAGGTAGGGCAGCAACGTTACATGTGTCAACATAGGATTTAAAATGAATACTATATTAAGAGCCAAAAGAGGATCCAGCAATACATTAAAAAGATTCATATGCCATTATCATGTGGGATTTATTCCTGGTATGAAAGATTGGTACAGTATCCACAAATCAATGAATGTGATAAAGCACATAAACAAAAGGAAGGATAAAAAGTCATATGACCATATCAATAGGTACAAAAAAGCATTTGATAAAGTACAACACCATTTATGATACAACTCTCAGCAAAGTGGGAATAAAAGGAAAATACCTCAATATAATACAGGCAATATCGAAAAACCCCACAGCCAACATCATACTGAGCAGGAAAAAAACAAAAGTGTCTCTCTTAAGATCAGAAATAACATAGTTATGTCCTCTTTCACAATTCTTCAGGCACTGGAAGTCCTAGCCATAGCAACCAGACAAGAAGAAGAAATAAAAAGAGAACACAAATGAACACAATCAGAAATGAAAGAGGAGAGATTACAACTGATACCACAGAAATACAGAGGATTGTAAGAAATTACTATGAAGAATTGTATGCAAAAAAGTTTGAAAACCTAGGTGAAATGGACAAATTTCTAGAAAAATATAATCTTCCAAAACTCAATGAAGAAGAAGCAGAATAACTGAATAGACCAATAACAGCAAATGAAATTGAAGAAATAATAAAAAATCTGAAGTACAAAAGCCCTGAACCAGATGGTTTCACAGGAGAATTCTACAAAGCATTTAAGGAAGAGCTAACTCCTATTGTTCACAGGCTATTCCAAAAAATCCAAAATAATGGAAGAATCCCAATCTCTTTCTATGAAGCCAGCATCATCCTAATCCCCAAACCAGGTAAAGATACCACAAAAAAAGAAAACTTCAGGCCAATGTTGCTGGTAAACATAGACGCTAAAACCCTCAACAAAAATGTTGGCAAACTGTAGCCAACAATCCGTTAAAAAGATCACTCACCATGACCAAGTGGGATTCTTTCATTCCAGGGATGCAAGGATGGTTCGATATTCACAAATCAGTAAATGTAATGCATCATATAAACAAAAGCAAAGACAAAAATCACATGATCATATCAATAGATGTGGAAAAAGCTTTTGATAAGGTACAACAACCATTTATGATAAAACACTCAGGAAAGTGGGAATAGAGGGAGCATTCCTCGAGGCAATAAAGTCCGTATATAAGAGACCTACAGCCACCATCATACTCAATGGGCAAAAACTAAAATCTTTTCCACTGAGATCAGGAACAAGACAAGGTTGTCCACTTTCACCACTTCTATTCAATGTAGTATTAGAAGTCCTAGCCACAGCAATCAGGCAAGAAAAATAAGTAAAAGGAATCCAAATTGGAAAGGAGGAAGCAACACTGTCTCTGTTTGCAGATGACACGATATTGTACCTGGAAAATTCTATAGCCTCTACCCAAAAACTGCTCAAACTAATAAGTGAATTTGGCAAAATAGTGGGATACAAAGTCAATATCTAGAAATTAAAGGCATTTTTGTATACCAATAATGAAGCAGCAGAAGCAGAAATCAAGAAAAAAATCCCATTCGATATAGCAAAAACAAAAATAAAATATCTGGGAATAAACCTAACCAAGGAGGTAAAACACCTGTATTCAGAAAACTACACAACACTGAAGAAATAAATCAAGGAAGACACAAACAAAAGGAAACATGTACTGTGTTCATGGATTGGAAGAAAACATCATCAAAATGTCCATACTACCCAAAGCAATTTACAGATTCAATGCAATACCTATTAAAGTGCCAATGGCATATTTCACAGACATAGAACAAACACTTCAAAAATTTATATGGAACCATAAAAGACCCTGAATAGCAGCTGCAATTTTGAGAAAGAAGAACAAAGTAGGAGGGAGTATGATACCTGATATCAAACTGTATTACAAGGCCACTGTAATCAAAACAGCCTGGTACTAGCATAAAAACACGCATATAGACAGAGAGCAAAACAGAGAGCCCAGAAATAACCCCAAATCTCTACAGTCAATTAATATTCGACAAAGGGGGCAGTAACATAAAATGAAGAGGATAGCCTCTTCAACAAATGGTGTTGGGAGAACTGGACAGCTACATGCAAAAAAACATGAAACTCTAGCACCAACTTACACCATACACCAAAATAAATTCAAGGTGGATAAAAGACTTAAATATAATCTGGGAAACCATTAAAGCCCTAGAGGGGAACATTAGCAGGAAAATATCAGATATTTCAGGCAGCATTATTTTTACTGATACGTCCCCCAGAGCAAGGAACATAAAGGAAAGAATAAACAAATGGGATCTTACAAACTTAAATGCTTCTGCATGGCTAAGGATAACAATATCAAGATAAAAAGAGAACCAACTGTTTGGGAAAACATATTTGCCAGTGATACCTCAGACAAAGGTTTAATCTCAAAAATATACAAAGAACTGGCATGACTCCACTGGAAGAAGATGAGCAATCCAATTAACAAATGGACAAAGGACTTGAACAGACACTTCTCCAAGGAGGACATACAGAGGATACAGAGACACATGAAAAGATGCTCAGTAGCTATCAGAGAGATGCAAATTAAGTCAGCGTTGGTGGTATAGTGGTGAGCTTAGCTGCCTTCCAGAGAGATGCAAATTAAAACCACAATGAGATATTACTTAACACCAGTCAGAATGGCTACCATAAACAAATAAATAAACAAGTGTTGGAGAGGTTGTGGGGAAAAGGGGGCTCTAGTTCACTGTTGGTGGGATTGCAGACTGGTACAATCACTATGGAAAACAGTATGGAATTTTCTAAGAAAACTAAAAATGGACCTGCCTTTTGTCCCAGCAATTCCACTGTTGGGAGTATATCCTAGGAACCCTGAAGCACCAATCCAAAAGAACCTATGCACCCCGATGTTCGTAGCAGCACAATTTATGATAGCCAAGAGTTGAAAGCAACCTAGATGCCCATTGCTAAATGACTGGATCAAAAAACTATGGTACATTTACACAATGGAATTCTATGCTGCAGAAAGGAAAAAGGAGCTCCTAGCCTTTGCAACATCATGGATGGAACTGGAAAGCATTATGCTCAGCAAAATAAGCCAGGCAGTGAAAGACAAATTCCATATGATATCACCATTATCAGGAATCTTAACAACAAAACAAACAAGCAAGCAAAATGTAACCAAAGACACTGAAATACAGAACGTGCTGACAAGGTCCAGAGGGCAGAGGGGAGAGAATCACAGGGGAAAAGGGGAAGGATTCACATGAACAAGTATAAAGGACACATGGACAATAACTAAGGTGGGGGGGGAAATGGGAGGGAGGTGGGGAGCACTGGGGGGCGTGCAGCGCTGGGAATACAAGACAGAAAACTGTACTTGAACAAGAATTAAAAAAAAACTATGGTACATTTACACAATGGAATTCTATGCAGCAGAAAGAAAGAAGGAGTTCCTACCCTTTGCAACATCGTGGATGGGACTGGAAAGCATTATGCTGCGTGAAATAAGCCAGGCAGTGAAATACAAGTACCATATGATCTCACCTTTAACATTAATCTAAACAAGAAGACAAACAAGCAAGCAAAATATGACTAAAGACACTCAAATACAGAACAGGCTGACAGGGACCACAGGGCAGAGGGGAGAGAATCACAGGGGAAAGTGGAAGGAATCACAGGAGCATGTATGAAGGACACATGGACCATAACTAAGGTGGGGGGTGGAAATGGGAGGGAAGTGGGGAGCACTGGGGGGGTGTGGGCAGGGCTGGGAATATAAGACAGAAAACTGTACTTGAACAATAACTGAATAAAAAATAAAAATTAAAAAATTATACAAAAAATACTGTGGTATATATACACATTGGTACATTACACAACAATTGAAACGAATACAACCTTTTTTAATTGCCATGTGCAAAAACATGGAAGGATGTAGAGGGTAAAAGTCAGGCAGAGAAAGACACCAACCATGTGATTTCACTTATATGTGGAAACAAAAAAAAATAGACACATAGAAACAGAAACCAAAGGGATGGTTACCAGAAGGAAGGGTGTAAGTTTAATGTGTGAAAAAGGAGAGAAATATGGTTAATGATGTTGTGATAAGTTTGCATGGTGACAGGTGGTCACTAGAATCAATGGGGTGATCAAATTATAAGTTATAAAAATGTCAAATCACTACATTGTATACTTAAAACTGATATAACCAATATAAGATTGTGTAGAAACTATACATAAATAAAAATAATTTAAAAAAGAAGAACCCATTTTGAGACTAGTAGGAGGGACAGAGTCAAGGAGTAAGATGGTCTTATACCCATATGTAGCATTTGAGATTCAGGAAGGATATCTTGGCTCTGGAGGTCCCTCCAGGAGCAAGGGGCTCCAGACCAACACCAAGTTCCCTGAGCCAGGAAGAGGAGTCCCCACAATATCTGGCTGTAAACAATCAGAAGGGTTTCAGTCTGCATGAGATGGAGAGCTTCTGGAAACCAAGGTATCCTCTTAAAGGGCCTGCTCACAGACTCACTCATGAACACTTAGGGACAACAGCTCAAAAGGTGCCAGGGTCATAAGGGGAGAAATGTAACTGTGTGGCTTCAGGGCTAGGGCTGGAGGGGCAGCCACCATTGTTCGTGTTAAGCCCTCTTCCCACACACCCTGTATACACAGGTGAACACCATATTTGAATCTGAATTAACCTGTGAACATTGCTTACCTCATACTAGTGACTCCCTGAGACCTTTTTCCACCCAGCTCATGTACCACCTGAGGCTTTTTTCTTAGCTGTTCCTCACAGGCAGCCAGCCTAGTCTGCACACTTTACTAAAAACTCTCAAAGGTCTGTGGTGGCCTCTGCATGCTTTGTGCTCCTTGCTGAGCAGCACCAAGCCCAGCACTGGTGGTAGTCAGCCTGGTTCACAGCATGACCTTTCCCACTTCTCTCCAGGCCCAGCAAGGCAGCTACCAACCATGGATAGCTTTGTAGCTTCTACCAGGAGACCCTCCCAAGAGGCCCCAAAACCAACACACCTGGTAGCCACCTTCAGATCACACAAGAGCACTACCTGATTAGTTCTATCAATAGCACACCCAAAGGGTTAGAGGTATCACACTACCTGATATCAAGGTATACCAGAGGCTATAGTAATCAAAACATCATGATACTGGCATAAAAACAGACACATAGATCAATGGAACAGAATAGAGAGCCCAGAAATAAACCCACACCTATATGGTCAATTAATATATGACAAAGGAGGCAAGAATATACAATGGTGTTCGGAANATTTATATGTGTGTAGCCCATATTATACACTGAGATACGGATAGAAAGTCAGTAGATTGTTCTTGACTGAGAGGTTATATTATTAGCTCCAGCCGGTAGTAAGGCCAAGCTTTCAGGTCAGTAATGACTATTATTCCTGATTCTGTTCTCTCACTCACCTTTTCCAATAGTTTTAACAGGCATAAAAAATTTCTCACTTAAAAATTCACAGAATTCATGACTCTCAGTGACAGAAAATCCATCTCTCATTGAGAAGCCACCTAAAGCTTCACAACAGATTTCTTGCTGGGGATTAGATAGCATTTCAACTCCAAACCTACAACCAGCACTGAACTCTTTTTTCTATAGTCTATGGAATAATCTGGTATACAGAAAAAATAAAACAGAAAGGATAAAAATGAAGATTTAAAATATGGAGAAGATGGGGAAAGGGGAAATTAAAAAGATAAGTTCAATACAAAAAAAATGAGTTCAGGAGGAAAGTGAAAGAGCTGAATAGGTTTCAGGTGATGAATTACACTAGCCTCTGTTTCTGAGAACCCAAGTAAGTTAACAAGAAGATCAATCTCTCACCTGTAATTCACTGATTCAGCTCTGCTCCTCTCTAAGACATTGAGTTGCATTTAAGAAAGGAGAGAAAAGGCAGCTGCTTCTGTTAACCGCCCTCTCACCCTCAAAGAATTTCTGTGAAAATTACACATGCTAATGAACAGAAAGACTTCCCTTTATGCTGCACAATGATAAACACATGCAACTCAGTGTAAATCTGAACTGCTAATATCATTTGAGGAGTCTAGAAATGCCACCTAGCAGGAGAAAGAGTTACACAGAACAACAGACAACAAGCACGTGAAACTCTCCCTGGTGCATGTTTTCTGTGTGTTCTACCACTCCAGAAGTATTCTCTTTCCAGTCAGCTTCTGTTACTATGGGACACAGCACAGTTACTTCCAAAAGTGTGTGGTTCTTCTCCATGGTAGTGTCATCACATGGATTCATGATCACATTCAAAAGTCCAGATATCATTTCCTAATCTTCATTTCTATCTTTTTCAATCCTACAAATACAAAAATTACAGGTTGGCTTTCATACGTTATGGCACAGTGGGTAAAATCTTGGACTCTGACAGCAGCCAAGCTTGTTTTTCAACCCTGGCTCCACCACTATTTGCTATATGAGCATGACAAAGTTACTTGACCTCTCTGAGCTTCAGATCCTCATTAATAACATGGACATAATACTGCCTCACTTTCAGGGTGTTTGAGGAAAAATGACATAATACATAAATAAACGACATACTAGCACATAGTATGGCACAAAAATGGCATTTATTCTATATTGAAGACTCTCTTTGAATGACATTCAAGTATAGAAAATTATTCCTCAAAATCAGATCTGCCATTATTAAGTATTGAAATTAGACCTAGCTTGAGGTAAATCCTTCATGTGCGCACTTGCATCCAATCATTTAAGTATATTTCCCAATAAGAATTTTGTTCCTTAGTGGACATACCAATCAAAGACTGACTGATGGGGGCAGAAAGAAGCTTTATTCTCTAATCAGGCTGTGTCCCTTCCACCACTGCTCTTCCCAACAACCTAATGTCATAAACTTCAATTCTTCATATTTAAAACATTATATTATTCCTTACCACATCAGATAACACTGGCTCTTTCCCTTGTTATTTAGGATAAATGGGAGGAGAAAGGGAAGAAAGAACCAAGGCAGGTACTTCAAGAGATTTCTCAAAGGGCACATTGGTGTTCATCTGCCCAGGCAAGGAAGTCAAACCTTGCAATACCAGCTTGTAAGGTACCAGTTTGTTTTAAGTCTGGCAAATGTGACTCAGCTCTGTATGGAAAACCTACAGAAGAGTGTGGTGGGCAGAAGCCAGACCTTCAAACCAAGTTTTCCCATGGGAATCGGGGCTGGAAAATGCATACAGATCCTTACAGCTTGCTCTTGCTAAAACTCCATCACCCTGGTCTAAAACAAGAAATGTGTATTGTCTATTGTCAAGGTAATATGCAAAGCCTGCAGGACTTTTCCCAAAGACAGAGCTAATCAGCTCATCACCATTCCCTCTGCAGGTTATTTTCATTTCCTTGAATGTACCTAAAATGTGGACAATAATATTCTATGTAAGAGATAATAAATCTTTCCCTCATGTAAGATCCGAGGAAAACAATAAAAACTTGTCTAGGCTAGGGTCGAGGTACTCTCTGCTCTAGACAGTGGCTGAGGCATCTATAGACACACTCCCCTTGAGAGAGTAGTTGTGCCATGCTCTTTTTCTCCACAGGATTGTTCTTACCTGCTCATTCATTCTCATCATCAGCCACAACAGGTGGACTCTGCTGGACAAGGTCTGCCACATCAACTGCTCAGGATAACAGACTTTCCTCCCAAATTCCCTTTTTCATGAGGTATATAAGGTTTTTAGATTTTATTTCCACTTGAATTAAGTAAGTGCAAAAAACAGAGGTATTTTAGGTGCATTATAATGTCTGATGGTTACTCAAGACCAAAGTTTTAGTTATGCTCTATTTCCAATATTAAATTCTCACTTACTCCCTTTGTTAAAGTCAATTTACTTATAAGACCTTAAACCATAAAAGCCCTAGAAGAAAACATAGGAAGTAAACTACCAGACATCAGTCTGAGTACTATCTTTTTGGACACATCCCCTCGAGCAAGATAAACAAAGGTAAAAATAAACAAGTGGGACAGCACAACTAAAAAGCTTCTTCACAGTGAAGGAAACCAACAAAACAAAATGGCAAACTATGGACTCAGAAAGTATTTTTTCAAATGACATTTCTGATAATACCTCAAATTATAAGGAGCTCATACAGATTAATAACAAAAAATAAGCAATCCAATTGAAAAATTGACAGAGGACATGAAAAGACATTCCACCAAAGAACATATACAGATAGCCAACAAACATGGAAAAATGCTCAACATCACTACTCATCAGGGCAATGCAAACCCAAACCACAATGAGATATCAATTCACAACACTCAGAATGACAATTATAAAAAAATCAGCATATAAGAGTTAGTGGGATAATCACACTGTAAGGAATACAAATGTTTAATCCCTATGTGGTACACCCTAAACTAATATAACCAATATAAAATTGTATAGCAACCACACTTAAAAAAATAAATTAAAATAACAAGATAGATTTACTTATAAGTGTCAGATCTCAACATAGACCATATCATACAAAGTCAGTCCATATCTAATATTTCTATAAATATACACCAGACAGTAGGTGATGCATGTGGTGGAAGTGGAATAGATCCTCTAACATGTGAGAACTGTGGGGATAAATAACTATAATGATGAGAAAAGGAAGCATAAGAGATGTGGCCGTTGTGTGTAGATTTAAGAAATAATAAGTGTTATAGCACATAAATATAATGTCTAAAGAAGTCATTTTAACCAGGTGATAAAATATGAAATTAGGTAAGTTTAGTGTTCACTGGGTTAATAACAAAGCATGCAGAATGCCTACAGCGTTGATATTGTTTTGGAGAACAGAAGAAAATAGCTGAGAAAGATGACAGAGATTAGTTTGTGCCTAACATTAGAAACTAATCTAGATATTGAAGAATTATTAAGTACATATTCCTGAAGACCCTTCCCTCTTTTTTTCCCCATTGTCTTCTCCCACATGCCCTCTGGTTACTGTCAATTTGTTCTTAGTTTCAAAGACTCTGGTTATATTTTCCTTGCTTGTTTCTTTTGGACAACAATAAAAAAATGTGAAAAAAATAAGAAATCAAGCTTGCACTATAAAAGAGAATTATTAAATAAATATGAGGAGGCAATAAAGAAGTAGGTATAAGGAATTAATGATGAGGCCAAAATTCAAAATACCGAAAACACCAAATGCTAGCCAGAACATGGACCTACAGGAACAGAAGGCCAGTAAATGTGAAAAAAATGGTACAGCCACTTTGGAAGAGAGTTTGACAGTTTCTTACAAAACTAGCATACTCTTAACACAAAATCCAGCCATCACCCTGAAATACCAATTCAGAAGTACCTATGCACCTCAATATTCATAGCAGCACAATTTACAATAGCCAAGTGCTGGAAGAAACCTAGGTCCCTATCAGTAAATGAATCGATCAAAACTTATGGCACATTTACACAATGGAATTCTATGCAGCAGAAAGAAAGAGCAGCTTCTTCCCTTTGCAACACCATGGATTGAACCAGAAAGCATTGTCCTAAGAGAAATAAGCCAGGTGGTGAAAGACAAAAACCATATGATCTCACCTTTAACAGGAACCTAAACACCAAGACAAACAAACAAGCAAAATATAACCAAAGACACTGAAATAGAGAACAGGCTGACAGGAACTAGAGGGAGAGGGGAGGGTATTTCAGGGAAAAGGGAGAAGGGTTTACAGGAACAAGTAAAAGGACACATGGACAATTACAAGGCTGGGGTGGAAATGGGAGAGAAGTGGGGAGGGCTAAGGTATGGGCTGGGATGTGGGTAAAAGGCCAAAAACTTTACTTGAAAAAAAATTTAAATAAAAAAAACCAAAAAGTATGTACTCAAATGGATTGAAATTTTACGTCCACACAAAAACTACATGTATGTTTATAACAGTTTTATTCATAACTGCCAAAACTTGGAAGCAAACAAAATGTTCTTTAATAGGTGAGTGGATAAATTAACTGGCATATCCAGATAATGAATATGATTTGATGCTAAAAAGAAATGAGCTGTCAAGCCATGAAAAGACCTGAAAGAAACAAATGCATGTTTCTAAATGAAAGAAGCCAATCTGAAAAGATACATACTATGTGATTGATTGCAAGTATATGATGGCTAGGAAAAGGCAAAATTCTGGAGGTAGTTAAAGGATTAGTAGTTTCCAGGGCGTTAGAGGAGAGGGAGGGATGAGCAAAGAGATCATGGAAGATGTGTAAGGAAGTAAAACTATTCCATACGATGCTGCAGTGGTGGATATAAGTCATTATAATTAGTCAAAATCTGTAAAATATACAACACCAAGGTGATAATGGCATGTCAGTGTTGGTTCATCAGTGTACTACTCTGGAGAAGGATGTTCCTAGAAGGGGAGGGTGTGTGTGTGAAAACAAGGGTATGGGAGAATTTTCTGTACCTTCTGTTCAATTCTACTGTGAACTAATGACAGCTCTAAAGAATAAAGTTCATTACTTAAAATTTAAAAATAATAAAGGAGGAAAACAAAGGAGAAAGGGAAGAAACAGAGCAATTTCATGACTGAAGATAGTGGAATGAAAAAGGGGAAGAAATAGAAGTTGAGACAGCAATTCCCATAAATTTTCCACCTTGTAAAGGGGACGTGTGGACAGGGTCATTGTAGACACACAATATAACTAATATCAAATGGGTTAATTAATAAATGAGTAATGTAATAAATGAGATCGAGCTGTCAAAGAATGAAATAATGGAAATTTCCCATGAGAGGGTGCATGACAGTTTTCAGAGACACTACATGCGACTCTGCTGTAACACACCAACAATGCTCAACAACTTCCAGTCAGTCAAAATGAGCTGCAATAATTAGGATGACGAGGGCTGAAAGGTGGAATGAAAGCTGAGGCCGAAGGTTGCAAAATGATGAAAGGTTCCTAGGCATTGGATAGACCTACAAACCGGCAAGACTGACCATAAACTCCAGGCCAGAGAAGAGGGCACATGAAACCAAAAAAATAAATATTTAAACAAGAGGTCAAACAGTTGGGAAACTTGGTGAGAAAGATAAATAGTAATAGGCTAAGCTCTGAGTCTTCCCTGATATCCTTCCAGTTTTATCCTCATTCTTTGAGAGTAAGACGTACAGGTTTCCTTACACATTGTCTCATTCCTTCAACTGACCACACAAGTGACTCTCATTCCTGGGCCTGATTCCTGCTCCATCCTTCTCTACTGCCAGCAGCCACCCACCACATAGAAAGCTGACATCACAGTGAGTTAAGGAAAGCTTCATTTTTGCATGACTGGAACATAGAGACCTTAGATGGCTGATTGGCTGGCTATAGATTTTATTTCTTTCTCTCCCACCTACCTATTTTGCCAAGGGAAACAAGAAAACAGCATCACTGAAGTTTCAGAAATATGCAGTTCTTCAGAAACTAACTGGTCCAATGCAGGACCATTAAACACACACACACACACACACACACACAAACACACACATAAATGGCTATACAACTAAGCAGCAGCTAATTATAGCCCCAGGGGGTAATGACCAAGGGATGCTACAGGGATTTAGGATTGTGAGATCACTTGGCCTGGGGAATCATGTCTTATGGTTTTTTAGATTTTCCCAGTGTATCTAAGCTGAGAAGCTTTTAATGAGAAGAAAGAGAAGCATCTTTAGAAGTATTTTTAATTAAATTTAATGAGATGATATTGGTTAATAAAATTATATAGATTCAAGTGACAATTCTATGATATTGTGGTAGGCACACAATGCAATAGTAATAAAACATGCTCTTGTAAATCTATTCTTTCTGATGACTAAAAGTGAATTTCAGAATACCATTAAGTATTGTCTTTTTACGGAGATGGACAACAGTGTGGTAATCGTGGTGGGGAAGGACAGTGGGCAGAGATGGAGAGGGTAAGGGAGTAAAATGGGAATAGAAAAGAACAATCAAAATGACTCAATAAAAAATGAAAATAAAAGTTACTTTCTTTTAAATTTTTAACCAATCATTCCTATGTTGATTATCACAATAATATTCCATTTAAACATAGAATATATTTATTTTCATTTTTTAATTTAATATTTAATTAATTTGTTTTAGTTTAATTATTGTTCAAGTACAGTTTTATGTCTGTTACTCCCATTGGAGCCCACCTTCCCAACTCTCCACACCTTCCTCCCATTTCCACCTCCCTCTACTTTTTGTCCATGTGTCCTTTTTATTTGTTCCTGTAAACCCTTCCCCTTTCCCCCTGAAATACCCTCCTTTCTCCCCTCTGGTCCCTCTCAGCCTGTTCTCTATTTCAGTGTCTTTGGTTATATTTTGCTTGTTTGTTTTGTTGTTTAGGTTCCTCTTTATGATAACGGTTTAATTTTCAAATTTTATAAGGAATTTATACAACTGAAAACCAGGAAGGCAAACAACCCAATTAAAGAATGAGTATTTGACCTGAATAGACACTTCTCCAAAGAGGACATATATGTAGCCAACAGACACATGAAAAAATGTTTAACATAACTAATCATCAAAGAGATGCAAACTAAAACTACAATGAGGTATTATCTCACTCCTGCAAGAATGCCTAACATCAATAAACAAACAAACAACAAGTGCATTTTAGCATATGGAGAAAACAGAACCGTACTGCAGACTGATGCAGCCACTGTGGAAAGCAGTATGGAGTTTCCCCAAAAAACTAAAAATGGAACTGCCATTTGACCCAGAGATCACACTAATTGGGACATATCTTAAAAATCCCAAAACACCAATCAGAAAAATATATATGCATCCCTATGTTCATAAGAGCATTATTTACAATAGCCTGGATCTGAAAACAGCTCAAGTACATATCAGTAGATAAGTGGATAAAAAATACGTGGTACATTCACACAATAGAATATTATGCAGCTCTAAGGAATAAGAAACTCTTGCCCTTTGTGACAACATGCTTGAGAATATCATGCTAAGCAAAATAAGCCAGCCAGAAAAGACAAATACCATATAATCTTAATCATATGTGAAACATAATGAGCAAGCTAAACTGACAATAAAATAAGACCAGAGAGGCATGAATGCATGGAACAAACAGATCTCTGAGGAGAGGGGAGTGGAGGGAACTAGAAGAGATTAGTCAAAAGGCATCTATGCATATGTGCATAGGACATGGATAACAATGTGGTAAAGGATGGGGGTAGGTATGAGGGCTGGGTGAAGCAGATCAAAGTGGAGGGAAATAGGGGAAATCTTTAATAGTGTCAACAATAAAAAAGCCTCAATTACAAAAGAAGGTCCCATGTAACCCTCACAATGGGCATTCCTGAAACATCCCACTCAGGTGATCATGGAGACTGTATCACTGGATCCCACAGGACACCAATACATAAGGCCAAACTAACAAGACTGGGAGACATAGAAGACCTACCTAATATATAAAAAGAAACATAAAGATGCAGCCAAAATGTGGAGTAAAAGAAATATGGCCCAAATGTAAGAACAGGAGAAATCTCCAGAAAAAGAGCCAAGTGAAATAGAGGCAAGCAATTTAGCAGATATAGAGTTCCAAAAAAATGCTCAGTGAAATTACTGAGGACCTCAACAACAACAAAAAAAAACAAGATAGCTAGCATAAAATAGAAGATAGAAACCATGAAAAAGAACTAGTCAGAAATGAAGATTACACTAGGAGGAACAAACAGCACACTGGAGGCAGATGATTAAATCAGTGATTTGGAATACAGGGTAAAAGAGAACACCCAATAAGAACAGCAAAGAGAAAAGAGAGCCCTTGAGATGCACTGTTGGCAGGAGTGTAAACTGGTGCAGCCCTGTATAAAGATTCCTCAAGAAACTAAAAATAGATATAGGATATAAACCACCAATTCCACTTCTGGGTATTTATCCAGAGAAAACAAAAAACACTAATTTGAAAAGATATGTGCATCCCTATGTCCACTGCAGTATTACTTACAATAGCCAAGATTTGGAAGTAAACAGAAAAAAATGATTATTAATAAATGAGAACAGATTAAGGGACCTTTAGGACAACATCAACCACAATAACACCTGCATCATGAGGTTACCCATAAAGCTAGAAGAGTAGTTACCCCAAACTAGTATTAAAAGAAATGTAAAAGGGTCTTCGTTAAAAAGAAAAATAAAATAAACAGATAAACATAGTTATAAAGAATAAAATGACAATAAATCTGTACCTATGAGTAATCACTTTAAATGTAAATGCTTAAAAGTTCCAATCAAATGCCAGAGGGTAGCTAAGCTGATAAGACAGCAAAACCCATATATATGCTGTCTACAAGAGAGGCACCTCAGAATGAAAGATACACACAGACTAAAAGTAAAAGGATGGGGAAAGATATTTAACCTAAATAAAAAATTTAAAGGTAGGGCAGCAACGTTACATGTGTCAACATAGGATTTAAAATGAATACTATATTAAGAGCCAAAAGAGGATCCAGCAATACATTAAAAAGATTCATATGCCATTATCATGTGGGATTTATTCCTGGTATGAAAGATTGGTACAGTATCCACAAATCAATGAATGTGATAAAGCACATAAACAAAAGGAAGGATAAAAAGTCATATGACCATATCAATAGGTACAAAAAAGCATTTGATAAAGTACAACACCATTTATGATACAACTCTCAGCAAAGTGGGAATAAAAGGAAAATACCTCAATATAATACAGGCAATATCGAAAAACCCCACAGCCAACATCATACTGAGCAGGAAAAAAACAAAAGTGTCTCTCTTAAGATCAGAAATAACATAGTTATGTCCTCTTTCACAATTCTTCAGGCACTGGAAGTCCTAGCCATAGCAACCAGACAAGAAGAAGAAATAAAAAGAGAACACAAATGAACACAATCAGAAATGAAAGAGGAGAGATTACAACTGATACCACAGAAATACAGAGGATTGTAAGAAATTACTATGAAGAATTGTATGCAAAAAAGTTTGAAAACCTAGGTGAAATGGACAAATTTCTAGAAAAATATAATCTTCCAAAACTCAATGAAGAAGAAGCAGAATAACTGAATAGACCAATAACAGCAAATGAAATTGAAGAAATAATAAAAAATCTGAAGTACAAAAGCCCTGAACCAGATGGTTTCACAGGAGAATTCTACAAAGCATTTAAGGAAGAGCTAACTCCTATTGTTCACAGGCTATTCCAAAAAATCCAAAATAATGGAAGAATCCCAATCTCTTTCTATGAAGCCAGCATCATCCTAATCCCCAAACCAGGTAAAGATACCACAAAAAAAGAAAACTTCAGGCCAATGTTGCTGGTAAACATAGACGCTAAAACCCTCAACAAAAATGTTGGCAAACTGTAGCCAACAATCCGTTAAAAAGATCACTCACCATGACCAAGTGGGATTCTTTCATTCCAGGGATGCAAGGATGGTTCGATATTCACAAATCAGTAAATGTAATGCATCATATAAACAAAAGCAAAGACAAAAATCACATGATCATATCAATAGATGTGGAAAAAGCTTTTGATAAGGTACAACAACCATTTATGATAAAACACTCAGGAAAGTGGGAATAGAGGGAGCATTCCTCGAGGCAATAAAGTCCGTATATAAGAGACCTACAGCCACCATCATACTCAATGGGCAAAAACTAAAATCTTTTCCACTGAGATCAGGAACAAGACAAGGTTGTCCACTTTCACCACTTCTATTCAATGTAGTATTAGAAGTCCTAGCCACAGCAATCAGGCAAGAAAAATAAGTAAAAGGAATCCAAATTGGAAAGGAGGAAGCAACACTGTCTCTGTTTGCAGATGACACGATATTGTACCTGGAAAATTCTATAGCCTCTACCCAAAAACTGCTCAAACTAATAAGTGAATTTGGCAAAATAGTGGGATACAAAGTCAATATCTAGAAATTAAAGGCATTTTTGTATACCAATAATGAAGCAGCAGAAGCAGAAATCAAGAAAAAAATCCCATTCGATATAGCAAAAACAAAAATAAAATATCTGGGAATAAACCTAACCAAGGAGGTAAAACACCTGTATTCAGAAAACTACACAACACTGAAGAAATAAATCAAGGAAGACACAAACAAAAGGAAACATGTACTGTGTTCATGGATTGGAAGAAAACATCATCAAAATGTCCATACTACCCAAAGCAATTTACAGATTCAATGCAATACCTATTAAAGTGCCAATGGCATATTTCACAGACATAGAACAAACACTTCAAAAATTTATATGGAACCATAAAAGACCCTGAATAGCAGCTGCAATTTTGAGAAAGAAGAACAAAGTAGGAGGGAGTATGATACCTGATATCAAACTGTATTACAAGGCCACTGTAATCAAAACAGCCTGGTACTAGCATAAAAACACGCATATAGACAGAGAGCAAAACAGAGAGCCCAGAAATAACCCCAAATCTCTACAGTCAATTAATATTCGACAAAGGGGGCAGTAACATAAAATGAAGAGGATAGCCTCTTCAACAAATGGTGTTGGGAGAACTGGACAGCTACATGCAAAAAAACATGAAACTCTAGCACCAACTTACACCATACACCAAAATAAATTCAAGGTGGATAAAAGACTTAAATATAATCTGGGAAACCATTAAAGCCCTAGAGGGGAACATTAGCAGGAAAATATCAGATATTTCAGGCAGCATTATTTTTACTGATACGTCCCCCAGAGCAAGGAACATAAAGGAAAGAATAAACAAATGGGATCTTACAAACTTAAATGCTTCTGCATGGCTAAGGATAACAATATCAAGATAAAAAGAGAACCAACTGTTTGGGAAAACATATTTGCCAGTGATACCTCAGACAAAGGTTTAATCTCAAAAATATACAAAGAACTGGCATGACTCCACTGGAAGAAGATGAGCAATCCAATTAACAAATGGACAAAGGACTTGAACAGACACTTCTCCAAGGAGGACATACAGAGGATACAGAGACACATGAAAAGATGCTCAGTAGCTATCAGAGAGATGCAAATTAAGTCAGCGTTGGTGGTATAGTGGTGAGCTTAGCTGCCTTCCAGAGAGATGCAAATTAAAACCACAATGAGATATTACTTAACACCAGTCAGAATGGCTACCATAAACAAATAAATAAACAAGTGTTGGAGAGGTTGTGGGGAAAAGGGGGCTCTAGTTCACTGTTGGTGGGATTGCAGACTGGTACAATCACTATGGAAAACAGTATGGAATTTTCTAAGAAAACTAAAAATGGACCTGCCTTTTGTCCCAGCAATTCCACTGTTGGGAGTATATCCTAGGAACCCTGAAGCACCAATCCAAAAGAACCTATGCACCCCGATGTTCGTAGCAGCACAATTTATGATAGCCAAGAGTTGAAAGCAACCTAGATGCCCATTGCTAAATGACTGGATCAAAAAACTATGGTACATTTACACAATGGAATTCTATGCTGCAGAAAGGAAAAAGGAGCTCCTAGCCTTTGCAACATCATGGATGGAACTGGAAAGCATTATGCTCAGCAAAATAAGCCAGGCAGTGAAAGACAAATTCCATATGATATCACCATTATCAGGAATCTTAACAACAAAACAAACAAGCAAGCAAAATGTAACCAAAGACACTGAAATACAGAACGTGCTGACAAGGTCCAGAGGGCAGAGGGGAGAGAATCACAGGGGAAAAGGGGAAGGATTCACATGAACAAGTATAAAGGACACATGGACAATAACTAAGGTGGGGGCGGAAATGGGAGGGAGGTGGGGAGCACTGGGGGGCGTGCAGCGCTGGGAATACAAGACAGAAAACTGTACTTGAACAAGAATTAAAAAAAAACTATGGTACATTTACACAATGGAATTCTATGCAGCAGAAAGAAAGAAGGAGTTCCTACCCTTTGCAACATCGTGGATGGGACTGGAAAGCATTATGCTGCGTGAAATAAGCCAGGCAGTGAAATACAAGTACCATATGATCTCACCTTTAACATTAATCTAAACAAGAAGACAAACAAGCAAGCAAAATATGACTAAAGACACTCAAATACAGAACAGGCTGACAGGGACCACAGGGCAGAGGGGAGAGAATCACAGGGGAAAGTGGAAGGAATCACAGGAGCATGTATGAAGGACACATGGACCATAACTAAGGTGGGGGGTGGAAATGGGAGGGAAGTGGGGAGCACTGGGGGGGTGTGGGCAGGGCTGGGAATATAAGACAGAAAACTGTACTTGAACAATAACTGAATAAAAAATAAAAATTAAAAAATTATACAAAAAATACTGTGGTATATATACACATTGGTACATTACACAACAATTGAAACGAATACAACCTTTTTTAATTGCCATGTGCAAAAACATGGAAGGATGTAGAGGGTAAAAGTCAGGCAGAGAAAGACACCAACCATGTGATTTCACTTATATGTGGAAACAAAAAAAAATAGACACATAGAAACAGAAACCAAAGGGATGGTTACCAGAAGGAAGGGTGTAAGTTTAATGTGTGAAAAAGGAGAGAAATATGGTTAATGATGTTGTGATAAGTTTGCATGGTGACAGGTGGTCACTAGAATCAATGGGGTGATCAAATTATAAGTTATAAAAATGTCAAATCACTACATTGTATACTTAAAACTGATATAACCAATATAAGATTGTGTAGAAACTATACATAAATAAAAATAATTTAAAAAAGAAGAACCCATTTTGAGACTAGTAGGAGGGACAGAGTCAAGGAGTAAGATGGTCTTATACCCATATGTAGCATTTGAGATTCAGGAAGGATATCTTGGCTCTGGAGGTCCCTCCAGGAGCAAGGGGCTCCAGACCAACACCAAGTTCCCTGAGCCAGGAAGAGGAGTCCCCACAATATCTGGCTGTAAACAATCAGAAGGGTTTCAGTCTGCATGAGATGGAGAGCTTCTGGAAACCAAGGTATCCTCTTAAAGGGCCTGCTCACAGACTCACTCATGAACACTTAGGGACAACAGCTCAAAAGGTGCCAGGGTCATAAGGGGAGAAATGTAACTGTGTGGCTTCAGGGCTAGGGCTGGAGGGGCAGCCACCATTGTTCGTGTTAAGCCCTCTTCCCACACACCCTGTATACACAGGTGAACACCATATTTGAATCTGAATTAACCTGTGAACATTGCTTACCTCATACTAGTGACTCCCTGAGACCTTTTTCCACCCAGCTCATGTACCACCTGAGGCTTTTTTCTTAGCTGTTCCTCACAGGCAGCCAGCCTAGTCTGCACACTTTACTAAAAACTCTCAAAGGTCTGTGGTGGCCTCTGCATGCTTTGTGCTCCTTGCTGAGCAGCACCAAGCCCAGCACTGGTGGTAGTCAGCCTGGTTCACAGCATGACCTTTCCCACTTCTCTCCAGGCCCAGCAAGGCAGCTACCAACCATGGATAGCTTTGTAGCTTCTACCAGGAGACCCTCCCAAGAGGCCCCAAAACCAACACACCTGGTAGCCACCTTCAGATCACACAAGAGCACTACCTGATTAGTTCTATCAATAGCACACCCAAAGGGTTAGAGGTATCACACTACCTGATATCAAGGTATACCAGAGGCTATAGTAATCAAAACATCATGATACTGGCATAAAAACAGACACATAGATCAATGGAACAGAATAGAGAGCCCAGAAATAAACCCACACCTATATGGTCAATTAATATATGACAAAGGAGGCAAGAATATACAATGGTGTTCGGAAAACTGGGCAGATACATGAAAATATGAAACTAGATCATCTTAGTATATACAAAAATGCACTCAAAATAGATCAAAGTTTTTAAAGTATAATTTATTGATTATGCTGTTACATTTTTTCCAATTTTCTCCTCTTTATCCCCCCTCTACACTGCACCCCCAACCCTACAGCATTCCCCCCTTAGTTCATGTTTATGGTTTGAACTTATAAGTTATTTGAATTCTGTTTCCTATACCATTTTGACCTCTCTTCATCTATTTCATGACTACCAATTATGCTTCTCATTTCCTGTATCTTTTCTCCACTATTCCTCCCCTCCTCACTGAAAACCCTTCGTGTGATATCCATTTTTCTGATTCTGTCGCTGTTCTATTCTTTGCTTAGTTTTTGTTTTCTTTGTTTTTCTTTGTTTTTTCAGGTTCATTTGTTGATAGTTGTGAGTTTGTTGTCATTTTACTGTTCATAGTTTTTCATCTTCAATTTCTTAGATACATCCCTTTAACGTTTCATATAATAAGGGCTCGGTGATGATGAACTCCTTTAACTTGATTTTATCTGGGAAGCACTTATCTGCCCTTCCATTCTAAATGATAGCTTTGCTGGATAGAGTAACCTTGGGTGTAAGTCCTTGCCTTTCATGATTTGGAATACTTCTTTCCAGCCCCTTCTTGCCTGTAAGATTTCTTTTGAGAAATCAGCTGATAGCCTTATGGGAACTCCTTTGTAGGTAACTCTCTCCTTTCCTCTTGCAGCTTTTAGGATTCTCTCTTTATATTTAATCTTGGGTAACTTAATAATGATGTGCCTTGATGTGTTCCTCTTTGGATCCAACTTCCTTGGGACTCTCTGGGCTTCCTGGACTTCCTGGAAGTCTATTTCCTTCACCATATTGGGGAAGTTTCCCTTCATTATTTGTTCAGATGAGTTTTCAATTTCTTGTTCTTGTTCTCCTCCTCCTGGCACCCCTGTAATTTGGATATTGGAATGTTTAAAGTTGTCCCAGAGGTTCCTAAGTCTCTTCATTTTTTTTGAATTCTTGTTTCTTCATTCTGTTCCAGTTGGATGATTATTTCTTCCTTTTGTTCCAAATCATTGATTTGAGTCTTGGTTTTCTTCCTGTCACTGTTGGTTCCCTGAATATTTTGCTTTATTTCACTTCAGGTAGTCTTCATTTGTTCCTTCATTTTGTGACAGAGCTCATTCAGTTCTGTGAGTATTTTGATTACCAGGGCTTTGAACTCTCCATCAGATAGGTTGGCTATCTCCTCATTGCTTAGCTCACTTTCTGGAGTTTTGCTCTGTTCTTTCATTTGGGCCATATTTCTTTGTCTTGGAGCATTGGTCTTGTTGGTCTGGTTTCTTTAATTCCTTGGTTATTGGAGTTCCATGCAGTTTGATTTTCTGGTACTTCTGGTTGTTTGTTGATTTTAGATTGGTTGTAATCCTCCTTTTGGTTGTGCAAGGAAGTGCTTCTACTTACACTTCCATCTTGGCCAGAACTGAATTAAAGGTTTAAATGTAAAACTTAAAATCATAAACCTTCTAGAAGAAAACATAGGCAGTAGCTTCTACTTACACTTCCATCTTGGCCAGAACTGAATTAAAGGTTTAAATGTAAGACCCAAAATCATAAAACTCCTAGAAGAAAACATAGGCAGTAGCCCCAACTGGTGTGGATCAGTGTGTTGGGCACTGTCCCACAAACCGAAAGGTCACTGATTGATTTCCCAGTCAGGGTACATGTTTGGCTTGCAGGCCAGGTCCCGGTTGGGGGCATGTGAAAGACAACTGATCAATGTTTCCCTCACACATTGATGTTTCTCTCCCTCTCTCTCCCTCTCTTCCCCACTCTCTAAAACTAAATAAATAAAATCTCTTTTTTCAAATAGTTTTTAAAATTTAATTATTGTTCAAGTACAGTTTTCTCTCTTTTACTCCCATCCCAGCCCACCCTCCCAATGCTCCCCACCTCCCTCCCATTTCCACCCCCCTTAGTTGTTGTCCAGGTGTCCTTTATACTAGTTCCTGTAAATCCTTCCCCTTTTTCCCCTGAAATTCCATCCCCTCTCCCCTCTAGTTGCTGTCCTTTTGTTCTCTATTTCAGTGTCTTTGTAATTATTTTGCTTGCTTGTTTGTTTTGTTGCTAGCTTCCTGTTAAAGGTGATAAATAAAAAAATGTTTTTAAAAAAGAAAAGAGTAGGTTGTCTTACATCTTCTGCCTAAGAGTCAGGCTGTAAGAAGTAACAACTCCTCATCTTCTTCCTCTCCACCATCCACTTGGCAGCTGCTAAGCAGCAACCATGCATGAGTGCATCTGCATTCGTGTTGGGCAGATTGGTGTCCAGATCCATAATTCTGGCTGGGAACTCTACTGCCTGGAACACATCATTCAGACTGATGACTAGATGCCAAGTGACAAGACCATTGAAGGGGGAGATGACTCTTTCAACACCATCTTTAGTAAGCCAGGCACTGGCAAGCATGTGCCCAGGGCAGTGTTTATAGAACTGGAACTCACAGTCATTGATAAAGTTTGCACTGGAACCTACTGCCAGCTCTTCCGTCCTGAGCAGCTGATCACAGGCAAGGAAAATGCTGCCAATAACTATGCCCATGGACACTACACCATCGTCAAGGAGATCATTAACTTTGTCTTGGACTGAATTCAGAAACTGGCTGACCAGTGTATAGGTCTTCAGGGCTTTTTGGTTTTCCACAGCTTTGGTTCACCTCCCTGCTGATGGAGCATTTCTCTGTCGATTATGGCAAGAAGTTGAAGCTGTAGTCCTCCATTTACCCAGCCCCTCAGGTTTCCACAGCTGTAGTGGAGCCCTACAACTCCATCCTCACCACTCACAGCACCCTGGAGCACTCTGATTGTGCCTTTATAGTTGACAAAAATGCCATCTATGACATTTGTCACAGAACCCTTGATATCAAGCACCCAACCATAACTAACCTGAATAGGTTGATAGGTCACATGGTATCTTCTATCACTGCTTCCCTTAGGTTTGATGAAGCCCTCAATGTTGATCTCACCAAATTCCAGACCAACCTGGTGCCCTATCCCCACATCCATTTCCCTCTGGCCACGTACGCTCCTATCATCTCTGCTGAGAAAGCCTACCATGAAGTTTTCTGTAACAGAGATCACCAATGCATGCATTGAGCCAGCAAACCAGATGGTAAAATATGATCCTAATCATGGTAAATATATGGCTTGCTGCCCCTTCTACCATGGTGACATGGTTCCCAAAGATGTCAATGCTACCATTGCCATCATCAAGACCAAGCATACCATCCAATTTGTGGATTGGTGCCCCACTGTCTTCAAAGTTGGCATTAATTACCAGCCTCCCACTGTGGTGCCTGGTGGATGGAGATCTGGCTAAAGTACAGTGAGCTGTGTGCATACTGAGCAACACCACAGCTTTTGCTGAGGCCTGGGCTTGCCTAGAACACAAGTTTGACCTGAAGTAGGCCAAATGTGCCTTTGTCCACTGGTATGTGGGTGAGGGTATATAGGAAAGAGTTCTCTGAGGCCCATGAGGACATGGCTCCCTTAGGGAAGGATTATGAGGTAGTTGGTGTGGATTCTGTTGAAGGAGAGGGTGAGGAAGGAGGAGAGAAATATTAAAGTTAAAATGCCACAATGGTGCTGCTTTTACAGGGAGGTTTATTCTGTTTTAAACATTGAAAAGTTATGGTCTGATCAGTTAATTTGTATGTAGCATTGTATATTCATATACAATTACTGGCCTATGCTTTAAAACATGACACTTTGTTACAGGCTCAATTAGTTCATATCTCTGATGGGTTTGAATAAAGTATTCCCTGTCTTAAAAATAAAAGAAAGAAAACACAGGCAGTAAACTCTTTGACCTTGTCTTGAAAAATTTTTATACATATCTCTTTAGGCAATAGAAACAAAAGGGGCAAATGAACAAATGGGACTATGTAAAACTAAAAAGTCTTTGAACAGCAAAGAAAAATCACCAACAAAAGGACAGCGTACCAAAATGAGAGAAGATATTCATTGATAGTGCATCAATAATAAGGGTTAATATCCAAAATACAGGGTTCAGCAGAAGTAAGACTTGCTTGAGTGAGGTTGGTAGGGTAACAATATAGGTGTAATAATTTATACTTTTAATTTGAACATTTCACCCAAAATGTCATAATGGTGTGTTTGAGTGTGATGTTGTTATGTTACAGAATTACATGCTTATGATATTATAATCAAAGATTTTGTAATAAATAAGGGTGTTATTTGTGCTAAACTCTATATATAAAGAACTCAGAAAACTGAAATCCAAAAAAAACCCCCAAACAATCCAATTATAAAATGGGCAGAGGACCTGCATTGGCACTTCCAAAGAGGATCAATATGACTAATAGACATATGAAAAGATGCTTAATGTCATTAATTATCAGAGATATTCTAATTAGAACCTCAATGAAATACCGCTTCATACCTATCAGAATGGCTATCATCAATAAATCAACAAACAAGTGTTGGCAAGGATGTGGAGAAAAAGGAACCCTAGTACACTGTTGCTGGGAATGCAGATTAGTGCAGCTACTATGGAAAAATATGAAGTTTCCTAAAAAAAATTGTTTCCTTCAAACTGGTTTTCAGTTTGCATTCCCATCAACAACATGGTTGGCTCTTGAGAATATCATGCCAAGTTAAATAAGTCAGACAGAAAAAGTTAAGAACTGTATGATGTCATTCACATTGGGATATAAAACTAAAAGTAACAAATGAACAAATAAGGCAAACAAACAAAAACTCGCAGACACACACTGTAGTATGGTGGTTACTAGAGGGAAAGGGGGTGGAAAGATAGTAAAGGGAAAGAAAGAATGCAAAAAACAAAAAATAAAAATAAATAAATTAATTAAAAATAGAACTACCTTATTTATGACTCAGCAATTCCACTTCTGGGTATATATTCAAAGAAATCAAACACCGATTTGAAAATATACATGCATGCTTATGTTCCCTGCAGCATTATTTATTGACCACAATAGCCAAGGTACAGAAGCAATGTAAGGTTCCATCAATGAATGACTGGAAAAGAAGTGGTGCATAAATACAACAAAATATTACTATGCCATAAAAAAACAATGAAATCCTACCATCTGTGACAACATGGATGGAGATAGAAGGCATTATGGTAAGTGAAATAAGTCAGACAGAGAAAGACAAATACCATACGATTTTATTTCTATGTGGAATCTGAAGAATAAATTAATGGACAAACAAAACTGAAAATACTCATAGATACTGAGAGCAAACTGATGGTTGCCAGTTGGGAGGGGGTTTGGGGGTTAGGTAGAAAAGGTGAAGGGGTTTACAAAATAGTCACCAGGATGTAAGGTGTACCATAGGGAATATAGTAAATAATTTATGGTGTCAGGTAGGCACTAGACTTATCAGGGGGATCACTTTGTAAGTTACACAAATGTCTGACCACTATGCTATACACCTGAAACTAACATAATATTGATTGTCAACTGCAATTGAATTTTTTGTGTAATTTTTAAATTTTTATTTATTTTTAGAGGGGAAGGGAAGGAGAGAAATATCAATGTAGGGTTGCTTCTAGTGAGTCCCCTGCTGGGAACTGACCTGCAACCCAGGCATGTGCCCTGACTGGGAATCGAACCATGATCATGTGGTTTGCAGGCCCACGCTCAATCCACTGAGCTACCCCAGCCAGGGCTTGTAATTGAATTTTTAATTAAAAAATAAAAATGAAACCCTGACATGATGTTCAACTTAGCTGGAAAACACATACTTTACATTATTGTCTCATCAGTTCTAGAGTTCCTGGCACATGTCGCTGAAGCGGACAGATATTTTTTCAAAACAGTCATTCTCTGTTATTGCTTTTGACTTAGATAAATGACCTTCTAACTAACAATTTGAAAACTTTTTGTAATTGTTATTTAAAGTGATAGCTGTGAAAGACTGTCAAAATAACTTTAGCTCTGTACTTTTCAAGAAGAGAGGATAATTCCTTTGAAAATAGTAGTGAAAGGATAATAGAATCCCAAATATAAAAAGGAATAAGATCTATGAGCTCATGGATGGCATTCATCTGCCAAGACAGGGAAGTCTGTTTCTGGAGCTAACCGGTTTTGCTAGCTTCCTATGCTGAGTACACTTGAGTTGCTACAGTGGGGCCAAAGTGCTCTGGGCATTGCTCCAGCAGATTACTTTTCTAGCCAGGGAAGACTGGCAATTTTGCCTGTGAAGTAATAGCAAATTCACAACCATCTAATATTCTGGCTTTTCATCGAAGATGTGATTAATTTAAATGACCTGAATGTTTATTATATATTTAATATATGTACTACTTAAATAATATTTCTGAACAAATATATCATTTTATAAAACTAATTTTATTGTCTATACATGAGTTATGGCATCTTTTAGCCAATATAGAGATTAATAGGTCACAAAAAATAAATGCAAATCTGCATTTTGAACAGAGCACATTTAAGAGGATTGTAGCATTAATTACAAGAGTTAGATCTCAGAATTTGAGTAGCAGCATGATCTGATGGAGCAAACTCAAGCTTTAGGAGTCATACTAATGGCCTTTGAATCCTTCCTTTTAAATTTTCTTATCATCTGAAACTACAAGAATTACTTAATCCCTCTAAATCTATTTCTTCACCTATAAAATGGGGACAGTATCCACCCTGAAATCTTTCAAGAATCCAATTAGATACATATGTGAAAGAGTGCCTACCTCACAGACAGGCAGAAAAATTTTCTCTACAACATTGTATTCAATATTCTCCTTCCTCCCAGTTGGTCGGTGGGGGTGGGGAGGGAAAGCAGAACCCTAATACTTCTCAGAATAATAGTCAAGGGTTTCGGTAAAAGAAAATTCCATGTGTAAAAGGATTACCAAGATAGTAGTTTATAGGCAGTAGTGGGGGGGGGTCTACCTTCAGCCAGTTTAATAATCACCTTGATTATTAATTCTATAAAAACAATTTCAAAGCACAAAACTTGGAGGTTTCCCTAAGTGTTGTAATGAAATCACACCATTTGTATTGACAGCAAAGAGACCCAAGACCTTGAAGAAATTCTCTTATTCTGTGAAGAAAAATTTAGGATACTTGTACTCAGGTCGCTAAAAAGTTATACATAGGAACCCACTACATATTAGGTGGGCATTTTGTGTCTGGTTTCCCAAGACTTAAGCCCTGGGAAATCCTTCAGGATGAAAACCGTATTTAGGAACAGAGGTTTGAGCCAGGTTAATCCTAAATTTGTCAATTTCAAACACCAAGTGATATTTGAAGATGGTAAATTGTCCAGGGACAGATAATGAAATGGCACGGATATGAAATGTGACAACTATGTGAGCCTCTCACGTGGAAGCAGAAAGGAGCAGGCAGTAGAAACAGAGGGCTCCTTTAAGGCGCCCGGTAGCCTTCTTGCTGTCTCCAAGGTTCTTTTCATACTCCTCGAAGCCCTCAGTCCATGAAGAGGGTAGATCGTGGAAGAGGCTGCTCATAAATCACCCTCCTGCCACGCCCTGATTGATCTGCTCCTGGAGAGGCCCACTGCTCCCCGCTGACCTCACGAAACCAAGGGCCAAGGAAAGCATCATCTCTGCACCAAATGCATCAGGGCCAACTTAGAGCTTCGAGTGCGTGTCCAGGGTGTAGTCACTAACCCGTATTACTTCTGGGGCACCTGTGTTTACTCAGGATTTGAGGAAGTTCTTCAGAAACCTGCCACGGTGGAGGGACGAAGGCTGACTGTAGAGACAAAGTTCTCTCAGTTCTTGCGAGCATTGGGGGGATACCTGGGAGCTTTCTTATCAACTCCCAGCCCCCTAATCTGATTTGCCTTTGTCAATTTAGCCCTAAAGATAATGTCGAAGTGGAAGGAGCACAGTTTTAAAAACAGCATCGGAGGACCCCCTCAGTGTGGACAGGACTCAGACACCCTAACCGATCAATATTGGGGCGCACGGGCACACGCCCTTCCCCCACCTGCCCTCCTGGCCTTCACGCCCTATGCCCCGCCATGCCACTAGCCCGCCTCCTTCTCGGTTCCGCTTGGCCCCGCCCAGCACCGGAGAGCCGATCCTCAGCTCTTCAGCCTAAGCCTGCTACACCTCCGCCTGTGCTGTACCCTCCCAGCCTGGAGTGTCGCTGTACCCGGCCGTGCACGCCACACAGACTCCGCCAGCGTTCCAGCGGGGGGTGGAGGTGAAGAGGAGGGGCAGAGGGTGGTGTCACAGCGGTTTAGGGTCTACAGCAGCGTCCGAGTCAGGTAGTGTGATGGCTGCCTCCGCGTTCTGCTGCCTGCGGTGTTGCAGAGACGACGGAACGAGACACATTCCCCTGAAGGAGATGCCGGCTGTGCAGTTGGACACACAGCACATGGGTAAGGGCCCTCCTTTCCACAGGCTCAACGGCCCATTCGGGCGCCGTAGGAGGTTCGGGGGCGTGTAAGTGGGGGACCACAAGCAGCAGGGCCCGGCCTTGCTGAGCACTGCTCCCCCCTCCGCTCCTCCCACCCTCCCTCCGCTCCTCCCACAGCAACGCAGCTTTGACAGGCTTTGGTCTCCTGAATCTCCTCTAGACACCTGCGGAGGCCACCTCGGCCCAGTTCTGTATTCAAGGTTACGCAGCACCTGTGATCCGGAGGTGGTTGCGTGGACCTACTCATTTTCTCTGGAATTTCACAGGAATCTCCTCCGAGCTGCCCTCGCCTGAGGCTCTTCAGAGGTGCCGAGGCTTGGGGCACGGGAAATGGTCTGCTGTTCTTCCAACAGTGCTCTACTGTCGAGCTCCAATCAAAACCTTCAGAGTGCTTTAGGTCTGGTCCTGCTCCTTCAGCCCTGGCAGTCACCTTTCTCTTTAGCCTATCACTTACAGACTGAAGCTTGTTTTATTGGTAGTGATTTTCCGCTCACCTAAAGTCAAAACAAGACAAATTACAGAAGTCTGAAGTCGCATCTCAGATCACAGCCTGCCATTACAAGCTAAAACCCCCCATTACCTGACTCCTTCTTAGTCACTATTAAAGATGTTGTAATTTCATCTGACTGGCTTCTTCCCAACAGGTTGGGCTATTTTAAAATAAAGCAGCACTTTGCTCATTTGCATCTATCTCTTTTACCTCCCTATTTAAAATGGGCATAAAACTTCTAATATTCTCCCTCTCCCCTCTGTAGCCTCTTTCACCACGTTATATCTGTTTCCTAGACTTTCCCCATATAGTTCCGTGCTTCTGGAGTTTGGTTCTAGAAGCCAAGATTTTCCTTATATTTTTGTATTTCTGTAGCCAGTGTGATCATTGTATGCTACTTTTTACATGGGTATTTATTTCTATTTTTCCAAAGATTTTATTCATTTATCTTTAGAGGGGAAGGGAAAGAGAGAGGGAGAGAAATATCTATGTATGGTTGCCTCTCAGGCGTGTGCCCTGATTGGGAATCGAACTTCAATCCTTTGGTTCACAGGCTTGCACTCAATCCACTGAACTACACCAGCTAGGGCTGGGTATTTGTTTTTAATGCTTGGATTTTTCCAAGTAAATATATGTAGGTATGTATGTGTATCTTTTTAAGTTGTGTCTTATCCATCAACATTTAAGACAGGAATGTTCAAATCCTGCAGTTTCCCACAGAAAATGTTTCCGTTTCATCTATTCATTCAACTGATATTTACTGAGTCACTATCAGGTAGCAGGCATTGCTGGGAACACAGTAAAGGACAACCATGTGTAGTTACTGGAGCTTATAATCAGCCTTAGCTCTTTCTATCTACTACCAAACTTTGGTTTACTGCCGTCTACTCTTTGGAGCATTCCTTTTCTCTGGTTTCTTCTCTTTAAAGAGCTGGTCAACTGTACTCATTCAACTTTTTCCAAGCTGTTTAGTACCTTTCAGTAGAATAATGTCATCTCCAAATTTTCTTCCTGCATTAAATATGTTCTTAACTATTCTTCCAGTAAGAAGAAACCTGTTTTTAGAAATTGAGTAACAAGAAAGAAAGGAAAGATTTGTTGTTGAGTTAAGAGTATGTTTCAATCCTAAATTCATCTGAAGTTGAAAATATGAAAAGCACACTGAGCAAGTATGCATGTATTTGGATATGTGAAAGGTTATATGAAATAACCTATAGAATGTGATTGCTTGTTTTTAAAACAGTCTGTACATTTTATATCCAAACAAATGTTTTCTCTTTCAAGTTGTAATTTATTTTGGTGATGTTGCATTGCTTAAAACCATTTTTGGAACTCCTCTTTTGTCACTTTCTGTGGCATACTCTTTGTAAATATTTGAATTTTTGCCATATCTTCTGTATTTAATTGTCAATTGACTTTTTAGAAATGAATATCTCCCGAAGTAGCTACTTTGAAAAAGATGACACTTATTTGTAAATGTCTGATGTTTCTTAAAACCATACTCTTTGTTAGTGTTTATATAACAAACCTAACTCTTTGTTAGAGTACAGTCAGAGTGCTCTGACTGTACTCAAATTTGCCTTGAATTTCTAATGAATAAAACTACATAAATTCCATAGCCAAATATAGGATATCTTTGAATTTAAAGAAGTGGAATATGCTTAAAATAATTTCCTAACAATTCATAAGCACTCCAGAATGTTCCCTGAATATCTTTCTCTGTGAAATCTCACAGAGTGCCTTGGAGATATGAAATGATATTGAAGTTAGAGAATAATACTGTGCTCAGATTTGGTTTTGTGGTTCCCAGCTGAGAGTAGACTATATTGTATTGAGGGTCTTCTGATACTTCCATTAACTTAAGACCTTAGGATGATATCCAAGATAGTAAGGTATCTACTGTAGAAGCTTGGTATTAGATTTTAGGATATATGGAAACCACAAAGCATTGACAGTTAAGGAAAAAAATACCATTTATTTGCATAATTCTTTAAAATGTGTTTCACTTAGGATGCTTTTAGTTACAAGTAACACAAACTATAACTCAGAATTGTTTAAACAATGAGTGACATCTATTGTTACATGTAACTGAAAAAAGTACAAAGCAGTTTGAGCTTCAGGAAAGACTCTGCTGCCAAGGACTGGGTTTCTGTCCTTCTCTTCCTTGTGCTGTTAATTCCTGAAGACTGGCTTCCGTGATGACTTGCAGCAGCTCCCTGGGCTTCCTCATTTAGGTCCAGCAAGAACGAGAGAGTGTCTTTACCCTTTCATTTTGTGCAGAAGTCCTGAGACTATCACTGATTTTAGTGGCTTAGGTCATATAACCATTTTTTACTCAATCACTGTGGCCAAGAAATGTGAAACGCACTGATTGACTTAACCTAGGTCAAAGCTGTATCCCTGAAGAGAGGAGATTGAGTCAGCTTCTTTGGAACTGTTTTGATCTTTAGAGGAAAGGCTTTTGGGAAAGGGAAAACAGATGCTACATGTGCTACTCCATGTGCTAAGCACATGTCTACTCCAAAGTGCTTAGCAGAGCATATTTATTCATTCATTTCTATATCAGTTATTTGCTGAGTGTCTGCTAGATGCCAAGTCCTACATGGTCTTTGTTATCAGGGAAGAGCTGAGCCCTGGGTGCTCTGCAGTTCAAACTGCTGGGGGTATATTTTGAAGCCACATGTAAATTATTTCTAAAGGTACTTACTCAGAATTTAGGGGTTAACATAATGAGAAAAAATGAATGCTAGTAAATTTTTTATAATCATAAAAGGATTTTAGTTTTGCCTTGTTTAAGAGACAGTGGCTATAAGAGTCTGAAAATTTAGAATTGTGATTGGTGGTGAAATTTTGCATATCTATTATGCATTTGTTGCAAATAATTTTTATTTAAACATGAACTCAATAGTGAGTTGATGAGATAACTGCCTCCCTGCTCATACTTTTTGTTACTGTGCCCTAGTTTTATTTAACCCCCTCAGGAGTCCCATGTAGTTCTAATAGCCAGATATGCTTACCTTATACACTTATTATCAGTGTAGCGGTAATGCTGGCCACAGATCTTGGATGTCACATGCCTCGGTATTATGGGATATTTCATAGATATTAGAGTAATATTAATTCTCTTCATGTTCCCTGATATACATTCTTAACCAAATCAAGGTTTAGAAAAGAATTGGTATTGGGCTCACATCAAGAGACGGTTTTTCTCAGTACCTAAAGGAAACATGCAGCTCACTGAGTTGTTTGTACTTAATGGGAGTAGAAGTTCACTAGTTGAAATTTCACTGGGTTCCATTTACTGTGGATGATAGGAACCACTGCACTATAAAAGCAATGATACTTTTGGTCTCTCCTAAATTGGGAGAAGATATATAGGTTGGCCAGGGTTATAGAATACATGAAATTTTTCTCTCAGGCTTTAGACACTAACCGAAGAAAATTTGATCAGTCTAGAAAACCAATTGATCAATTCAAACTCAATTGTACTTTTCCCTAACAGAAGTAATTTACCTGTGAACTATCTGGTGATGCTACCTTCTTTATCTTTACAAACTGTTTCAGTTGTCTCTATGGATCATACTATTTCTTATTTGTGAAGACCAATAATGTTTTCTTTGAATCTATCTTGAAGGAAGACTGCTTTGTATACGAGGCATATCATAACAAATGGTTTTAGAGCCATGCTAGGTGCTAAACACTACCTGTGCCATTTGTTAACTGTTTTGTCTTGTTCAATTTACATAACCTCTCTTAGACTCTGTGTACTTATCTGAAATTAATTGCTTATGCCTATTTTAAAGGATTATTGGAAAGATTAAATGAAGTCTTTGTAAATTATTATGTATAAATAACCTGTAATAGCTACTAAAACATTAATTTGTATATGTACTACTTTGATTTTTGATATTTCTTTTACCAGAATGAAATCTGAAGACAAGTCTACCTTTTATTCTTTGCATTTCTCATAGCTCTTACCTCAATGCCTATATAAAAGGTATTCAATAAATGCATATTGCATAAATGGATGAATAATAGAATAAAGATGTCAATATTTTGCCTTAAAAAAGAGACAATTGTTCTCAGTCTCATTTATCAAATATTATTTGAACTAAACTAAAAATTCCTAGGAGACTAAAGTGCTTTTAGTGATGTTAAAACCTTTTTTACATATTTGCAATATGATTGACAGCAGCTATCTTATAAACATTTTTAAGATCCTAAAATTAGCATTTTTCAGTGTTAGCTATTTCAAGAACAAAGACTGTTTCTGTCCATATTCTGTATACTACTTGACTAATTCACTAGCATAGTACTTTGTACCCAGTAGATATTCAGCTAGTTTTAGTAGATTATTTTAATTAATTTGGATTTGATTGAAAATTATACCAATTTACAAAACTTTCTAAGTGTTTATGCTTTTATTTCAGTTAAGAGATTTATGAAACTATCAAATTGATTCACTGGCTAAAAATTAAAGAAAGTTTATTTCTATTTTTAAAGTATTTTAAATACTCTGTGTAATTCAGAGTTTGAACTGCCTAATTAAACAGGATTTGTATCTACAGATGAATATTAAATATAAATGTTCTTTCAGGAAAAAATAGTGAATTAAATATTTTAATATAATTTATTATTTTAATATTTCAGAATACACTTAGTATCCTTGTTTTTTGTGGGCTGAGAGTTAAAAGTGAAACAGAGCCCTGGCTGGTGTGGCTTAGTGGATTGAGCACTGGCCTGCAAACCAATGGGTCAGTGGTTCAATTCCCAGTCAGGGCACACGCCTGGGTTGTGGGTCAGGTCCCTGGTGGGGGGCATGCGAGAGGCAACCAGGCATTGATATTTCCCTCTCTTTCTCCCTCCCTTCCTCTCTGCCTGAAAATAAATAAATAAAATCTTTAAGAAAAAAGTGAAGCAGAAATTAACCTTAATTGTTGAATAAGAAAATATAAAACTTTACACAGTGTCTGAATTTTTTGTTTAGGAACAGATGTTGTTATTGTAAAAAATGGAAGAAGAATATGTGGAACAGGAGGTTGTTTAGCCAGTGCACCTTTACATCAAAACAAAAGCTACTTTGAATTCAAAATCCAATCCACAGGTTGGTATAATGGTACTTGATTATTAAAAGTTGTAATTATTCAAAATATTAGGAGTAATTTTCAATATATAAAAAAGTTCAATGGGGTAATAAAAAAGCTCTGAGCTTACTTAGAAGACATTTTCTCTCACTTCATGTTGTGTGATTCTAATTTAATTAGTTAATTAAATTAGTTTTCTCATCTATATGAGCTATGTTTTGTGGAAGTGTTTTAAAGACAGGACATACTAGATCATTTTGAGGCTCTAACATTATTACTAATATAATGAATTATTAATGGCAGGTGCAGTATTTCATTTGGTTGACCATTTAAGGTATAGATACTATTTATCTTAGAATAACATCAGTCTTATGATCCTGAATTTTTCTCTTAATTCTTCTTAAGATACCCTGATTTACTCTTATCTGAAGTAATCAGCAGATTTAGAATTCTGACAGAAGTCTAAAGTCTATGCTTTCTTTTAAAATTTATGGAGTTTCTTGAATTGTATAACAATTTTACATGAGTATTATAGCTAATAATCAGTTAACTTGTGACATTTTTGAATATAGAGAAAACATTTTTAAAAGCTTTATTATGAAGAAACTTCTAGTGAAATATAGCATGAGTAATATAGGTACAGAATGGGAAAACTAGAGTAAAGTAAATCAATCCTACTCTTACCCGAATGGCTTAAATGATATAAAATGTTCCTGTGGAGCTTGTTTTCTAATTCTTTTTAAATACTGATTTTCTTAAGTGTCCCCCATATGTAATAATTACAATCTGTCCTCCATTTAATTGTTATTATAAGTTGGTTCACTGGCTGCAAAATGTCTGTGGTTACTGTGATCTTTTGAAGTATAACATACCTTTTTTCAAGAGAAGCAAATACTTTCTTGAGCCTTAAATCTAACGCAAATTTGTATGTGAATTTTCTATAAAGGATGATATCCCTAGGATAAATGTGTTGCTGGGGCTCGTAGTATTGATCTCAAAGAAAGCTTGAGACAATTGTCCCAAAATGTATTACAGCATGCACAGTTCTTTAGCAGTGAGGAGACTCTATAACACTATTAGAACTGTTGTCCTTTGAAATTAATTATATTTCCATTTGTTACTCTTAAAATTATCCCACTTTAGAGGATAAATTATAATAGTCAAATTATTTAAGAGGACAATACAGTGAAGTTCAAATACACAGCATTTTGATAGTCTCACTCAATCCAGAAAAATTGATTGGTAAGGTGGTCTTCACATCTTCTTCCATTTATACAGTCTGTCCTGATTTTAATCAGAACTGGAAGGAGACAGTTTGAGGCAAAATCCAGAGATCTAGGTATTCTGTTTGGCTGATTAAGAGAAGAGCTGCTTGCTTTAAAAGTCAGCTTAGTCCAAAAGGCTTTAAATTCACTGATTTAACTATTGAATAAGAAAATGCTTTTACACTTTATCAATAATTTTCTTCTCTCCGTGATATTGACCAAGTCATATATTATGTGTCACATAATATAGATGCAAAAATTAAAGATAATAATTTCCCACTCTTCAAGGTAGTGCTAGAAATAGAACCCCATGCCATTTAAATTCAATGGGTAGTTTCTAAAAAACTTTTTTAGAAAAAAATAATAATAAAAATAGCTATATATTTTTAGATATTTATTGTGTGCTTTATTTACCCATTTTTTGGAGTACGTACATGATTCCAAGTGCTTTACTTGAATTATCTCACTATGTCTTATAATAAGCTTATAAGATAAGTACTGTTGGAATCCGCAATGTACAGGTAAGTAAACAAAGAGACCATAACTAAGGTAACAAAGATGACATAGCTACATCAGGATTTAACCCTTGGCAATACAACTCCAGAGCCCACTCTCTTTCTTATCTCCTAGGCTATATTAAGTCTGCAGAGAACATAGTATAATTTGCACACTACTTTTTAAAGATTTCTTGGGGGATAAAAAGATTAAAAACAAATAGTTCATTGTATTTTTAGAAATATCATTATATTTTTAGGAGTCTGGGGTGTTGGTGTTGCAACTCAGAAAGTTAACTTGAATCAGATTCCTCTTGGCCGAGATGTGCACAGCCTGGTGATGAGAAATGATGGAGCTCTCTATCACAACAATGAGGAGAAAAACAGACTGCCAGCCAACAGCCTTCCACAGGAAGGAGACGTGGTGGTGAGTTTTCTTGTGGAGTTGCCTTCCACTGTACATGATTACACTTGAACTGCTTTTTGTATATGTACTTTTGCCTGGGAGTGTATGGTTTAAATCATAAAGCACTGAGATTATATCTACATTTTCTAAAGAGAGTACTTGGTGTGGATGCCTTACCAAACTATTTTCTTTTCATTGCTGTTACTGGTGAGGGATATCAGTGTAAGACCTTATTTCCATTCAGGAGAATTAATGACAGATAAGCAGCAGATCAACATTTCCTGCATGTTCACATCAGAGGAATCTTACTTCACAATTTTGAAAGTTTGCTCACCCTTAAATTAGGAAATATTAGTATTTTTGCAGCTCGAGGTCTCTTAGAGAAAATTTTGACATTTAACATTAATTTTGACATTACTTAATTTGTTATGAACCTCTGTTAAAGAATTACAACAATTCACCACAAGTTCTCATTAAATTTAACCTTACTAACCTTATTTCACATTAAGAACCTTTAAAAAAAATGGACTTAAAATCTTAATACAGTGGTGTCTACCTCATGGTCCAGGATAGCTATGGATATGGCCCAACCCAAAATTGTAAATTTACTTAAAACATTACTTAGTTTTATAACTAAATTTTATACTAATTTATATTACTCAGATATGTACATTTTCTATATTAGTGATCACAAACTTGGGACCTGCTCGATGATTTTAAAACATTGTCGAAAGGGCCGCTAAATAATTAGGGTTTTTATGTGAGAACTTTTTTGCTTATTTGTGGTGGTGGCAGATACCATGAAAATTATGCATGAACCTTTTTTTTGCTCATCAGTTTTTGCTAGTGTTTCTGTATTTAGTACAGCCCAAAACAACTCTTCTTCCAGTGTGGCCCAAATGCCAAAAGGTTGGACAGTCCTGTCTTAAGGCTTTCCCAAAGACACCCTATTGAAAATGTTATCCAAAGATCCCTTTCTCAGAAGAGATTAGAACTGATACCACAGAAATACAAAAAATTGTAAGAAATTACTATAAAAAATGATATGTCAAGAAATTTGAAAACCTAGGTAAAATGGACAAAATTCTAGAAAAATATGATCTTCCCAAACTGAATGAAGACAAAACAGAAACCCTGAGCAGACCATAACAGCTTACAAAATTGAAGCAGTAATAAAAAAAAAAATCCCATCACACAAAAGCTGTGGACCAGATGGTTTCACAGGAGAATTCTACAGAGCATTTAAGGAAGAGCTAACCCCTATCCTTCATAGACTATTCCAAAAAATCTAAGAAGACAGAATACTCCTGAATTCTTTATGAAGCCAGCATCATCCTAATCCCAAAACCATATAAAGACATAAAGAAAGAAAGCTTAAGGCCAATATCACTGATGAACATAGACACTAAAATCCTCAACAAAATATTGGCAAACCATATCCAGCAATACATTAAAAAGATCACACACCATTATCAAGTAGGATTCATCTAAGGGATGCAAGGATGGTACAATATTCACAAATCAATAAATGTAATACATCACATAAACAAAATGAAAGGCAAAAGTCACATGATCATATCAATAGATACAGGAAAAGCATTTGATAAGGTACAGCATGCATTCATGATAAAAACACTTATCAAACTGGGATTAGAGGGAGCATTCTTCAACATAATACAGGCCATATATGAGAGACCTACAGCCAACATCATACTCAATGGGCAAAAAAACTCAAATCTTTTCCAGTAACATCAGGAACAAGACAAGGGTGTCTGCTTTCACCACTGCTATTCAACATAGTATTAGAAGTCCTAGTCACAGCAATCAGGCAAGAAAAAGAAGTAAAAGGAATCCAAATTGAAAAGGAGGAAGCAAAACTCACTGTTTGCAAATGACATGATAGTGTACATAGAAAATCCTATAGTCTCAACCAAAAAACTACTCGACTTAACAAGTGAATTTGGCAAAACAGAAGGATACAAAGTGAATATCCAGAAATCAAAGACGTTTTTGTACACCAACAATGAAATATCAGAAATAGAAAGAGGAAAAAAACATCCCATTTGATACAGCAACAAGAAAAATAAAGTTCCTAGGAATAAACCTAACCAGGGAGGTAAGAGACCTGTACTCAGAAAACTACACAACACTGAAGAAAGAAATTTAGGAAGACACAAACAAGTGGTAGCATGTACCATGTTCATTGATGCGAAGAATTAACATCATCAAAATGTCCATACTACCCAAAGCAATTTGTACATTCAATGCAATCACTATTAAAGTACTAATGACATATTTAACAGATATAGAACAAACATTTCAGAAATTTGTATGGAACCATAAGTGACCCCAAATAGCTGCAGCAATTTTGAGAAAGAAGAACAAAGTAGGAGGAATCACAAAACCTGTATCACAACTGTAGTATGTATAAGACCATGCTAATCAAAACTGCCTGGTACTGGCCCAAGAATAGACATATAGACCAATGAAACAGATTAGAGAGCCCAGAAATAAACCCAAGTTTCTATGCTCAATTAATATTCTACAAAGAGGGCAGCAGCATAAAATGGAGTAAAAAAAGCCTCTTCAACAAATGGTGTTGGGAGATCTGGACAGCTACATGCAAAAAATGAAACTTGATCACCAACTTACGCCATACACAAAAATAAATTCGAGGTTGAGAAAAGATTTAAATGTAAGTTGTGATACCATTAAAGTCCTAGAGGAGAATGTAGGCAGGAAAATCTCATATATTCCATGCAGCAATATTTTCACTGATATGTCCCCTAGAGCAAGGGACATAAAGGAAAACATAAACAAATGGGATCTCATCAAAATAAAAAGCTTCTGCATGGCTAAAGAAAACAGCATTAAAATGAAAAGAGAACCAACTATATGGGAAAACATATTTGCCAATAATATCTCAGGCAAGGATTTGATTTCCAAAATATATAAAGAACTCACATGACTCCACACTAAGAAGACAACTCAATTAAAAAATGAACAAAGGACTTGAACAGACACTTTTCCAAGGAGGACATATAGTGGGCCCAGAGACATGTGAAAAGATGCTCAGCATCACTAGCCATTGGAGAGATGCGAATTAAAAGCACATGAGATACCACTTCACCCTGATGAGAATGGCCATTATAAACAAATCAACAGACAACAAGTGTTGAAGAAGATGTGGAGGAAAGGAACCCCTGGTGCACTGTTGGTCCGGTACAGCCACTGTGGAAAATGGAATTGCCTCAAAAATAAAACTGAAATTGCCTTTTGACCCAGCAAAAGGGATTATTATTATTCGCTGCTGGGATTATATCCTAAGAATACTGAGATGCCCACCAATCCGTAAGAACCTATGCACCCCAATGTTCATAGCAGCACAATTTACAGTAGCTAAGTGCTGAAAGCAACCTAAATGCCCATCAGTAAATGAATGGATCAAAAACCTATGGTATGTTTACATGATGGAATACTATACAACAGAAAGAATGAGAGAGCTTTTACCCTTTTCAAACGGTGTGCTTGGAACTGGAAGCACATTGTGCTAAATGAAATAAGCCAGACAGTGAAAGACAAATACCATATGATCTCATCAACAAAACAAATAAGCAAGTAAGCAAGATATAACCAGAGACATTGAAATTAAGAACAGTCTGACAGTATGGGACCAGAGGGGAGGTGGGAAGAGATAATGGGAGGAAAAGGGGGAAGTGTTTTGAGGAACAACTATAAAGGACACATGGACAAAACCAAGAGGGGGTGGAATCAGGGGTGGGTGGTGTAGATGGCTGGGGTTTAGGGTGGGGAAATGCAGACAACTGTACTTGAACAACAATAAAATAATTTAAAACAAAACAAAGATCCCTTTCTGTCTTTTCTAGATAGTTTCTCTCATACGGTGTTAGCCAAGAATCTTATACACTGAGTTCAGACTGTTTACTATTGATTGAGGATAGAGTTTTTAGGTCTCCTTTAGCAAAGGTGCCCTTATACACAGAACTCTGAGTTCCTGGCTCTGGTCCCAAGTTGAAAGGAGTCTGTAAATAACATGAGAAATTTTCCAGTATAATGTGACACAGACAAGGGAAAGTCAGGTTATTGAATTAAATACACAGTATTTTGGAGAAAATGAAGAAAGATGTGGAAATTTAGATTTTCTGCAAAAAAAAAAAAGGATAAAGAACACTTGGTTACTAAGTAGGTAAATTGTTAAAGTATTTTCCAATTGGCTAAGAAAAAAAAGACTAAAGGCATAAACTTTTTTTAAAATCTGCTTTTCACTGTTCTGTTTGAATAGTTAGTTCTGTATTTGTAGATCATTTCCAGATGTTCATAATATGGAACACCATTATTCAAATGGTTATTTCTTATGAGAGAATCTTGAATCAAGTTGATGCTGTCAACCTGTTTACCTTAACAGATAAAATTCGAACATGAGAAAGGACAATCTGTAGCAAAAGTTTTTCTCTGTTAAATGTGGTGAACTTCTGTTTGTTATTCTGGTCTTTTTATTTCATTCATTGAAATGACTGATATCACAAATGGCCAAATTTAAGAATGTCATTTTTCATCTGTCATCATTAAATTGAACTTTGATTTTCATGCCCCTTTGGTAAAAGGCCTAACAAAGCTGAAATATATGCAGAATCAAGAAAAATAAAACATTACCCTACCATTTTAAGTTTATCTTCCTAGTTCAAACACTTGAGAACAAATTTCATCAAATTGCTGAAAGTGTCATTGGAAAAGTAGACTAGATTATAAAATAGGAAAAATTCTCGTATGGGTAGAATTTTAGTCATATACCATTCTCTGAGAAGAAATCAAAAAGAATAAGCTATCAACATCCAACCAAATTATTATATTCATACAATAATCATGTATGAGTGGTCTACTGTAGCACTAGGAAGGGATAACTGAAACAGTTTATGCTTATTGTTTTAATAAATAATTTTGAAAAATGCAAATACATTCTAAAATTGCGTTTTTCAGTTTAATTTTAGAGAAATTTGATAAACACTTCTGTAGCATTTATTATGTGACAGGCACTGTTTTAGGTGCCTGTCAGGGATTAAATTGTTTAATCTTCATAACAACCTTATGAAATAAGTAGTATCATGATCACCATTTTACAGATTAGGAGATGCAACTTCTTTTACAGGGTGATCCCAGGGTTGTAATACAGGCAGTTTAATTTCAGAGTTTGTTCACTAAGCCTGGACACAATTATTAATAAGTGCATTGTTATGTCAAAATCAAACCTAATGTCTAAGATCAGGGGTGTCAAACTCATTTTCACTGGGGGGCCACATCAGCCTCGCAGTTGCCTTCAAAGGGCTGAATGTAATTTTAGGACTGTATAAATCTAACTACTCCTTAACTAGGGGCGAGGAGTTTGGCTGCCACTGGGTAGAAACAAGTTGCCAGGCTGGATAACACAAGATGGAGGGCTGGATTCAGCCTGCGGGCCTTGTTTTTGCCACCTGTGGTCTAGGTCATATAAGAGGACAGATTAAGTTAGAAAACACTTGAACCGAATGCTACAGGTAGGGGCTAGGGTTCTCAGATCTTTCTCACTCCTTTCTTTGGTATTGAAACATACTGGGATTTTGCTGTTATGCTGGAGGCTTGTGTTTAAAGCTTGCTTGCTTGCAGTAGGTTATGTTGCCACCAGGTGGTGAGGGATGCCTGAGTTACGACCTGATATGAACTGCTAGAATTTCCTGCAGTCCTATAAAGAGAATAACGCTTTGCTTTTTTTGTAACTTTGTTTTCTAAATGAAAATAGACCTCTTCATTTAAAAAACTAATCCCAACTATCAGTTGTCTTTATGATTATATTTAAATACTGAAACAAATGAAACAAAGGCAATCAGTTTACCTTTCTCAAAATTCCTTAGCTTTTTTTTTTGAAGATTTTATTTATTTATATTTAGACAGAGGGGAAGGGAAGATGAAAGAGAAGGAAACATCAATGTGTGGTAGCCTCATATGCCCTCTACTGGGGGGCCTGGCCCACAACCTAGGCATGTGCCCTGACTGGGAATTGAACCCGCAACCCTTTGGTTTGCAGGCCAGTGCTCAATCCACTGAGCCACACCAGCCAAGGCTCAATATTCCTTAGCTTTTAATAAATATTTTTAACCTTGGCTTTACTAAGATTTGAAGAGAATATTTTAACACTTAACACATTGATTTATCTGAGCCTTTGCCAAAAGTCAGGGAGCAAAGACTAGATCAGGGATGTCAAACTCATTTTCACCAGGGGCCACATTAGCCTCACGGTTGCCTTCATAATTTTAGCACTGTTGTAAATGTAACTACTCCTTAACTGTCAAGGAGTTGAAATTACTTTCGGCCCTTTGAAGGCAACTGTGAGGCTGATGTGGCCCCCAGTGAAAATGAGTTTGATACCCCTGGACTAGATCATCTATAAGATCTTTTTCTACCTTTAAAGGGCTTTTAGATTGATATAATTTATCTACAGTCAGAAATCCTTAAAGTGGTTGCTGCTTGGTCTGTGATCATTTCTCTGTTGAAAAATCTCTGTTGTCTATTCTTAATTCTTTCAAGGAAAGCCCTCTTTTTGTCATCGGTCAGTAATGATTGTGTTAGGTTTTAAAGAGCATTTTAAAAGCTTAAAATTATGTAAGTATTCCAAAACTGTACTATATAGGTGTAAATCCCATTTCTGCCCCTTTCTACCTGTGTAGCTTTAGGTAAATTATTTAACCTCTTTGTGCTACAGTTGTAAAATGCAGACAATAATAATACCTTACTTGTTTATTCATTTATTCAAATGAATAAATATGAAGTGCCTAGAATACTGCTGGTATCTGTTTCCCAGCAATTTAATAATAATAATTGTTATTGGCCTGGCTGGTGTGGCTCAATGGATTGAGCACTGGCCTGTGAACCAAAGGGTCGCCGGTTGGGTTCCTAGTCAGGGCACATGCCTGGTTTGTGGCCAGGTCCCCAGTAGGGGACACTCAAAGGGCAACCACACATTGATGTTTTTGTCCCATTCCTCCCTATCTTCCCTTCTGCCTAAAAGTAAATAAATAAAATCTTTAAAATAATGATAATTATTATTATTATTAATTATGATTTTATACCACTAATAATGCACAAAGTAATGCTTTTATTCCAATATATTTTTTAAATATTTTATTTATTTATCTTTAGAGGGGAAGGGAAGGAGAGAGGAAGGAAACATCAATGTATGGTTGCTTCTGGTGCATCCCCTGCAGGGAACTGACCCCTGCTGGAAACTGGCCTGCAACCCAAGCATGTGCCCTGACTGGGAATCGAACCGCGATCATCTGGTTCGCAGGCCCACGCTCAATCCACTGAGCTACACCAGCCAGGGCAATTTGTTAAAAAATCTTTTGAACTGTGGCTTTTCTGTTTTTCAGTTTGGTAGTGATTACCAATTACAGTTGATCCTTGCACAACACAGGGTAGGAGCACCGACCCCCTGCACATTCGAAGTCTACATATAACTTTTGATTTCCCCAGCATTTAGTTGTCCCTCAGTATCCACAGGGACTGCTTCTAGGACTGCCCGTGGATACCAAAAGCTATGGATGCTCAAGTTCCCTATATAAAATGGCATAGATCAATGCATACAGTTTACCCTCCACATACTCCCAGCCATGGATTGAAAATACTACTTGTATTTATTGAAGAAAATCTGCATATAAGAGACCTGCATAGTGCAAACCATATTGTTCTAAGGTCAACTGTATATTTAGTTATAAGTCCAAGTTTTATTTTAATAATACACTTGATGTATCTGAAACCAAGGCAAAGAAATACAGAAATATATGGTTTCTTTTTGAAAGTAAGTTATATAAAGACACTTCTTCCCAATATGAAAACAATGGAAGGCAGTAAGCCCTAATGGTGAAAACTTTATTGTTTCCCCCACTTTAGATCAAATTAGGGTCTCTCTGTTGACAGTATGCCAGTAGTTATATCATCTTAAATATCCAAAATATAAAATCCAGATTATCTAAATGTAATACTAGGATTTAAACAGGTTTCATTTGTTTTACCTCTGATGTGGACTCGGGATTTTACCTACCCCAGCCCCACATAATCGCCACCATTTTTTTTCTTTTTAGCTTGGTTCAAGTAGAAGTCTACCAAATTGTAAGCTCTTAAGGAAAGCTATTGTGACCTTCTATTTAGTTATTCTGTGTACCATGCTCCACAATGAGTACTTTCTGACTGGTAAGATTTTTATGAAACGTTTATATTTTTACCATTTAAAATATTTCCTTTTGTTTCTAGGGTATTACATATGACCATGTAGAATTGAATGTATATTTGAATGGAAAAAACATGCATTGTCCAGCATCAGGTATAAGAGGGACAGTGTATCCAGTTGTTTATGGTAAGCTAAATATTTGTAAATATTATTTTATATATGTTAACTTTTGCTAAGGACTTTTTTATTGGGAATGTATTCAGCAGCATATCACAGTCCTGTTGCAGGACTAAGGAAAGTTTTTATTCCCATGAAAAGTTATGTAATTATAGTTTCTGTACAAGTATATCTTGTAAGAATTGGGTTACTTAGAGATAACTCTATACTACTTAATTAATTTTTATCACAGAAAATTTCAAAAATGTTTAAAAATAAAGAGAGTAGTATAATGAACCCTAATGTACCCATCACCTATCTTCAAACAATTATTAACTTGTAGCCAACCAGATTTCATTTAACCCCAACACTCCCACTGCTTTTGACCTCCCTTCCTTGGAATATTTTGAGACTAATCATTTTACTCACAAATATTTCATGTGTATATCTAAAAAATAAGATATCTCTAAAAAATAGCCAGAATGACTTTATTACTATTCTGCTTTGTTTTTTTTATGTTACTAACTTTAAATAAACAAATATATGATTTTTTCTGTCTATGGTTTTAGTAAATCTAAAAGTATTTCTCATTTAATTACTCTAAGTTCTTAGATTTGAGCCATAATAAAACTAATTATTAATTTTTTGCAATAATTTCTTAGAAAATTAGCAATGTTATTGAGAACATACCATTTGGGATGTTAGAAAAGTAAACAATTACAAATATAAATATTTAACAGTGTGAAATTAACAGCCAAAGCCTGTGTTTTATGTTTTAATTAAGGTTTTTATTAGTCTTCTTTTCTCTAAAAAAATTACTTATTAATGATTTTACCTTCTGCCTCTTTACATGTAAAACGTGTTCTTTATTTATAGTTTATAGTTCATGCTATTACAGGTGTCCCAAATTTTCCTCCTTTGTCCTTCTTGACCCTGCACCTATCCTCACTTCCTTGGGTAATCCCCACACCATGTCCATGTCCATGATTCCTACCAGCATGTCCTTTGGCTACTCTATTGTAGCCAAAGATGTACTTTATGTCCCCATTACTGTACCCTAACTACTAATTTGTACTTCTTAATCCCTTTACCTTTTTCACCCATCCCCCCAATGCCCTTGCCATCTGGCAACATAAAAATGTTCTCTGTATTGTGATTTTGTTTCTATTTCTTGTTTGTATATTTTGTTATTTAGATTCAATTGCTGATAGATGTGTATTTATTACCATTTCATTGTTCATATTTTTTATCTTCTTCTTAATAAAGGACCCTAAAACATTTCATATAACACTAGTTTGGTGATGATGAACTGCTTTAGCTTTTTCTTATCTAGAAAGTTCTTTATCTTTCCTTTGATTCTAAATGATAACTATGCTAGGTAGAGTAATCTTGGTTATAGGTCCTTCCTTTTTATCACTTTGAATATTTCTTGCCAATCCCTTCTAGCCTTTTCTTTGAAAAATCAGCTGCCAGTCTTATGAGTGCCCCTTATAGGTAACTAACTGCTTTTCTCTTGCTGCTTTCAGGGTTCTCTCTTTATATTACATTTTGGCATTTTAATTATGATGTGTCTTGGAGTGGGCCATTTTGGGTCCATCTTGTTTGGGACTCTCTGTGCTTCCTGGACTTGTATGTCTATTCCTTCACCAAGTTAGGGAAATTTTCTTTCATTATTTTTTTAAATAGGTTTCTCTCTTCTCCTTCATATACCCCTATGATGCAGATGTTGGTATGCTTGAAGTTGTCCCAGAGGTTCCTTATACTATCCTTATTTTATATGTATTCTCTTTTCTTCTTACTGTTCTGATTGGTGGTTTTTTGCTTCCTTGTATTCCAAGTTGTTGGTTTGATTCTTGACTTCATCCACTCTACTGTTGTGCCCCTGTAAATCATTCTTTATTTCAATTATTGTATCCTTCATTTCTGACTCGATTTTTTTTATTCTGTTGAGGTCCTCGATTAGTCCTTGAGCATCATTATAAGCAATGTTTTGAATTCTGCATCTATGTATTGCATGTCTCCACTTTTAGTTCTTTTTCTGGAACTTTGTTCTGTTTTTTCATTTGGGCCATGTTTCCTCTACTTATTTTGGCAGTCTCACTGTGTTTCTATATATTAGTTAGAGCTGCTACATCTCTCAGGCTACATCAGGGTCACAAGACTGTACAGGACACCTACTGTTATCAAAGCTGTGTACTCTAGGTGTGTCCACTGTATGGGTTGTGTATACCCTCCTCTTATAGTTGAGCCTTGATGGGTGTTGGCATGTCCAAGGTCAAACACCAACTGTGTTCTATTAGGGTCAACAATATAACCTACAAAGCAGTCTACACATCACTGCTACTTTTGGGGGCTTGGAGGAGCCCAGGAGAGGCCACACTGATTCAAGGCTAACTGGTGCTAGTGCCAGACCTAGGGCAGTTGAGAAAGGGTTTACTCACTGAAGCCAGATGCTTCTTGTTTGAGAAAATTTAGGAAAATCTGAAGCACAGGCCAACACAAGCCATTTATATGAAAAAGCCACTGGAAACAGCTTGCTTGCGCCCTAAAAGTTGAATGGAGCCAGCTTCAAGGAATCACCAGGGTCAGGGCAAACAGTGTGAGCCAGTTTGATGGAGTCTGAGATAAAGCATTCACCTGCTGGCTGTGTGAGGTTGGGAAAGGGTTCAGAAAAGGAACAATGGCCTCCTCCAGCCCTTCTGTCTAGGAGAAAGCTGTCCCCCAGCTCTCCCTCTGATGCCAGCCAGTTCAGTTCTTTCCTGTATGCCTCTGATGCCTTTTAGTCTGCTGCTCCTGCACTGGAGCTTAGAGGGATTAACTCTGCACTTTGTGTAGGGTCTCTTCACTCCTGCGGGGGTTGCAGGTTATCTGAGAGATTTAAACTTTTTTCTTAAATATTTTTACATATATTCAGTGCATAGGTTCAAGGTCATGACTAGCTGCATGTTTGTGTGTGACTAATGTTAAGCCATAACATTTAGGCAGTCAGTTTGCTTGTAATACATGTTTCATAAGGGTGCATGTTCAATATAAATTATATATGAGAGGTACTGTGAACTCTGTAGTCAGTGTTAATGTAGTTGTGTTTTTTCCCCCATGAACTCAAAGTCATTGTCTTTTTTTTACCATTTAAAATGGCTGAAAAAATATATTGATTCGATAATCCAAGAGATGTTGAGGAACTTCAGCAAAAGCTACTCGAATCCAATAATGAGAATAATAAGAGTCTCATATACCCAAAAAGGGATAAAATGTAAATTTAACTTCAAGTATGCATTTCTATGACACTCTAAATTTAGATTCACAAAAGCCTGACACAATAGAATATTATAATCAAATGAAGTCAGGACTTGACACTGTGGACCAAAAGATAGACACATATAATGTGGCCAAGAACACCAGAAGATGGCCTATGGTTATATTCAACACAATTTTCAATATTGTAGGAATAAACTCTCAGACTATTCATATGCTGAACAGCAATATGAAAATAAGGCTCAGAGAGCCTTAGAAATCTCATAATGCAGTTAGTGTCTTAACAAATAAAAAGGTATTCAGAAATCTCTACAGGTGTTGTACAAGGCTCTACATTTGAAATTTCATCAATTTCAAACACAAATTAAAGGAAATTCTAATTATGTAATAGATAACGACTCCCCCAACAAACAGAAAAACAAAAGGATGTGTTAGGGGCTATGCATCCGAAACAAGTTGCTTATCAAAACATTTTTTCAAATGTTGTGAAAAGTATTTATGCCATGAGCATAGCAATATTATTTGCAATGACTGTTACAAATGTTTTACAAAAGCAATTATTGAAGATTCTGATATATAATATTACAGACATTTTGCTTGCTTTTTTAGGAATATCCATGTTTCCATTATTTGAAAATAAAATTTTTTATTCTTTGTTTTAATATTTCTTTGTTTAATAATTTCTATATTGTATGTGAAAAATTGGGTTGGTTTTTTTACATAAAATAAAAGGCACATTTTTATGATCACCAATAACTTTATTGATTTGGATATTTTGGGTATATTGGCCATCTCCCATGTGATATAATGTTGATTGTCCTCGATTAATGTCTCAATTTGGTTGCTGTGAACTTCAACTCATCTATCTGACCATGAAGCATCATCCAACAAGAAATCTCCAGCACAAAACTTCGCAGACTACTTTTGATATCTTTAATCACTCACAACACCTCCATATAATGCACAACTCTTTTGTTGTTGTTGTTGTATTTCAATTGTGGTTTTACCTTTCTTAAAATAATAAAGTATAATATGCCAAAAATGTTGTATATTTTCTCCCATCTGCAATATTAAGAAGTCTACACAAAAACTCACCAATTTTGAAAAGTTTTAAAAATATATTTTATTGATTATGCTATTACAGTTGTCCCATTTTACCCACTTTAGTTCCCCTCTGCTCAGCACACCCACTCCCACCTACATCCCACTCCCTTAGTTCATGTCCATGGGTTGTACATATAGGTTCTTTGGCGTCTATATTTCCTGTATTACTATTAACCTCTCCCTGTCTATTTTGTACCTACCATTTATGCTGCTTATTCCCCGTATCTCTTACCGCCCTCCCCCTCCTTGCTGCTAACCCTCCATGGGATCTCTATTTCTGTGATTCTGTTCCTGTTCTAGTTGTTTGCTTAGTTTGTTTTTGTTTCTTTTGTGGGGGGTTCAGTTGTTGATAGTTTTGAATTTGTTGTCATTTAACTGTTCATATTTATTATCATCTTCTTGTTCTTAGATATGTTCCTTTAACATTTTATATAATAAGGGCTTGGTTACTCCTTTAACTTGACTTTCTCTGGGAAGCACTTTATTTGCCCTTGCATTCTAAATGATAGCCTTACTGGGTAGAGTAATGTTGGATGTAGGTCCTTGCCTTTCATGACTTTGAATACTTCTTTCCAGCCCCTTCTTGACTGTAAAGTTTCTTTTTTCTGACTTCTCAAAAGAAATCTTGCCAATAAGGTTTCTTTTGAGAAATCAGCTGACAGTCTTATGGGAACTCCTTTGTAGGTAACTATCTCCTTTTCTCTTGCTTCTTTTAAGATTCTCTCCTTTAATCTTGGCCAATGTAATTATGATGTGCCTTGGTATGTGCTTCCTTAGGTCCAATTTTTTTGGGACTCTATGAGCTTCCTGAACTTCCTGGATTTGCTTCGCCAGATTCAGGAAGTTCTCCTTCATTATTTTTTCAAATACGTTTTCAATTTCTTACTCTTCTTCTTCTCCTTCTGGCATCCCTATGTTTCAGATGTTGGAATGTTTAGAGTTGTCCCAGAGTTTCCTAAGCCTGTACTCTTTTTTTTTTTTTAAGTATTGTTTCTTCATTCTGTTCTTACCCATATTGGGTAAGCCTAAAATCCACTCCTTTATAAAAGGAAGTATAGCTTAATATTCAAAATAGTTTAGCCTGAGAAGTGAAATATATACTAGAATGACTGAGTTATACAAATGAGTAGCAAGTAAAATTATTACTGTAAATTGTTTAATTGATTTTGCATTATTTTAAATGTAATAAAGTTATAGGTAATAAATTATATAAAGTGTATTTTATAAATTGGAATTGATAAATCGATGTAATTGAATCAAATATATTAACAGTCTGATACTATCACAGGTAAAAAGAAAACTTAAGTTCCCTTATCTTTGTCTTCTATCCCATCCCTAAATGTAAATCATTCCAGCCATTCATTTGGTCTGTTCTTATACTCAGTCTATGGAGAGAAAAAACACTGTATAACACTCAAGAAAAGAGTCATGGCAAAGTTTACTTCCAGTGCAATCTAAACTTTCAATATTTTTGGCAATTCTCTTAACATCTCTAAACATCCAGACCTTCACTATAGTTCTTCAATTTCCTACTCAATTCTCTGCAGGTGACCTTGCCCTCTACTTTATAGAGAACAGACTATCAGGAGTGAATTCTACCTTCACTTCCTTACCCTCCTGAAGCTTTTCTGGGACTACTCCAGTCTTGCCTCCTTTAATCCCTTCTCAGAGGAAGCGGTATCCTTCGTGTTCAGAAAACTCAGTCTATAGAATGTATTTCAAACTCTCCAACTCTGGGACTTCACTTTTTCAGCTATTTCATTGGTATCTCATGTCATCAACTTCTATCTTCAGTACCTGTAAACATTCTGAGTTATAGTAATAGGTAATCAATTTGATTCCTAATCTGAAAAATCTGAAAAAACCCTCCCTTAAAGTCATATTCCTCACTAGCCCTATGTTTATCTTTCTCTATGTGGCTGCATTTCTTATAGAATAGCTTATACCACTGGCTTTATTACATCATTCATTTGTTTTTCAACCCAGTTTGGCTGCCTTTACCACCACTTCACTGAAACCACCCTTGTAAAAATCACTATAATACCTTCAAAAAATGTAAAATACAGTATTTAAAATTTTTAGCATTTATTATTCATAAAATATTTAGTAATGTTAATTAAATATCTGTGCAATTTGACAATAGCTATAAAGTGATCACCTATGTCATTACCACAGTCAAGATAGCAAGCTTAAAAAAAAAAGATAGCAAGCTTATTTGTGAACCTTCAAAGTTTTCTTCTGCTCCCTTATAATTGTTCCTGCTCACCTCTTCCCACCCCAGGCCCAATCGGGCAACCATTGATCTGCTTTCTGTCAGTGCAGATTATCTTGCATTTTTAGAGTATTAAATAAACAGAAGCATATAGTTTGTATTAATTTTTATCTGGCTTATTTCACTTAGTATAATTACCTTAGGATTCATTCATATTGCATTAATAATATATAATAACAATAATTCAGTCTCTTTTTTGTTGCTAAATAGTATAGTTCATTCTGTGGATTTATCACAATTTGTATTTCCTTTTATCTGTTAATGGTTGTTTTTAGTTTTTGTGTTTCCTTTCATCTGTGTTAGGTTGTTTTTAGTTTTTGGCTGTTAAAAATAAAGCATTACAAACATTTTATGTACAAGTCTTTGTATAGCTATATGTAGTCATTTCTTTTGGGTAAATGCCGGTAAAAACATGTAGATACTAAAATAAGCTCTGAAGTCTAGTTGACAGTGTTGTATCAATGTCAATTTTCTGGATTTCATATTGTACTGTAGTTATATAAAGTGTTACCACTGGAGACTATATTATTTTTGCAACTTCCTATTAATATAATTTTTCAAAATGAAAAAAGTATTTTTTAAAAAGTCATGGATCTTTTAAAAAATAAATCTCAATAGTATACAGTTTTAAAATTAGCAAATAAGGGAAAATTAAAATTAGCTATGTGTGTACCATTTAGAGACATTTAATAATTATTAATATTTATAATAATTTTAATAATGTTATTAATAATCATTGATGATAATGTTTTGATAGACAGATTTTGTTTTTCATTGTGGACATTTTTACCCAACAGGATTATGTTTTGTAATCTGGACAGTAGATGCATTTATTCTTTTTGTCCTTTGATACTGTCATATTTTAGAAATAGTTTATTTTTAATTATGTATTCATAAAAATTAAAGGTATTTGCTTCTAACTTATTTATTTTCTTTGTCTATCTCTAGTTGATGACAGTGCAATTTTGGATTGCCAATTCAGTGAATTTTATCATACTCCTCCAGCTGGTTTTGAAAAAATACTATTTGAACAACAGATCTTCTGAATGTATTTGTTTTTGAAACGTGTATTTCTGCACTTTTAAGTGTTTACCATTTAATAAAGCTATACCTGACTACAGATGAAGTATATTCTTAAAAATATGCTTGTTGATGTTGTTTAAGGAACCAATGTATTCAACACACCACCCCAAAATTGTGATTTAAAATGCTTATGTTTTATGGTATGAAATCAGCACTTTAGGCTGTTTATTTAATTTTTATTTAAATAAATATAACCATGGGTATGGTTAACAGTATTAAGTGGAAATATGTATATAGATATTTAAAAGGGAATCTTACATAAAATATTTGTTTTAATAGAGACATAGAGTTGGGTAGGTTTTCGTTAAAGTTTAGATTTCATCAACTATTTTAAGACTGCAGTCCAATAATTTTGTGTCTCATGGCCTTTTTTATATAGACAATAACAAATTGACAAATTTATATTAATGGCAACCTTAATTTTTGCAATTTATTTACTATAAAATGTACCACTTTTCTTAAAATTTAAATTGCTTATTTTGTTTGTATGTCATTGCTTTCGATTTTCTTTGTGAAAGGAGATGTCTTAGTAATTGTTATTTTGTTGAAGACCATTATGCTGTGTTAGTTCAATACCAGAATAAATAGTGGTTGATTGGTGATAAAATGGGGGGCCACCATAAAAAACAGATTCTCTTCTGGAGGGCAGGCACCTTGTAATACAGGCTTCCTCCACTAGGTGGGTGTTCTAGGTATCCATCTCTATCAGTGTACCAGCTGGCATTGTTGTGGCTGCATTCAGCTTTAGTGAATTTTTTATGAAAAGTCCTCCAACTTATTTGCTCATTTTATGATGGATGATTTATGAGCAAATCTGCTCAAACTGTGCTGAGCATTCAGCAGTTTTTTTACTAAAAACGGGCATGACCCTTGTGCTCATCCTTCCTATTCACGTGATTTCCCACTGAGTGCCTCTTGTTTTGTTTTCCTGAATGAAAAAGGCCCTAAAGGGGAACATGTTGCTGATGTGGAAGAGAAGAAACAGAAAATGGAAGCACTAAAAGGAATCAAATTGATGAGTTTGAACACTATTTTCAGCAGTGGAAAAAACATCTCAATAGGTGCATTGCATCAAATGGAGGGTACTTTGAAGGTGACTAAAGTTTAGACATGTAAAATAAATACAGAATTTTTATATAAGTAGATTCTGTTTTTAGGGGGGTCTACCCTTGTGTAGTACACACTGACTGACATTTAGAATAAATAGTGTGATCCTTTAAACAAATCTAAATGAGATAATTCTTCTAAGGACTTCTATTTAAATGCATGTTTCTCTGTAAGGAATAATAAAATAATGCTAATTAAGGAATATTCACTACTATATTAAATACATTTTCTTCCTGTTCTGTTAATTATAAATTCACTTCACTCAATTATTTCAGAAGTTCAGAGGTAAGTGAATCCTCCCCATGACCTGAGCCTAATTTTCAGTAAAATCTTAGTTTACACCCTACTAACCCAAACTATTCACTGTACACATCTCTGGTACAGTCCTCTCTAAATGAACATGGCAAGGATACATACACTTCACTCCTTCATGAACAAGAGAACAGTACATTGTATTAGAAAAACATGGACATTAAGACTTCTGGCCAGGTGGAGGCATAGGTAGATACACTTTGCCTCCTCGCGCAACCAAAAGATGGACAACAAATTTAAAAACAAGAAAGAATGAAAACTGCCAGAAAATTGAACTGTATGGAAGTCCAACAACCAAAGAGTTAAAGAAGAAACATTCATTTAGACTGGTAGGTTGGGCGGAGAGGACACCTGTGTCAAGGCAGCAGTGGCTGGCAGACTGAGAGATCCCAATTTTTTTGTGTGAATAAACCAGGAGGAACAGCTTGGGGAGCACGGCCAAGCAACTCAGGGTTCCAGTGCAGAAAATAAAGCCTCAAAACCTCTGACTGAAGAAACCCGTGGGGATTGTGAATGTGAGAGAAACTCCCAGTTTCACAGGAGAATTTGTTGGAGAGGCCGATCGGATCCTAGAATGTACACAAACCCACAAACCTGGGAAGCAGCACCTGAAAGAGCACACTATGCTTGTGGGAAGCAAGAGAAATGACAGTAAGTGGTGCTAGAGCAGAGCAAGCAAATATCAGCTGATTTCTCAAAACTTGCAGGCAAGAAGGGGCCGGAAAGAAGTATTCAAAGTCATGAAAGGCATACTAGCCTTTCAAAGATTACTCTATCCAGCAAAGCTATCATTTATCATGGAAGGGCAGATAAAGTGCTTCTCAGATAAGGTCAAGTTAAAGGAGTTCATCACCATCAAGCCCTTATTATATGAAATGTTAAAGGGACTTAATCAAAGAAAAAAGATGATCAAAAATATGAACAGTAGAATGACAAGGAGAAGATTGCAGGGGAGTGAATGGAAGTCACTGACATCCTCCCAGGGCCAATCTGGAGTTACAATTCAATGTGGGGAAACCACCCAGAACAAACAACTGAGCAACAGTGAGAGAAAAGCCATATAACAGAAAAATCAGCTTTGGCACAATTTGTAAGGAGTGCAGTAGAGACTCAAGAGGGCTGGGTAGGTACCCACAGGTGGTATCACCAGAGGGGTAATTGAGTGGCTGTTTGGATCCCCCTGAGAAGAATGGGGTCTAAACCCTAAGCTAGGATTCCCAGCCTAAAGCACCAGAACCCAAAAAGTACACAGATAACATCCAGTAGTGAAAAGCAGCAGGGATGCAGAGACAGATGGCTGGAGATGCAAGAGCCATTTAAAAGAGCCAACACACAAATTTTCATTTGCCAACACCCTGGGCTCTGGCAAAGGCAGGGAAAGAGTGGATTGGTGACTCCTCAGGAGAGACTAAGGACTGAAGCTTTGGGGAGAGAACTGAAAGAGTAGATGCCAGGATCCTGGTGCTGAGTCATCCACCATACATCACCAGCCAACATGCTCAGGCAGACCACTCCCCTCTGAGCAGCAGCAGCCTGAGGGGAAACAATAGCCCTGAAACCAGGAGGTTCTCTCCCCTCGCCATGCGGTGCTTAAGCCTGACTTCTGAGTACTGATTGCCTAGATTAAAAACCAAAGGATATAGCCACAAACAGTGGATCCTTGGCAAAGGGAGGGGTGCAGAGTGGACTAGAGAGACTTGAGGAGACACTGGGGATGGAGGCATTGGGGAGAGAACTTAGTAGATGCTGGGATCCTGGTGCTGAGCCAATCCCCATATGGCAGCAACCATCCTGCTCAGGCAGACCATTCACCTCTGAGCAGCCACAGTCTGAAGGGAAACAATAGCTCCCACCCCAGGAGGGATTTAGACCTACCCTACGGTGCTTAAGCCTGACTGCTGAGTGCAGAGTGACTAGATTAACAACTGAAGGAGGCAGCCTGGGACAGCGGTTCCCTGGAAATATTGAACAGGCTGCCTAAGGTCAAATAGGGTCAACATAGGACATTTCCAGAGGCAGATCCAGAAAGAAATAAACAGTGGTAAATACTAGAGGCCACAGAAATGAAATCCACTGTGGCCTTATCCATGGTTTATGATATTTTATTTCCTGCATAGATTTTTAACATTCATTTTTTGTTTGATGTGGACCCTGGCTCATGGGGTCCGTGACATTGTGAATGAGACAAGACAAATTCACAAGGGCTACTGAGTCCAAAGGGACAGCACAGCCACTCTCTCAAGGGGAGAGTACCTCAGAGCACCTTGACCACTCTCTCAAGGGGAGAGCACCCCAACCCTTGCCTTGACAAGCTTTTATTGCTTTTCTGGGCACATTACATGATGGTCCTCATTTACTATGCTGAGGTTCACTTTAGGTGCTTACCTTTTACAGAAAACAAAGGAGAAGGGTGCTGCTAATCACATCCCAGAAAAAGGATATTTGCAAATGCAAAGGGAAAAGTGGTTGAACTGGTTATACTCATCCTTGGAAAGTTTAGCATAGATTTTAGGAAGTTACTTTAAAGATATGCAGTAAGTGTTTTCTGCCTCAATTCAGGGTGAGGGAGTTTTAGCAAAAAGCAAGTCTCAAAACAGTCTAGGTAAAACACAGGAAACCCTATCCATGGGGTGTGGGTCCTGTGCATCTCCAAGTGGGAGCTGGGCCCGTGCCACACAAAATGGTCTATACTTGTCCATCAAGTTTGTACATATTAAGTCACTGGATATTATATTATAGTTATTTTAACTTCTATATTTTCCCCTCCCTCCTTTAACCACATTTTACCTTCCTCTTTTCTTGCATTACCTTCATTTCAAATATTTTTTCTTTCTAGCTACAACTTGTTTCCACTCCATACTCTTACTATTTCTCTCCCATCCAGACACACAAAACCAATTTTCTTGTCAAGGGTCATCTCACATCCTTTTTCCTTGCTCTTAAAATACCAGCATTGTCTCTACACTTTTATCAGTCTTTGCTAGTTTGTTGTGGGTAGGGTAGTTGTTGTTGCATTGTTTTTCAGTTTTATCTCTGGAGCTTCACTAATTCTGTATTTCAAATGTCAGATTTTACCAGCCCCCTCTTATATTCTTTTTTTTTCTTCTCAAATTTTAATTTTTCCATCTTAGCCTGTTTTTTGTCTTCTATTTCTCTTTTATCTGGCCCTTTTTTTTTTATTCTCCTTTTTCTTTTTCCTTACATCCCAAATTTTAATTTTCCCTTAGCCTGGTTTTTGTTCCTCACTCTTAGTATTCTCTCTCCCTCTGTCATTTCAAAATCATTCCCATTCCTCTAAATATCTCAGACTTTTCTTGGTTTCTTTTCCCCCTCTTATTCCCATACCACCTATACTAATTTAGCTCATTTATTCTCGATAGTACTGTGGTGGATCTTTCTCTTCAATTTGACTCATATTTTTATTAATTATTTACTATCTTCCTTCATTTTTTCTCTTGTTTTATTTTATTTTATATTATTTTAATTTCTGTTTAAACCTAATACTATGGGCTTTCCCATACTCCATTCCACATGCTTCATTCCCTTTTTTCTTCATGATGTAAGTTTTACCTTCTCTATTTCCATTGCTCTAACTCCCAACTCTTATGAGTGCTCCTAACTCTACCATCTCAAAAATCACTTTTCTTTCAGTAGGTCATCTCTTATCTCTTCTCTTTTCTTATAATAGCCTTTATACCATTATTAATACAGGTTCATTTGCTGTTGATAGTGGGGTTGTGGTGATGAGTTATTTTTGCTGGTGTGGGTTTGTCTCCTGGGCTTTGTAGTTTTCTTTTGGCAGCACCTACAGAACAATACACAAGACATGGTGGGCAAAGTGACCTTCAGTCAATGAGCTGGAGGAAAGGACCCACCAAAGAATGACCCAACAATAATCAAAACACAATTGCATCCAGAAAACCAAAATAAACAGCATAAAAGGCATCCCAAGAGCCTCTAGTTCAAGTGATCAAGGGTTCGGCACCACTAAATCTCACAGATCTCCTTCCATAGAAGTTTACACACAAAGTCAGGAAATCAAACACATCAATTTAAGAAGCAGAAGCAAACAAGAAGAGTCTAACAAATAATAGCAAGACAAAGAAACGACCCCCCATCAAATGTAGAGGAGGAATAAAAATTAATGTTAAATGAAACAGACAAGTCAAATATCAGATATTGCATTAAAAACAATGGTTATAAGGAAGCTCAATGAGCTTAGTTTGAATTACCAAATACTACAAGGAAATATGAGGAACTAATTGCAAATTACACCAGTGTGAAAAAGGACATAGAAACTATCACCAAGGGCCAAGAGGAAATGAAGAACACAATATCTAAATGGAATAACACAGTAGAAGGAATCAAAAGGAGGCTTAGTGAAACAGGATCAAATCAGGAAACAGCAGGACAAGGTAGTAAGATCTTCCAAAAAGAGCAAGAAAAAGAAAAAGACTCAAAAAATGTGAAAAGGGGTTAAGGAAAATGCATGACAACATGAAACAAGTAATATCCATATCATAGGGATACCAGAAGGAGAAGAAAAGCAGCAAGGAATAGAAAATCTGTTTTAAAAAGTAATGATGGAAAAATTCCCCAATTTGATGAGAGAAAAAGCCATAGAAGTCCAGGAAGCAGAGAAGGTCCCAATAAAAAGGAATGCAAAACCCACTGCAAGACACATCATAATAAAAATGACAATATTCAAAGGGTAAGAGAGAATCTTAAAGGCAGCAAGGGAAAAACAGGAAGTAGCATTCAAGGGAGCCCTGATAAGGCTAGCAGCTGACTTCTCAATAGAAACATTACAAACCAGAAGAGAATGGCCAGAAATATTTCAAGTGATGAAAACCAAGGGCCTTCAACCAATGCTACTCTATCCAACTAATGCTACTCTAAGCAAGGCTCTCAATTAAAATGGAAGGGGAAATAAGGAGCTTTCAGGACAACAGAAGGCTAAAAGATCTTCACCAAATCAGCATTGCAAGATATGCTAAAGGCATTGCTTTAAGAAGACAAAGAAAAATAGAAAGAGGAGAACAGAGGCACAAAGAGAGTGAAATGTTAATGAACAAGTACTCATTAATAATAACAATAACCTTAAATGTAAATGGATTAAATGCTCCAATCACAAGTGTAGCTGACTGAATAAGAAAATATGACCCACACATATGCAGACTACAGGAGACCCACCTCAGAACAAAAGACATACACAGACTGAAAGTGAAGGATTGGAAACAAATATTCTAAGAGACAAAGGGGGAAAAAGAGCTGGGTAGCAATGCTTATATCTGACTAAATATACTTCAAAACAAAGGCCATAAAAAGAGACACAGAAGGTCACTTTATAATACTCAAGGGAAGAATCCATCAAGAAGACATAAAAATTGTAAATATACATGCATGCAACATAGGAGCACCCAAATACATTAAAAAAATCTTGGAGGACTCAAAAAAAGATATTGACAGTGACACAATTATAATAAGCAGTTTCAACACCACACTGTCCAAAAAGGATTGATTTTTCAAACAAAATATGAACAAGTATGAACAAGTATGTTGCAGCATTGAACAATGCCTAGATCAAATGGCCTTAACTTATATATATATATATATATATATATATATATATATATATATATAAAACCTTTCATCCCAAAGAAGCAAAATACACATTCTTTTCAAATGCACATGGAACATTTTCAAAGATAGACCATATGATACGACACAAAATAAGCCTCAATGAATTCAAGAAAATTGAACTCCTATCAAGCATCTTCTCGGACCACAGGAACTACACCTCAAGGAAAAAACTCAAAAACACTCAAACTCATGGAGACTGAATAGCATGCTATTTAACAACAGATGGGTTAGGAATGAGATGAAGAAAGAAATCAAAAAATTTCTGGGAAAAAATGATGATGAATTCACAGCAGTCCAAAACTTTTGGAACAAAGACAGTCCTGAGAGAGTTCATAACAATACAGGCCTACCTAAAAAAAAGACAGAAACATTTCAAATAAACAACCTAACCCTACAACTGAAAGAACTGAAAAAACAACAACAAAGAAAGCCTAGAGTGAGTAGAAGGAAGGAAGTAATCAAAATCACAGCAGAATTAAATTACATAGAGGCTAAAACAACAATCCAAATTATCAATAAATCCAGGAGATGGTTCTTTGAAAAGATAGACAAAATCAACACACCTTTAAACAGATTAATCAAGAAAAAAATAGAGAGGTACTAAATAAATAAAATCAGAAATGAAAGAGGAGAAATTACAACCAATATCACAGAAACACAAAGGATTGTAAGAAATTACTATGAAGAACTATATGCCAAGAAATTTGAAAATCTGAATGAAATGAACAAACTTCAGGAAAAATATAATCTTCCAAAACTAAACCCAGAGGAAACAGAAAGCCTAAACAGACCGATAACAGGTGGTGAAATTTAAGCAGTATTAAAAAAAAATCCGTTGCACAAAAGCCCTGGTCTGGACAATTTCAAAGGAGTTTAGAAAACATTTATGGAAGAGCTAACCCCTAAATTTCTCAGACTATTCCAAAACATTGAAGAAGATGGGAGACTACCAAACCATTTTTTATGAGATCAGCATCATCTTAATCCCCAAACCAGAAAAATATATAACACAGAAAGAAAACTACACACCAATATCACTGATGAACATAGATGCTAAAATACTGAACAAAGTACAGGCAACACCACATCCAGCAATACATCAAAAATGATAATACGCATGATCAAGTGAGATACAGCTCAGGGATGCAAGGATGGTGCAATATTTGTTAATCAGTAAATGTAATACATCACATAAATAAAAGGGAAGACAAGAATTACATTATCATATCAATAGATGCAGAAAAAGTATTTGATAAGGTATAGCATCCATTTATGATAAAAAAACACTCAGCAAAGTGGGAGTAGAGGGAGCATACCTAAACAAAATAAAGGCCACATATGAAAAACCTACAGTCAATATTGTTCTTAAAGCATAAAAACTGAAAGCATTCCCACTAAGATCAGGAACATGACAAGGATGTCCACTTTCACCATTTCTATTCAACATAGTATTGAAAGTCCTAGTCACAACAATCAGACAGGAAGAAGAAATAAAAGGCACCCAAATTGGAAAGAAGGAAGCAAAACTGTTATTGTTCGAAGAGGATGTGATTGTGTACATGGAAAACCCTGTGGACTCCACAAAAAATTACTTTACCTATTAAGTGAATTTGGTAAAACAGTGGGATACAAAGTCAATATTCAGATATCAAAGGCATTTTTGTATACCAACAATGAAATCTCAGAAACAGAATTCAGGAAAAAAGTCTCATTTGCTATAGCAACAAGAAAAACAAACTACCTAGGAATAAACCTAATCAAGCAGGTAAAAGACTTGTACTCAGAAAACTACAAAACACTGAAGAAAGACATTAAGAAAGACACAAATAATTGGAAGCATATACAATGTCCATGAATCAGAGGAATTAACATCTTCAGAATGTCCATACTAGCAAAGGCCATTTATAGATTCAATGCAATACCTATTAAAATACCAATGACATATTTTACAGATATAGAACAAACATTTCAGAAATTTATATGGAACCATAAATGACCACAAATAGCCACAGCAATTATGAGAAAGAAGAACAAAGTATGACAGAGCAGCACACATGACATCAAACTATACTACAAGGCCACAGTAATCAAAACAGTCTGGTCTGGCATAAGAACAGACACAGATCAGTGGAACAGAATAGAAAACCCAGAAATAAACCTAAGTCTCAATGGTCAATTAACATTCGACAAAGGGGGCAGAAGCATAAAATGGAGGAAAAATAGCCTCCTCAACAAATGGTGTTGGGAGATCTGGACAGCTACATGCAAAAAAAATGAAACTGGATCACCAACTTACACCATACAGAAAAATAAACCCAAGATGGGTAAAAGATTTAAATATATGTTGTGACATCAGAAAAGTCCTAGAGGAAAACATAGGCAGAAAAATCTCAGATATTCCATGCAGCAATATTTTTACTGATATGTTCCCTTGAGCAAAGGACATAAAGGAAAGAGTAAACAAATGGGATCTCATATAAAAAGCTTCTGCACAGCTAAGGAAAACCTTTGCAAAATGAAAAGGGAACCAACTATATGGGAAACTATATTTGGCAAAGATATCTCAGAGACAGGTTTGATGTCCAAAGTATATAAAGAAGTTCTGGCTGAGATGGAGGAGTAGGTAGAAGCCCTTCACTTTCTCAGACAACCAAAAGGAGGCTAACAACCAATCTAAAATCAATAAACAACCAGAAGCGCCAGAAAATCAAACTGCACAGGACTCTGACAACCAAGGAATTAAAAAAAAAAAATCAACCACAACAACCAGACCATTAAGAACCTGCAGCAAGGCTGTACAGGAGGGGCAAGCTGAGAAAAACTGTGGCAAGGAGGTGTACTGAGAAGGCAGAACTGGCTGAAGGCAAAACTGAGACTCGGAGTTTACTGTGGATTGCGGTGGGGGTTGCTGCAGTCGGAGAAACTCCCAGTCTCACACCAGAGTCTGTTGCAAAGTGGGCTAGAGATGAACAGGTGACCTGTGTTGTTTCCTCTCTGCCCCTCCCCCACAAGCAGCACCACAGTGAAGCAAAGACGGTTGCCCTGCCCAGGGGAATACCTAAGGACCCACACCCTGACAACTTTCAGGTGTGCCAAGATAAAGAAATGTAGCCCAAATGAAAGAACAGAGCAAAACTCCAGAAAGAGAGCTAAGCAGTGAGGAGATGGCCAACATATCTAGTGGAGAATTTAAAGCTCTGGTAATCAAAATGCTCACAGAACTGATTGAGCTTGTTTGAGAAATGAAAAAACCAATGAAAAACACCCAAAATGAAATAAAGCAAAATATTCAGGGAACTGATAGTGACAGGAAGGAAACCAGGACTCAAAGCAACAATTTGGAACAAAAGGCAAAAATAAACATCCAACCTGAACAAGAGTTCAAAAGAAACAAGAGTTCAGAAAAGAAAATGAAGAGAGATTTACAAACCTCTGGGACAATTTGAAATGTTTCAATATCTGAATTACAGGGGTGCCAGAAGGAGAAGAGCGAGAGGAGAAATGGAAAACTTACTTGAAAAAATAATGAAGGAGAACTTCCCCAATCTGGCAAAGGAAATAGACTTCCAGGAAGTCCAGGAAGCTCAGAGAGTCCTGAAGAAGTTGGGCCCAAGGAAGAACATATCAAGGCACATCATAATTATATTACCCAAGATTAAAGATAAAGAGAGAATCTTAAAAGCAGCAAGGGAAAAGTAGACAGTTACTTACAAAGAGTTCCTATAAGCCTATCAGCTGATTTCTCAAAACAAACCTTGCAGGCAAGAAGGGGCTGGAAAGAAGTATTTGAAGTCATAAAAGGCAAGGACCTACATCCAAGATTACTCTATCCTGCAAAGCTTTCATTTAAAATGGAAGGGCAGCCCTGGCTGGTGTAGCACAGTGGATTGAGTGCGCGCCTGTGAAACACACGATCGCAGTTCGATTCCCAGTCAGGGCACATGCCTGGGTTTCAGGCCAGTTCTCTTCAGGGGACTCACGAGAGGAAACCATACATTGATATATCTCTCCTTCCTTTCCCCTCTAAAGATAAATAAATAAAATCTTAAAAAAATGGAAGGGCAGATAAAGTGCTTCCAAGATAAGTTGAAGTTATAGGAGTTCATCCTCACCAAGCCATCATTATATGAAAGGTTAGAGAACAGGAACAGAACCACAGAAATAGAGATCACATGGAGAGTTAGCAACATGGGAGTGGGAGGAAGAGAGGAAGGGAAAAAGTACAGAGAATAAGTAGCATAGATGACAGGGAGAAAATAGGCAGGGGGAGGGTAAGCATAGTATGGGAAATGTAGAAGCTAAAGAACTTATGACACATGGATATGAACTAAAGGGGGGAAATGTGGGTGGGTGGGAGGGGGTGTGCAGGGTGGAGGGGAATGAAGGGGGGGAATGGGGCAACTATAATGGCATAATTAATAAAATACATTTCAAAAAGCCATGATGGGATACCACTTCACACTGGTGAGAATGGCCATCATTAATAAATTATTGAACAACAAGTGCTGTCAAGGCTGTGGAGAGAAAGGAACCCTAGTGTTGGTGGGGATGCAGACTGGTGCAGCTACTATGGAAAACAGTATGGAATTTTCTCAAAGAAACTGAAAATGAAACTGGCTTTTGACCCGGCAATACCACTTCTGAGATTATACCCTAAAAATCCTGAAACACTAATTCAAAAGAACTTATGCACCCCAATGTTCTTAACAGTGCAATTTACTATAGTGAAATTCTGGAAGCAGCCTAGGTGCCCATCAGTAAATTAGTGGATCAAAAAACTGTGGTACATTTACACAACAGAATAGTATGCAGCAGAAAGAAAGAAGGAGTTCCTATCCTTCATGACAGCATGGATGGATCTGGAGAGCATTATGCTAAGTGAAGTAAGTCAGCTGGTGAAGGATAAATATCATACAATCTCACATATATGTGGAACCTAATCAAGAAAACAAACAAGCAAGCAAAATATATCCAGATACATTAAAATAAAGCACAAACTGACAATAACCAGAGGGGTGGGAAAGTGTGATAATGGGAAATAGGAGCAGAAGAGTCTCTAGGAACATGTATGAAGGACCCATGGACAAAGCCAAAGGGTGATAGGATTGAGGGTGGGAAGTGTTGGATAGTGGGGCAGGGGAAGATGGTGGTGGAAAATGGAGGCAACTGTATTTTAACATTAATAAAATAAAATATTTGGGGATTGGGGAAGATGGTGATGGAGTAGGATGGAGCTATTCCATCTCCCCCTACACATGTGAGAAAAACCTGGATGATCTATGGAGGAACAGAGCAAACAGCCAACAGAATCCCAGCATATATAAAAATAAGAGACCATAAATTGTAGCAGACACTGAAAAACCAGACAGTAAGGAAACAGCTGCAGGACAATAAGGTCCCAGGGACCAGCATGGAGACAGGGGCAGCAGAAACCTTTGCCTGTGTCGGGCGCCGGGGCTACCATGAACTCTTTGGGAGCCGTGGGCCTACCACAGGGTCCTTGGGAGAGAACTTGGTCATCTGCCTCCCTCCCCCGCCAAGCAGGATTTGAGTAACACCAGGACAGACCTGGTTGCTTGAAGTTGCAGACAAGGGAATAAGGACAAAGAGGCAAACACACAAGGGCTGTGATCACCCGCAGTCTGTGATCTCCAGCTTGGGAGAGTAGAGAGCCCCGCAGTGATGACCACTGACTCAGATAATCACCAGTCTGGCTGGAGAATTGGGCTGTACTGAGCGGCAGGCTTGAGTAGGAGGAATTTCTCAAAAAGTAAAACTGTTTGGGGGATTCTCCTGTGACAGCTGCTTGGCCTACTCCCCCCTCAGCCAGGTGAAAGTCCCTGCCTTCCCCCATAGCACTGGGTTCCCCCATAGCACTTGGGAAGGGTTCCTGCCCAAGCCCACAGGACCCAGGCAGCCTGGCCTGGCACGTGCGCCCGCACCCCAGCCCACGGTGATGATCCCCCGGGGAAAGAGTGCTCTGAAGAAGACCTGGATCCCCTGCATCAGGTGGTGGGGAGAGGTGCCACACTAGCTCTTGGGAGAGTGCTCACATGACAGGCTGAGTACACATGGGGAAGGGAGAAAGACCACACCAATGCCCCTCCGCCTGTTGCAGACAGCCAGAGCAGAAAAACTGGTTTGGCCAGTTTGAAACCAACAAGAGGTTTGTGGTTTTTAAAAAAGTAATCTTTCATTTTTTAAAAAATTTATTATTGTTTTATCTTTCAATACCTTTTTCCTCTTCCTTCTTTCTTGTTTTATTCCTTCTTCCTTTCTTTCCAAACTTATTGTTTCTTCCTCCCTCTACTGCCTTCCCCCCCAACAAGTGGGATAAAAAACTTAGAACTGCAAAAAGACCAGAGTTGAACCCAAAGAGGGGGCATCCCAACAGTAGAGACAGAGAGACAAATTTCACTTTGCTATAGCAGAGAAACTACAAGTTACTGTGAATTCGTATTATTTTTTTCATTATTCTTATATCTTTTATTTTAATAGTATCTTTGTATTCCTCCTCTTTATGTATAGTTTTCTTTGCCTTGGCTGGTTATATTGTATCATTTGACAGGTTTCCCCTGTTCTCTCTTCCACAGTGTATTGCTAATTTATTATCCTTCATGTCACTTGTGTTCCTTTAGCACACTGCTCAAAGTTCTATATCCCCCTATTTATGTTATCCATATCACATAGATTTTGTCATATCGTTGCTCGAATATTATTGTAAATGATAGCTGGTCCATACAATTATAAATACGTCACAACACCCATCCCAGACCTTAGCCCGCTTCACAGTTTCCTGAACTCTATTACTGTAGTGGTTAACTCTATTCTCTCACATACTACATCTATTTACTAACCTTTACTCTCACCTTACCTCAGAATCTGACCTCCCACAACCTCACTGCTTCCTAGATCCAACTCACAAGCCTACCCTCCCCAACAAGAGTTTTATCTTCTGTCCATCCTTTCTTAAAAGTGGCTAGTTGGGTTGAAGACTACGATTACCACTACACATAGCCAAAAGATCTCCTATCTCTTCTCTACCGGCTGCTACTGTAAATATCGTAGAATACTCTTCTGCTGTCATAAGCTATTTTGCCTTCCCCTCCAACCATTCACACACAAAAAGAGTAGGTGGAAGTGGTGAACACCAGAATACCCACTGGAAGAGGAAACCCTATAATAAAGGAACCACTAACAGGTAACAACAGAAGAAGGTGAATGGGGGAGTGGAAACAACATAAACCTCAATCCAAGACATATCTGGAAATACAACTAAATAGTGGAGAAGCTACCCAATACAAACAACTGAACAAGAACAAATGAGAACCTCAAAACCTTGTACACATAGAAGAACTAGCTTCAACACAACCTGCCCTCACCAGCACAACAAATTACAACAGGTTGTGGACAGAGGGACCATCAGTTAATCAGCTGGTGGGAAGAACTCACAAAAGAAAGACCCCCAAAACAATCAAAACCCAAAGACAAACCCAGAGACAATTTAAATAATAGCCCAACACCAGTGAGTTTGGGAGATCAAGGAGACTACACCACTGAATCCCACAGGTATTATAACACAGAAGTTCACACCATAAACCCAGGAAGCTAGAACAAATCCATTTAAGAAGCTGAAGCTAACAAGAAGAGTCTCACAAAAAATGGGAAGACAAAGAAACAATCCCCCAATGAAATGAAAGGAGGAAGCCTCAGAAAGAATGCTAGATGAAAGAGAGGCAAGTCAGTTATCAGATATTGAATTCAAAGCACTGGTTATCATGAAGTTCAAAGAGCTCACAATGAGCTACCAGAAACTACAGGGGAGCTACAACAAACTCACCACAAACTATATCAACGTGAAAAAAGAAATAGACATTACTAACAAGGGCCAAGAGGAAATGAAGAATACAATTTCTGAGCTGAAGAACACAGTGGAAGGAATAAAAAGCAAGGTCAATGAAGCAGAAGATCAGATCAGCGAGTTGAAGGACAAAGTAGAAAAACACACCCAGAAAGAGCAAGAAAAAGAAAAGAGACTCAGAAAGAATGAAAAGGGATTAAGAGAAATGCAAAACAATATGAAACAAAATAATATGCATATAATAGGGATACCAGAAGGAGAAGAAGAGCAAGGGATAGAAAACCTATTTGAAAAAGTAATGATGGAAAACTTCCCAAATTTGATGAGTGAAAAAGTCACACAAATTCAGGAAACACAGAGAGTCCCAATCAAGAGGAACCCAAAGAGGCCCACTTCAAAACACATCATCATTAAAATGGCAAAATTCCAAGATAAAGAGAGAATCTTAAAAGCAGCAAGGGAAAACAGGAAGTAATATACAAGAGAGGCTTGATAAGACTAGCAGCTGACTTCTCTGTGGAAACACTTCAAGCCAAAAGGGAATGGCAAGAAATATTCCAAGTAATGAGAACCAGAGGCCTGCAACCAAGACTACCTTATCCAATAAGACCCTCAATGAAAATGAAAGGGCAAATAAGGAGCTTCCCAGACAAAAGAAGCCTCAAAGAATATACCTCCACCAAACCAGCTCTGCAAGAGATGCTAAGAAAAGGGAGGAAAACAGACAGACAAAGAGGAACTAGGCACAAAAATGTCAATGAATAAATACCTATCAATAATAACTCATTAAATGTAAATGGATTAAGTGTTCCAATCAAAAAACATAGCATAGCTGAATGGATAAGAAAGCATGACCCACACATATGCTGCCTACAAAGACCCACCTCGGGACAAAAGACCTTCACAGACTGAAAGTGAAGGGCTGGAAACAAATTTTCCAAGCAAACAAACAGGAAAGAGAAGCTGGGGTAGCAATACTTATATCAAATGAAATAGACTTCAATAAAAGGGCCATAAAGAGAGACCCAGAAGGTCACTTCATAATATTCAAGAAAATAATCCACCAAGAAGACATAAACATTGTAAATGTATATGCACCCAACATAGGACCACCCAAATATATAAAGAAAATCTTAGAGGACTTCAAGAAAGATATCGACAGCAACACAATTGTAGGGGATTTTAGCACCCCACTGTCAAAAACAGACATCTCTTCTAAACAAAATATCAACAAACATATTGTGGCATTGAACAATGCCCTAGATGAAATGGACTTAATTTATATAGAGAGAGCCCTTCATCCCAAACAAGCTAAATGCACATTCTTTTCAAATTCACGTGGAACAGATAGACCACATGATAAGATATGAGGGGAGCCTCAGAAAATTCAAGAAAATTGAAATCATATGAAACATTTTCTCGGACTATGAGGGCTTGAAACTAGAAAACAAACTCAAGAAAAAAAACTCAGAAACAATCAAATCCATGGAGACTGAATAACATATTATTAAACAATGGGTAAACAACAAGATCAAGGAAGAAATCATAAAATTTCTGGAAATACATGGAAATGAATACACAACCACATAAAACCTATGGGACACAGTGTAGGTAGTCCTGAGAGGGACTACCTAAAAGGCCCAAAGCAATTTACAGATTCAATGCAATACCTATTAAAGTACCAATGGCATATTTCACAGACATAGAACAAACACTTCAAAAATTTATATGGAACCATAAAAGACCCCGAATAGCAGCTGCAATGTTAAGAAAGAAGAACAAAGTAGGAGGGATCACAATACCTGATATCAAACTGTATTACAAGGCCACTGTAATCAAAGCAGCCTGCTACTGGCATAAAAACAGGCACATAGACCAATGGAATAGAACCGAGAGCCCAGAAATAAACCCAACTCTCTACAGTCAATTAATATTCGACAAAGGGGGCAGTAACATAAAATGGGGTAAAGATAGCCTCTTCAACAAATTGTGTTGGGAGAACTGGACAGCTACATGCAAAAAAATGAAACTCGAGCACCCAGCAATTCCACTGCTAGGATTGTATCCTAAGAACCCTAAAACACCAATCCCAAAGAACATATGTACCCCAATGTCCAAAGCAGCACAATTTACAATAGCCAAGAGTTGGAATCAACCTAGGTGCCCGTCAGTAAATGAATGGATCAAAAAACTATGGTACATATACACAATGGAATTTTATGCTGCAGAAAGAAAGAAGGAGCTCCTACCTTTTGCAACATCATGGATGGAACTGGAAAGCATCATGCTGAGTGAAATAAGCCAGGTGTTGATGGACAAATACCATATGATCTCACCTTTAACAGGGAGCCAAACAACAAAACAAACAAGCAAGCAAAATATAACCAAAGACACTGAAATAGAGAACAGGCTGACAGTGACCAGAGGGAAGAGGGGAGGGAATTTCAGGGGAAATAGGGGAGGGATTTAGAGGAACCTATATAAAGGATACATGGACAACAACTGAGAAGGGTGGAAATGGGAGGAAGGTGGGGAGCACGGGGGTGGGATGGGATGGGAGTAATAGACAGAAAACTGTACTTGAAAAATAATTAAATAAAAAAATTGGAAAAAAAGAAAAAAAACAGAAAAATTTCAAGTGAAATACCTAACCTAACATCTATAAGAAGTAGAGGAACAACAAGAAACAAATCCCAGGATGGGTAGAAGGAAGTAAATAATCAACATCACAGCAGAATTAAATGACACAGACACTAAAAGAACAATCTAAAGGATCAATAAATTCAGGAGCTGGTTCTTTGAAGAGACAAACAAAATCCAAAACCCTTTAACCAGACTCATCAGAAAAAAATGAAAGATGACCCAAGTAAATAAAATAAGAAATGAAAGAAGAGAAATTACAACCAATACCACAGAAATACAAGAGATTATAAAACATTACTATGAAGAACTATATGCCAAGAAACTAAAAAACCTGGGTGAAACAGACAAATTAAAAAAAACATATAATCCTCCAAAACTGAGTCAAAAGCAAAACAAAACAAAACAAAAAGCCTGAATAGACTGATAACAGCTAGTGAAATTGAAGCTGTAATAAAAAAAAAACTCCCAACAAACAAAGCCTTAGATGGGACAGCTTCACATGACAATTTTACCAAACACTTAAGAAAGAGTTACACCAATTCCTCTCAAGCTACTCAAAAAAAATTCAAAAAGAGGGAAGATTCCCAAACTCTTTCTATGAGGCCAGTATTATCCTAAGTTTAAAACAAGGTAAGACACAACAAAGAAAACTACAGGCAAATATTACTGATGAACATACACACTAAACTTCAACAAAATATTGTCACACAGAATCCAGTCAGGAAAATCAAGGACCTACATCCAAGATTACTCTACCCAGCAAAGCTATCATTTAGAATGGAGGGGCAGATAAAGTGCTTCTGAGATAAGGTCAAGTTAAATGAGTTCATTATCATCAAGCCTTTATTAGATGAAATGTTAAAGGGACTTATCTAAGAAAAATAAGATGATCAAAACTAAAATAAGATGATCAAAAAGTAAAATGACAACAATCTCACAATTATCAACAACTGATCTAAAAACAAAAACAAAAACAAAGTAAGCAAACAACTAGAGAGGAACAGAATCACAGAAGTGGAGATCAGATGGAGTGTTATCAGCAGGAAGGAGTGGGGTGAGCATGGGGGAAAAGGTACAGGGAATAAAAAACATAAATGGTAGTTTCATAATATACAGGGGAAGGTTAAAAATAGTATAGAAAATGGAGAACCCAAGGAACTTCTATGTAGGACTCATGGATATGAACTAAGGGGGGTGAGAATGTTGGCGGGAGGAGGGTGAAGGGAGGAAGGGAATAAACAAAATAAAAAATGGAACAAGTGTAATAGCATAATCAATAAATTATACTTTCAAAAAAAAGGAACTCACATGCTTCCACACCAGGAAGAGAAACAATCCAATTAACTAATGGGCAATGGACATGAACAGAGACTTCTCCAAGGGGGACATACAGAGGACCCATAGACACAGAAAAAATGTTCAACATCACTAGCCATTAGAGAGATGTAAATTAAAACCACAATGACCTGGCTGGCGTAGCTCAGTGGATTGAGCAAGGGCTGCAAACCAAAGTGTTGCTGGTTTGATTCCCAGTCAGGGCACATGTCTGGGCTGCAGGCCAAGTCCCCAGTTGGGAGTACATGAGAGGCAACCACACATTGATGTTTCTCTCCTTCCCTTCCCCTCTCTCTAAAATATAAATAAAAAATAAAATCTTTACTAAACAATCTTGGTTCGATTCCCAGTCAGGGCACATGCCTGGGTTGCAGGCCAGTTCCCAGCAGGGGACTCACGAGAGACAACCATACATTGGTATTTCACTCCTCTCTTCTTTCCTTCCTCTCTAAAGATAAATAAATAAAATTTAAAAAACCTTTAAATAAAAATTAAAATCTTAAAAAAAACACAATGAGATACCACTTCACACTGGTCAAAATGGCCATAATCAATAAATCATGGAACAAGTGCTGGTGAGATTGTAGAGAAAAAGAAACTCTAGTACACTGTTGGTGGGAATGCAGACTGGTGCAGCCACTGTGGAAAACAGAATGGGATTTCCTCACAAAACTGAAGATGGAACTCCCTTTCAAGTCACTGATCCCACTGCTGGAATTGTAGCCTAAGCATCCTGAATCACCAATTCAAAAGAACCTATGCACCCTAATATTCATAGCAGCACAACTTACAATAGCTGGAAACATCATAAGTGCCCATCATGAAAAGAGTGGTTCCAAAAACTGTGGTACATTTACACAATGAAATACTACACAGCAGAAAAAATGAAGCAGTTATTATTCTTTGTGATGCATAGGTAGAACTGGAGAGCATTATTCTAAGTGAAATAAGCCAGGCCCTGAAAGACAAATACCATATGATCTCACCTATAATTGAAACCTAATCAACAAAAACAAATGAGCAAAATAGAGCCAGAGACTTAGAAATAAAGAACAAACTGACAGTGACCAGAGAGGAAGTGTGAGGGAGATATCAGGGGAAAGAAGAGGAAGGGGCAAGCCAAGGAATACAAATAGAGGACTCATGGGCATGGACAATGGAAGACATTGACTGTGAGAGTGGGGGGCATGGAACAGGGGAGATTAATGGGGTAAAAGACAAGATAACTGTAACTGAATAACAATTAAAAAATAAATATATAATCACTGACAATTGCTATATTGTTATTGCTCTCAATCTCTTTTTTAAATTCCTGCAAGATTTTCTCTACATACATACTCCTTGTATTGGGTGCATATATATTTACAATGGTTATAGCCTCTTGTTTGACTGATCCATTAGTATTATCAAGTGAGCTTATTTGTCTCTTGTTATGGTTTTGTTTTGAAGTCTTTTTTCAGATATAAGTATTTTTTCCATCTCTTAATTTTCAGCCTGTGTATATCTTTAGATGTGAGGTGGGTCTTCTGGAGACAGCATATATAAAGTCGTTTTCTCATCTGTTCAGCTACTCTATGTCTTTGGATTTCAGCTTTTAATCCATTTAAATTTAATGCAGTTATTTATAGGTACTTAATCATTGCCATTTTTTCCCATTGCACCTGATTTCTCTCTACCCCCTACCCACATCTTTTTTTAAAAGCAGATCCTGTAGTATCCTGCAATGTTTGTTTGGCTGAAATTTACTCCTTTAGGTATTTTTTTTGTCTTGATGCTCTTTATTTCACCTTCCATTTTAAATAAGAGCCCTACTGGATACAGTTGGCCTGGTTGCAGATTCTTTCTTTTAAAAAAAAACTTTATTTATTTATTTATTTTTAGAGAGAGGGGAAGGGAAGGAGAAAGAGTGGGAGAGAAACATCAATGTGTGGTTGCCTCTCATGAGTCCCCTACTGGGAACCTGGACTGCAACCTAGGCATATGCCCTAACTGGGAATCAAACCAGCAACCCTTTGCTTCACAAGCCTGTGCTCAATCCACTGAGCTACACCAGCCAGGGCAGATTCTTTCTTTTTATTACTTGTAATATTTTATGCCAGTCCTTTTGACCTGTTGCATTTCTTTAGAAAAATCAGACAGATAAGTTGACTGTCTTATAGCAGCTCCTCTGAAGGCAACTTTCTCTTTCTCTTTCACTGCCTTTAAGATTCTCTCTCTGTCTTTAAACTTTGCCATTTTAATTGTGATGTGTCTTGGTGTGAGTCTCTTTGGGTTCACCTTGATGGGACTCTGTGCTACTTGAACCTGCATGACTTTCTTAGCATGTTATGGATGTTTTCTGTCATTATTTCATAAAACAGGCTTTCTTTTCTTTTTTCCTTTTCTAATTTTTTAATTATTTATTTTAATTTTTTTGTCTGCATTTTCCCTCCAACCACTCCCAGCTACCCCAGCCATCCCCAACTTCCTCCCCTGATTCCACCCCACTTTGTTTTGTCCATGTGTCCTTTATAGTTGTTCCTGAAAGCCCTCCCCCTCCCCCCCATTATCACCTCCCACCTCCCCCCCGCTACTGTCAGTATGTTCTTAATTTTAATGTCTCTGGTTATATTTTGCTTGTTTGTTTGTTTTGTTGATTAAGTTCTACTTATAGGTGAGATTATATGGTATTTGTCTTTCAGAGTCTGGCTTATTTCACTTAGCATAACGCTCTCCAGTTACATCCATGCTGTCACAAAGGGTAGTACCTGCTTCATTCATTCTTTGTTTTTTTAAAAGATTTTATTTATTTATCTTTAGAGGGGAAGGGAAGGCGAGAAGGAGAGAAATATCAACGTATGGTTGCCTCTCGTGAGTCCCCTGCTGGAAACTGGCCTGCAACCCAGGCATGTGCCCTGACTGGGAATGGAACCGCGATTGTGTGGTTCACAGGCCCGCACTCAATCCACTGAGCTACACCAGCCAGGGCCCTGCTTCATTCTTTCTGCTGTGTAGTATTCCATCATGTAAATGTACCATAGTTTTTTGATACGTTCATTTACTGGTGGGCACCTAGGTTGCTTTCAGCATTTGGCTATTATGAATTGTGCTGCTATGACCATCGGGGTGCATAGGTTCTTTTGGATTGGTGTTTCAGAGTTCTTAGGATATAATCCCAGCAGTGGAATTGTCGGGTCAAAAGGCAGTTCCATTTTTAGCTTTCTGAGGAAATTGCATACTGTTTTCCATAGTGGCTGCACCAGTCTGCACACCCATCAACAGTACACTAGGGTACACTTTTCTCCACATCCTCTCCAACACTAGTTGTTTGACGATATGTGACCTAGAGCAAAGGACATAAAGGAAAGAATAAACAAGTGGGATCTCATCAAAATAAAAACCTTCTGCATGGCTAAAGAAAACAACATTAAGATGAAAAGACAACCAACTAATAGGAAAACATATTTGCCAATGATACCTCAGAGAAGGGTTTGTTCTCCAAAATATGCAAAGAATTCATGCAAGTCCATTCCAGGAAGACAAACAACCCAATTAAAAATGGGCAAAAGACCTGAACAGACACTTCTCCAAGAAGGACATACAGAGAGGGCCCAGAGACATATGAAAAGATACTCAGCATCACCAGCCATCAGAGAGACGCATATTAAAACCACAATGAGATACCACTTCACACCAGTGAAAATGGCCATCATAAACAAACAGGCTTTCCATACCTTGCTTTCTTTCCTCTTTTTTGGGTATCCCCATGAAATGAATATTGTTATGTTTCATGTCCTCCCAAATCTTTTATAGACTATCCTCATTCTTTTCTTTTAAAGATTTTATTTATTTATTTTTTAGAAAGAGGGAAAGAGAAGGAGAAAGAGTGGTAGAGAAACATCAATGTGTGGTTGCCCCTCATGTACCCCCAGCTGCGGACCTGGCCCACAACACAAGCATGTGACCTGACTGGGAATTGAACTGGTGACCCTTTGGTTTGCAGGCCAATTCTCAATACCCTGAGCTACACCAGCCACGGCTATCCTCATTCTTTTTAAGTATTTTTTTTTAATTTTGGTGCTCTGAGTTGGTTTTGCTTTCCACCTTTTCTTCCAAATCACTGAATCAACCTTCTACTTTGTGTAACCTGCTTTTAATTCCTTCTAATGTATTCTTCATTTCAGATATTGTATTCTTCCTTTCCAACTAGTTCTTATTCATAGTTTCTATTACCCTTTTTCATGTGTCTATAGTTCTCATTAAGTTTCTTGAATATCCTTATAATCATTACTTTCACCTCAACATTTGGTTATTTCCTTGCCTCAATTTCATTTAGCTCTTTTTTTCTGGAGATTCCTCCTCCTCTTTCACTTGGAGGTTGTTTCTTTGTCTCCCCATTTTAGATGTATCTTTTTTTTTGTTTCTATATATCAGATAGATCTGCTTTGATTCCCTGTCTTGTAGGGTGTGCTTATGTGGTAGGAGTCCTGTGGCATCCATTTGTACACAATCCTTAATGTCCTGATCTGGATGCTCTGAAATGCCATTTGTGTGGGTTATGTGGGCTATCTTATTGCATTTGGGTCATGAATACAGCTGGCTTGTTCGTTGGTAAGATCTCTCCTGCTGGTTGACTGAGGTTCATCCACACCATGCCTTGTAAGATGCTTACAGAACAAAGAAAAACAACACAAAAAAATGAAATGAAAACAAGCAAATCCCCCAACAACCATAATATCAATGACAAAAGACCAAAGAATAAGAAAAATAGAAAGAGAAATGGGTATTAGGAAAAGGGGAAAAAAAGAAAACAAGAGAAGACCAAAGGACAGAAAGGCGATTATGGGAAGAGAAAAGGGAAGAGAACTAATACAAATAATGAAATGAAAGAGGGAAACAGGTGAAAAAAAACCCAAAGAAATATAGAGAATAACAATAATAAGAAAAAAGAAGGTATAATGAAAGGAAAGAGTAAAATAAAAGATATGAAAGAAGAAATACGGCATCAGAAATAGAAGAAAAAGTAAAAATAGAAAAAAATAAGAAGCTATGAAAATGAAAAATATAAAAACAATAAAAAAGATGAAATTTGTCTCAGCAGAGTTTAGTGCTTGCCTGCTTGGTTTTTCCCTTGGATATGGCTCTAATGTTGTCTGAGGCAGGTATAAGCCAACGTCTAGCCTTTGACAGCCTGTTTGAAGATACAAGTGATCCGAAGTTTGTGGCTTATTCCTCCACACTTGGCTGCACCCAGGATGGGCCAAGCTGCTCTGTGAAGGTGGGCTTTATCAGTGCTGGGCCTAAGGCTGTGTCAGAAAACATTCCAAGTCACCACAGGATATGCCTCTGCTTGTCCCTTCCTGCCAGCCTGCTGTCAGTCTTCAACTAGTTGCAGTCTGACTTTTTGAGAGGGCTTATGGTGAAATAAGGAAGGAGGGACTCTTGTTGGGTTTTCCTTTTGGATATGGCTCTGCTGTTGTCTGAGGCTGGTGTAAGCCAATGTCTTATGTTGACCATAAATAGCCATTGGCAATGTGTTGGAAGCTACAAGCAATCTACAGTATTTGGCTGATTCCTCCAGGCCTGGCTGCACCCAGGATGGTCCAAGCTGCTCTTCAAAGCTATGTTTTATTACCACTGGGTCCAGGGGTGTGTCAGCAAAAAACCCTGGTCACCACAGGATCAGGCTCTGCTTGTTTCCGTGTGTCTCTGCCTGCTGGCCTGCTGTCAGTTTTAGCATAGTAGCAGACCCAACTGTTTCTGAGAAGGCTTCTGGCAGAACCTGAAGTGGATGGGACTTACAGATCTTCCATAGCAAGTGCCTTTCCGACTTCAGGGAATATGGTGGGTCTGTTCCCTTGCCCCCCAATCACTAGTCTGACTCTGTCCAGGATTATTTCCCAGTACTCAGGGTTGTTTTCCTGTACCCCTAGTAAGCTAATAGGTGGAATCTCTAGAGCCAAGATTTTAGGTCTGCTGGAATCTTGGTAGTGTTTTTGTGGCTCTCCCATGAGGCAAAACTGCCAGTCAACAGACTGCAGTTTTTCCACAGGAAAGTGTATGGAATAACTGCACTTTACATCCCATCTTTGACATCCCTTGAGTCTGCATATATTTCTGTCTCCTCAGCAGGGGTTAAGATGTGGGATGGGAGAGAAGAAAGAAGAAAAGAAAAACCCAAACAAAAGGAAAGAAACAGAACAGAAGAAAAAAGAAGATGCAGCATGGGCAAGCAAATCCAGAAGGTGTAGTGAGTGGGATGTCAGAGGATGAAGTAAGTAAGATTCCAGATGATAAAAGGATCAATATCCCAAAGAATAAGATAATTGCTTTTCTCCTGAGAAATTTCAGCCTTGGTATTCATATGCCTTTGGCATGTGCCTTTGGCATATCAATGGGAAGGATTTGCCCAGGCCAGTCAGTTACAGGGATTGACTGTGACCATTTACCACCAATCTCCACCTTCCATGGAAATTCAGCTGCACAGAGTAGGTTAATGGTACCAAAGTAGTCTGTAGTTGTCCACTGGGTGCATTGACTCTGGGGTTTCCTGGGTGGTGCAGGCCAAGTTTAGCCCCACCTGTGTTTTGTCTGGGGCCCCCTTTCCTCAGCTACAAAGCAATCTGAGAGGGATGTTACTTGTGCTGGACTTGGAGAATCCCAGGTGAAGCCATGCTCTGAAACTAATCTGGCTACTGGTAGTGCCTGCCCTGCTCTGACTGAAGCCAGCTATTGCTTTTGTGATAAGATTTAGGAGTTGTGAACCATGAGCAAAGACCAGCCATTCACATAGAAAAGCAACTTGGGTAGGCATGTAAATTGGGTTGGGCACAGACTCTGGGGATCTCCAACACAAGTCAAATGGTGTTAGCCAGGTTGATGTTACCTCAAATATGGCACAAGACTCCCGTGGCTCTGTGGCTCTGCAGGGGGAGAGCTCAGAAAAGGGTCAGTGGCTTCTGCTCTCTTTGATGCCAGACATTTCAATTTCTCCTTATATGCCACTGGAAAGGAGATGGAGGTCTCCCTTCCAGCTGCTACCCTAGTTCTGGAGCTCAGAGGGAGTGAGTCTGAGTGGGTGAGTCTGTGTGTAGATTCTTTAAGAGGAACTGCTTAGGGCTCCAGAAGTTTGTTCCACTGAATCAGCCCTTGCTGGTTTTTTTTTTTCAGCCAGAAGTATGGGGCCTTTCTTCCTTGCATTGCAACCCTGGACTGAGCGGCCTAGTTATAGGCTGGAACTCCTCACTCCTGAGATATCTCTCTTGAACTTTTATCTACTGCATGTGGATGAAAGACCAGATTTTTTTTGTTTTGTATCTGTGGTCCCCTTACCAGTCTGGATGGATGTGTTTTTTTTAATTCGGTAGTTGTCAGATTTCTATTCAACTGGATTTCTGATGATTGTGAATGATGCTTGTTCTATATTTTAGGTGTATTTGATGTGGTTGTGCAAAGAGGTGAGCCATATCTGCCCATGCTACCATCTTGACTGGAATCCCTGAGAACATATTTATTGATTTTAGAAAGAGGAGGGCAGGGGAGAGAAAAAAAAACATGGATGTGAGAGAGAAATACTGATCAGTTGCCTGCTGTACACTAAACCAGGAATCAAACCCACAGCCTTTTGGTGCATGGGGCAATGCTCCAAACAACTGAGCTACCCTGCCAGGGCCTATCCTTTTACTTTTACTCTCTGTGTGTCTTTGTTCTGAGGTGGATCTCTTGTAAACAGCATATATATGGGTCTATTTTTAATGTATTTAGCTGCCTTATGTATTTCAATTGGAGCATTTAAGCCATTTACATTTAAAGTGATTATTAATAGGTTTGTACTAATTGTCACTTTATTCTCTTAACTACGTTCCTCTGTTGTTATTGTCTTCCCCCTCCTCCTCCTCATCATTCCCTTGGAGTGGTTGGAGGAAGCAAGACAATTTCGAGGTTCATTTTCCTCAGCAACTCAGATTTCCCAGTGGGATCAACTCCTAATTGCCCACAATGCTAACTGGCTTGATAATACAGCCTTGGATTCATTCTGTCTCCTTTTTGCTTTTACCCATTCCTTGGTGTCACTTCCTAAACAAACCTTATACATACAAGTCTTGTCTCAGGATCCAACCAGTGAAGTAGAAAGCACTGAATATTTTGAACAGAGGGAATATATTCAGAGATATGGTTACATGTGTGGTAAAAGAACCTGAGAAGCCTACCTGGAGGCAGGGAGACCACAGTCATAAATTACTGACACCTGTAAGCAGGAGTGAGAAAGGACAGAGGTGGTGTCAGCAGAGCCTAGAAGATGGAAGAATCACAGTGGGCCTGTGTGGCAGGAGCTGGAACCATAGAAGAGATGGTTCTGCTGCTGGAGGTGCTGGCCTGCACCTGCCTCTGGCAGAATTCTGCCAGAAGCTAGCTAACAAGGGAGCCTAGGAAATGCAGCCTTTAGGGATCAGCATGCTGCAGCAGAGGGTAGAGACAAGGGCAGAGCAAGGAAGAGATGTAGGACAAACTGGTCTGGACTGGCAAAAAGGAACAGTCAGGCAAAAGCACGGCAAAAGAGACCAAAATTGAATGACCAGCGATATCTGGTTATTTAAAGAAATGTCCTTTGCAAGTTTAAAGAACCTTCCCAATTAGTATACACCTATTTTCTTGCTATGTTTGCCAAGAGGGCTTGGAAGTAGGAACACCTTGATAGCAATGAGCAAAACTGAGTGCCCAGATCTTGGTTTATAATATTATTCTTCATATAAGGAACTAGGGCTCCTTGAAGAAATGGCTGAATCTGGAACTAGGGGAGGAGATATAAAGATGAGCCTCTGTTAGGCAGACAATAAAGAAGTGCTAAAACAAAAAACAAAACAAAACAAACATAAACCTGTACAATGATGGAGGCATGTGAAAAGGACAAAAGAGCCAAATAAAATAGTCCCCAATGTCCAAAGCTGAAGCACCCTAGCAACAAAGTAAATACAGTACTGGAGTATAATCGAAAGTATGGAATATATATCCAGGAGTCCAGACTGAAATAAATAAATAAATGGAAAAGAATAGACAATTCTTCCTTGAGAAGAATTCTAAATAATTTATGTAGCTCAGCCTTCCAGGAGGTGACACACAACTCCCCACTCCTCAAATGTGGGCTGCACATACTGACTTTCTTCCCAGGAGTACAGTGTAATAAGGGGATAGGAGGGGAGAGAATAGTAAGCTTAGAGTGGAGAAACCTGACAAACCTTACCTTAGCCAGGTGACTACCCTCAAAATCCAAGTCATAAGTTATATTGCTAATGTGCACCCTTAATATGGTATGATAAGAATGATACTTTATCTCTGCAATTTTATCCCTGGAATGCACAACCCTTGTCAAATCAAAAGAAAAATACCGTATACTTTGACGCACATTTTACAAAACAGCTGACCAGCTGTTCAATACATTCAAGGTCATTCAATACAAGGAAAGACTGAGAAACTGCCATACCCAAAAGAAGCCTAAGGAAACAACTAAATGAAATGTGGGATCCTGGAGTAGAAAGAAGGACATTTGGTAAAAACAAAGAAAATATGAATATAGTATTACAGAGTAGAGACTGCTTCATGACATGACTGCTGCCAGACCCTTGTGCTAGAACCAGGCCAGAACAGAGACTGCTTTCTGTAAACCAGTTAAGAGGCTATCTGAATCCTTCCCTATGCTCCAGATGTGCTGGTTCCTAGAATAGGCCCTGGCCTTACCCTGAGCAAGTAAGTATGCAAGGTATTTTCCACCTCTCTGGGACTGATCATACCCCAGTACCCTTAACCATTCTGCCCTGTTCTCTATAATCCCTTAGAACTTGCCATGTGGCAGGGAGGATATCCATGTTGTCTTGCCACATTCAAGACCTGCCTTGTATGTAAATTCCCTTCATAAACTCTTGATGTAATGCTGGAGTTGTCAGGCTCTTTCTATGGTCTCTTAACCAGAGAAATTTTACATAACAAGTATGGACTTAGTTAATAATAACGTATCAATATTGGCTCATTAATTGTGACAAAGGTAGTATGCTAGTGTTAGATATTAATAACAAGGGAAACTGAGTGTGGGCAATATGGGAACCCTTTGTACAAAGTTTGCAATATTTTTATACTTCTAAAACAATTCTAAAAATTGAAAATAAAAGGCATACTTAGATGCAAAATTATTTATCATTCAGTCTAATAGAAATTTCTTTTTTAATTTTTAAAGCATTTTTTAACTTGATTATTGTTCAAGCACAGTTTTCTGTCTTTTACTCCCATCCAAGCCCACCACCCCCATCCAGTGCTCCCCACCTCCCTCCCATTTCCACCCTCCTTAGTTTTTGTCCAGGTGTCCTTTACACTTGTTCCTATGAATCCTTCCCCTTTTCCCCTAAAATTCTCTCCCCTCTTTCCTCTGGTCCCTGTCAGTGTGTTCTAAATTTCAGTGTCTTTGGTTATATTTTGCTTTATTGTCCATTTTGTTGTTTAGCTTCCTGTTAAAGAGATCATATCATCTTTGTCTTTCAACGCCTGGCTTATTTCACTCAGCATAAAGCTTTCCAGTTCCATCCATGCTGTTGCAAAGGGTAGTAGCTCCTTCTTTCTTTCTGCTGCATACAATTCCATTGTGTAAATGTACCATCGTTTTTTCTTCCATTCATTTACTGATGGGCACCTAGGTTGCTTCCAACTCTTGGCTATTGTAAATTGTGTTGCTATGAACACTGGGGTGCATAGGTTCCTTTGGATTGGTGTTTCAGGGTTCTTAGGATATACTCCTAACAGTGGAATTGCTGGGTCAAAAGGCACGTTCATTTTTAGTTTTCTTAGAAAATTCCATACTGGTTTCCATAATGGTTGTACCAGTCTGCAACCCCACTAACAGTGAACTAGGGTCCCCTTTTTCCTATAACCTCTCCAACATTTGTTGTCTGTTGCTTTGTTTATGATGCCCATTCTGACCAGTTTAAAGTGGTATCTCATTGTAGTTTTCATTTGCACCTCTCTGATAGGTAGTGATATTGATAATCTTTTCACGTATCCCTGGATCCTCTGTATGTCCTCCTTGGAGAAGTGTCTGTTCAAGTCGTTTGCCCATTTTTTTAAAAAAAAAATAAATTTAATTCTTGGTCAAGTACAGTTTTCCATCCCCCACTCCCATCCCAGTCCACCCCCCGTGCTCCCCACCTTCCTCCCATTTCCACCCTCCTTAGTTTTTGTCCATGTGTCCTTTATACTTGTTCCTATGAATCCTTCCCCTTTTCACCTGAAATTCTCTCCCCTTTCCCCTCTGGTCTCTGTCAGCCTGTTCTGAATTTCAGTGTCTTTGGATATATTTTGCTTGCTTGTTTGTTTTGTTGTTTAGCTTTCTCTTAAAGGTGAGATCATGTGGTATTTGTCTTTCATTGCCTGGCTTGTTTCACTCAGCATAATGCTTTCCAGTTCCATCCATGCTGTTGCAAAGGGTAGGAGCCCCTTCTTTCTTTCTGCTGCATAGAATTCCATTGTGTAAATGTACCATAGTTTTTTGATCTGTTCATTTACTGATGGGCATCTAGGTTGCTTCCAACTCTTGGCTATTGTAAATTGTGTTGCTATGAACATTGGGGTGCATAGGTTCTTTTGGAGTAGTGTTTCAGGGTTCTTAGGATATACTTCTAACAGTGCAATTGCTGGGTCAAAAGGCAGGTCCATTTTTAGTTTTCTTAGAAAATTCCGTACTGTTTTCCATAGTGGTTGTACCAGTCTGCAACCCCACTAACAGTGAACTAGGGTCCCCTTTTTCCTATAACCTCTCCAACATTTGTTGTTTGTTGCTTTGTTTATGATGTCCATTCTGACCAGTGTAAAGTTGTATCTCATTGTGGTTTTAATTTGCATCTCCCTGATAGCTAGCGATATCGAGCATCTTTTCATGTGTCTCTGGATCCTCTGTATGTCCTCCTTGGAGACGTGTCTGTTCAAGTCCTTTGCCCATTTTTTAATTGGGTTGCTTGTCTTCTTAGAGTGGAGTCATGTGAGTTCCTTGTATATTTTGGAGATTAAACCTTTGTCTGAGGTATCATTGGCAAATATGTTTTCCCATACAGTTGGTCCTGTTTTTACCTTAATACTGTTTTCTCTAGCCATGCAAAAGCTTTTAATTTTGATGAGATCCCATTTGTTTATTCTTTCCTTTATATCCCTTGCTCTAGGGGACGTATCAGTAAAAATATTGCTGCGAGGAATGTCTGAGATTTTCCTGCCAATGCTCTCCTGTAGGACGTTAATGGTTTCCCGGCTTATATTTACGTCTTCTATCCACCTTGAATTTATTTTGGTGTATGGTGTAATTTGGTGCTCAATTTCCAATTTTTTGCACAAAGCTGTTTGGTTGTCCCAACACCATTTGTTGAAGAGGCAATTTTTACTCCATTTTATGTTACTGTCCCCTTTGTGGAATATTAATTGTCGGTAGAGACTTGGGTTTATTTCTGGACTCTCTGTTCTGTTCCATTGGTCTATGTGCCTGTTTTTATGCCAGTACCAGGCTGTTTTGATTACAGTGGCCTTGTAATACAGTTTCATATAAGGTATTATGATCCCTCCTTCTTTGTTCTTCTTTCTCAAAATTGCTGCAACTATTCGAGGTCCTTTATGGTTCCATATACATGGAACCATAAAGTGTTTGTTTGTGTTCCATATACATAGAACCATAAAGTGTTTTGAAGTGTTTGTTCTATGTCTGTGAGATATGCCATTGGTACTTTAATAGGTATTGCATTGAATCTGTAAATTGCTTTGGGTAGTATGGACATTTTGATGATGTTAATTCTTCTAATCCATGAACACCGTATGTGTTTCCATTTGTTTGTGTCCTCCTTGATTTCTTTCTTCAGTGTTGTGTAGTTTTCTGCATACAGGTCTTTTACCTCTTTGGTCAGGTTTCTTCCTAGGTATTTTATTTTTCTTTTTGCTATATCGAATAAGATTTTTTCTTGATTTCTGCTTTTGCTGATTCATTGTTAGTATAAAAATGTCTTTGATATCTGGATATTGACTTTGTATCCTGCTGTTTGGATAGAGTGTATAGGATTTTCCATGTACAGTATCATGTCATCTGCAAACAATGATAGTTTTGTTCCCTCCTTTCCAATGTGGATGCCTTTTATTTCCTTTTCTTGTCTTATCGCTGTGGATAAAACTTCCAATTGAATAGAAGTGGTGAAAGTGGACAACCTTGTCTTGTTACTGATTTTGGTGAAAAATCTTTTAGTTTTTGCCCATTGAGTATGATGTTGGCTGTAGGTCTCTGATATATGGCCTTTATTGCCTTGAGGAACGCTCCCTCTATTCCCGCTTTCCTGAGTGTTTTATCATAAATGATTGTTTTACCTTATCAAAAGCTTTTTCCACGTCTATTGATATGGTCAAGTGGTTTTTGTCTTTGCTTTTGTTTATGTGATGTATTACATTTACTGATTTGTGAATATTGAACCATCCTTGCATCCCTGGGGTGAATCCTACTTGGTCATGGTGTATGATCTTTTTAATGTGTTGTTGGATGCAATTTTATAATATTTTGTTGAGGATTTTAGCATCTATGTTCATTAGTGATATTGGCCTGAAGTTTTCTTTCTTTCTTGGGTCTTTATCTGGTTTTGGGATTAGGATGATGCTGCCTTCATGAAGAGAGTTTGGGAGTCTTCCATTCTTTTGGATTTTTTGGAATAGTCTGTGAAGCATAGGGGTTAGCTCTTAATTAAATGCTTTGTAGAATTCTCCTGTGAAACCATATGGTCTGGGGCTTTGTGTAACTAGAGTGTTTTGATTACTGCTTCAATTTCATCTGCTGTTATTGGTCTACTCAGGTTTTCTGCTCTTCTTCATTGAGTTTTGGAAGATTATATTTCTCTAGAAATTTGTCCATTTCACCTAGGTTTATAAATTTCTTGGCATACAGCTCTGCATAGTAATTTCTTACAATCCCTTCTATTTCTGTGGTATCAGTTGTAATCTTTCCTCTTTCATTTCTGATTGTGTTTATTTGGGTATTCTTTCTTTTTTTCTTGATAAGCCTACTTAATGGCTTGTCTATTTTGCTTATCTTTTCAAAAAACCAGCTCCTGGAATCATTGATCCTTAGAAGTGTGCGTTAAGTCTCTATGTCATTTAATTCTGCTTTGATCTTGGTTATTTCCTTCCTTCTACTTGCTCTGGGCTGTCTTTGTTGTTGTTCCTCAAGTTGTTGTAGGTGTAGGGTTAGGTTGTTTGTTTGAAATGTTTCTATCTTCTTAGGTAGGCCTGTGTTGCCATGAACTTCCCTCTCAGGACTGCCTTCAATGCGTCCCATAAGTTTTGGGTTGTTGTGAGTTCATTTTCATTTGTTTCCAGAAAGTTTTCAATTTCTTCCCTAATTTCATTTTGACCCATTCATTGTTTAATAGCATGCTATTCAATCTCCATAATTTGGGGTGTTTTGGGTTTTTTCCTTTGGGGTTGGTTCCCAGTTTCAGTCTCTTGCGGTTGAAGAAAATGCTTGGTATGATTTCAATTTTCTTGAATTTATTGAGGCTCGTTTTGTGTCCTATCATGTGGTTTATCTTTGAAAATGTTCCATGTGCATTTGAAAAGAATGTGTATTTAGCTTCTTTGGGATGGAGGGCTCCGTATATATCAGTCAAGTCCATTTCATCTAGGGTGTTTTTCAATGCCACGATATCTTTTTTGATATTTTGTTTGGAAGATCTGTCCATTTTTGACAGGGGGTGTTAAAATCCCCTACTATAACTGTGTTGCTGTCAGTATCTTTCTTGAGGTCCTCTGGGATTTTCTTTATATACTTGGGTGCTCCTATGTTGGGTGCTTATACATTTATGATGTTAATGTCTTCTTGGTGGATTCTTCCCTTGAGTATTATGAAGTGACCTTCTGGGTCTCTCTTTATCACCCTTTTTCTGAAGTGTATTTTGTCTGATATTAGAATTGCTACCCCAACTTTTTTTCTTGTTCGTTTTCTTGGAAAATGTGTTTTCATCCTTTCACTTTTAGTCTGTGATGGTATTTTGTCCTGAGGTGGGTCTCTTGTAAGCAGCATATGTGTGGGTCATGCTTTCTTATCCATTCAGCTATTCTATGTCTTTTGATAGGAGCATTTTTCCATTTATGTTTAAGGTTATTATTGAAATGTACTTATTCATTGCCATTTGTGTACCTGTGTTCCTCTCCATCTCTCTCTTTTCCTTCCTTTCCTTAAAGCAGTCCTTTTAGTCATTTTTGTAGAGCTGCTTTGGTGGAGGCATGTTCCTTTGGACTTATTTGCTTGGAAGCTCTTTATTTAGCCTTCTATCTTGATTGAGAGCCTTGCTGGGTAAACTAGCCTTGGTTGCAGGCCTGTGGTTCTCATTACTTGGAATATTTCTTGCCATTCTGTTCTTGCTTGGAGTGTTTCCATTGGGAAGTCAGTGGTTAACCTTACTGGGGCTCCCTTGTATGTTGCTTTCTTTTTCTCCCTTGCTGCCTTTAAGATTCTCTCTTTGTCTCGGAATTTTGCCATTTTAATGATGATGTGTTGTGAAGTGGGCCTCTTTCAGTTCCTCGTAATTGGGACTCTCTGTGATTCAATTCACGGATTTGTGCGACTTTTTCACTCATCAAATTAGGGAAGTTTTCCATCATTACCTTTTCAAGTAGGTTTTCTCTGTTCTTCTTCTCTTTCTGGTATCCCTATTATATGGATATTATTATGTTTCATATTGTCTTGCATTTCTCTTAATCCTTCTTCATTCTTTCTGAGTGTCTTTTCTTTTCTTGCTCTTTCTTGGATTGTTTTCTACTTTGTCCTCCAGCTCACTGATCCTTTTTTCTGCTTCACCAATTCTGCTTTTGATTCCTTCCACTGTATTCTTCAGTTCAGAAATTGTATTCTTCATTTCCTCTTGGCCTTTGCTGATAGTTTCTATTTCCCTTTTCATGCTGATGTAATTTGGGGAGAGTTTATTGTTTCTCCCCTGTAGTTTTTGGTAGCTCATTGTGAGCTCTTTGAACTTCCTGATAACTAGTGCGTTGTATTCAGTATCTGGTAGTTGACTTGCCTCTGTTTCATCTACCATTCTTTCTGAGGCTGACACAAGAGTCACTGGCAGACACAAGAGGTGCTGGGCGCTGGTTGCAGGCGGAGGCCGCTGCTGCTCTTGTCTTTGCTTGGGTCCCTGAGACCCTACTGACCTGCAGCTGTCTCCTTACTGTCTGGTTTTCCATGTCCATTACAATTTCTGGTTTCTTATTTTTATATATGCTGGGGAACTGTTGGCTGTTTGCATCGTTCCTCCGAAGATCGGCCAGGATTCTCTCTCCTGTGTATGGGGAAATGGAATCCGCTCCTTCCTACTTCCTCACCATCTTCCCTCTAATAGAAATTTATTGAATGCCTTCTCTAGACAGACCTGGGCTACATGATCTAAAACCACAACAGGGTGCTGCCCTCAGTCAACATATAGCCTGATGTAATACAGATATGCACCAATAAGTATCACATATGCAGGTATAGAAACATACACAGCACAAAAACAGTTTGGAGGAAAGAGTGATTGAGATTTGGATAATTTATTACCAAGTAAGATTTGAGAGATGCATAAGATTTCAATAGGAAGATAACAGAAGGGATATTGTCATCTAAGACTTGAACACTGAGAGAAGGATTGGTCCAATATATACCTACCCATAAAAATGAAAACACATAAGGCCTGTCAGATATATGTAGCATATCGATCTCTAGTGCTCCAGTCCTAGAGTCAGGTTGTCTAGATTTAGATCACCACAAGTTGTCCATATGTATCATCCTCATCTCTCAGCCTCACCAGTCTCTCTCAGCTATTGCATGTGGCCCACACAGGTCTGACACTTGCTACATACCTGGAGTTATGAAGTGCCAATCAACAGGGCATGGGATCTCGTTTCCCCAGCAGCTGTCAAAAAGGCCAGATTATGGCCCCAGAAGTGTGGGCTTATTGATTCCTAATGGGGCAAATTTGAGCTAGTAGGAGAAAGACGGCAGACAGGTAGCAACAAACTCCCTCTCCTCTTTTCTTTCCAATGGACCTTTTCACAGTGTGGTCAGTGTGGAATCATTCCATGAGGCCAAGCAGATGCTCCTGCCGTGAGAATAATTGGGTTCCTTCTGGCTCATAGTAAAGTGCTAGTCAGTGTGGTAACACATCACTTTGCATTTGCTTTACAATCTTCCCTGCCTCATTTCTCTTTCCCTTTACTCTTGCTGCCTTGGAATTGTACTTCCCAAGAGCATTAGCTTTTGGCCTTGACTTAGATTCTACTTTTACAGGAGGCTTGAGCACGTTATTGTCTCTCTGGTCCTCAGTTTCCTCATTTGTAAAATGAAGGAAATAATAGTACCTGCCTCATAGGGATTAACTGAAATAATTTGTGAAAAGGACTTAGGTCACTATTTAGCAATTGTAAGCACCTAATAAACTTTAGCTGTTCTTATCTAGAGCAACTCCCCAGTTTTGCTGCCGTGGCTTATGAGGCTCAGAGAGTCTGAGTAACTCATTCAGAATTATTTAGCAGTCAGTGGCAAAAAAAGGGTGGGAACCTAAAGTGATGCATTTATACTTGGGCAAACTCAAGAGCATAATACTGAGTATTAATCTTCATAAACTAAACAACCAATTTGTTTTATATTAATGAGGCACAGCTGTGCCATAGGAGTGTACAGTAGGCAACCATCCTACAAGACAATATGTCTCACAGGAGTATACAATGGACACATCAATCTATTGACACATCAATCTATCAATTTACCAGGAATGGTCAATAGGACATCAGTGTGAACTCATGGAAATTGGGAAGATTTTTAATACCTTCTAGAATCCTTTCTTACCCACTGTTTGCTGCCTGAATTTCTGCCTTCAATGTGTTTTTTACAAAAGACTATGATTCCTATTTATGCAACTCTTACAAGGAGGAAAAATGCTTAGAAGTTTTTTATCTAACAGTTATCTAGCACAACTATTTGTACATAGAAAGCCAAAGAAATAAATATTGCTGAGTATCACTACATAGCAGAAAGAAGGAGCCCCTACCCTTCATGACAGCACAGATAGAACATAGAGAGTATTGTGCTAAGTGAAATAAACCAGGCAATGAATGAAAAATATCATATAATCTTATCCATAAGTAGAACCTAATCAACAAAACAAGCAAGCAAGCAAAATAGAACCAGAAACATGGAGATAAAGAATAAACTGACAGTGACCAGAGAAGAGGGGAGTGGGGGATAATGAGGGTGGGGAGGGAAAGAAGGGGAAGGGTCAAGTCAAGGTACATTTATAAAGGACCCATGAAAAAAGATAATGGAGAGGGATTGAATATGGGAAGTGAAGGTGAATAGGGCAGAGGAGAGTATTGGGGAAAAATGGGGACAACTGTAACTGAACAATAAAAATTTTAAAAAACAAAACTGAAAAACAAATTTGTAACACTGCATTTTTATAACTTTGTGAATATGTCACATAATGATGATCCCATGGAGTGTATCTTTCAATTCATGAAGAGGCTCCAGAGAACTGAGAAACAGAGTTTGAGGAAGAAGTAGGATGTACCATCAATTAGCAAAAAGGTGAAGATCAAAAAGATGTGGGAGCTTAAATTTAAAATTAAAAAATTTTCCTAGTAATACAGTAAAATTTTGTATTGAAATACAACCCTTTTAGGTGCTGCATATCCCCAGGAAAAAAAGAGAAGGGATTTCAGAGGTAGAATTCTCAAGCCTAAGGAAATTTCCCATAGCACAGAGGGGAGAAGGCTGTAACAAACCCAAAGCAGAAGCAACAGATAACTAAATTCTGCTGACTGCTGCCAAGGAGAAAAAAATCTTCAATGACTAGTGGAGGTAATCTGGATGTATTGCAAAGGAACGCAGAATTTGGAGCCAGAGGCTTCAGGGTAAAGGACTTATTCTTCTAATTAGTAGATTGAAATAAGGATGATGATGATGATGATAATAATAATAATAATAATAACAACAACCTTATTGGGTTATGTTGGTTTGGCAGAGAGAGAGAGAGAGAGAGAGAGAAAGAAAGAAAAAAGAAAAAGAGAAAGAAAAAGAAGAGAAAAGGAAAAAAGAACTCCAGGTGCTGGAGATTTAGCAAGGAACAAAGTAGAATATTGGCTCTATAGGAGAATGTGGTCTAGTGGAGGAGGACTTTTTGTAGCATAAAAATAAAACAATGACAATTGCTATTGTTACTGCAGGGAGTTAACTGGTTATTAAAAAGAAAGAGAGCAAAAAGAACTAGACATTGAGTTTAATAAACGGGGGGGCATAGGCCTCTTTGCTTGGCGAGGAAACTGTAGCACTTACAGACTCATTCACACACTCCATGGGCTGCTCCCAAGAAGACTTAGTCCTAAGAGCATAGAAAATCTTTGCAGGGGCACTGTCCTCCCCTGAGTACCAGAACGTTGGGGATGCAGAGGGAGGTGCTTTGACCATAGAGACCTGTCAGTCTAACCACGGAGTGGACCTATCAAAAAGCCCAAGAAAGCTTGAAAAGTTGAGTGGCTATTTTGAAAAAAGTACCTGCTCTTCCACAAACCCAAGCTAATATAACCCCCAGGGAACAAAGAATCTCTCTCTCTCTCTCTCTGACAAACATTCATCCCATTTGTTCACAAACTTTGTTCAGGAGTACCTGCTCTTCCACAAACCCAAGCTAATATAACCCCCAGGGAACAAAGAATCTCTCTCTCTCTCTCTCTGACAAACATTCATCCCATTTGTTCACAAACTTTGTTCAGGAGTATGTGACCATGTGAGTCTAGTAGCTACTGGAGCCTGCCACAGATGGCAGGGGCTCCAAAGGACTAAGCTTTAATATGAAGCAGAAACTCTGGACACTGGCATTTGTTTTGGCCTTGTGGAAGACATGGTTGGACTTTTTCCATGATGAGACAGAGGGATATGAGACATTGGAAACCCAGGGGAAGATTTCGACCTGAATAAATCATCTGGCCTCATCACAATCTCCCATGCATGGGTCCTTGAAATGGTTTTCTTATTAACCCATGGAAGAGCCTGATTTCCACCAACAACACTGTGAGGAAGGTAAAGACAATGTACAAATCTACCACTTTTCTATCTTCCTCTTGCATCAGTGCACTGCACAGGACTTACCTCTCAGAGTCTTACAGAGGCCCTTCAGTAGAGGGCTGATTTATCCCTCTTCCTATTTATTGTTACCCCCCCCCCCCCAAAAAAAAAACAACAACAACAAAAAAAAAAACGGGCTGTGTTTGCCTGTCACCACAATAGCCAAACTCATGAGACAGATGCTGGTGTAAAATGAAATAAGTTTTATTAAGGCACTGCATGATCTGGGAAAATGGAGATCCCCCCACCTCAAAGCCCATATTGTCAGCAAAACCATGGAAAAGCCAATTCCCAGAGTTACTGCTCCCATTTAAAACACAGTCCTTTGAAGCCCACAGGCAGCTTAAGTGATCATCTGTAGCTTAGCGTGTCCCCGTGCATTGTCCATTTCAGGCTCCCTCCTGGTGCCTGTGTGTAGAGCCTGTGTGGCCATGGGCCATGAGGCTGCAAGGGCTAGAAGGTCCTGTGCTCCCAGGAGAGAGTGCATGAATGCACCAGGGAATGCATTACCAGTTCAGCCAGAGAGAGAGAGAAAAAAAGAGAGACTCACTCCTGGAGGCCATGGGCCACATAGCTACTAAGGCCACTAGCCCATGGAGAGAACAAGTGAACACATCATGCAAGTGCAGGTCACAAGGGAGCCAGCCACAAGCAAGAGAGCCTTTCTTGTTCCCATGGGTTTCTATTAGCTTCGGTGTGGGATGAACCAGGTGCTTTCTGAAAGTGACCAATCAACTTCCCAAACTTTCACATGCTATAGGTGGGCCTACCTCCCCTCCAAACTCTTCTTTCCCCAGACTAGACTGACATGCCTCTTTGGCCAACACCTTCCCCTGCAAACGTTTTGACTTCTATGGTGCACTTCCTGACTTCCCCTTGACTCATCCCCAATCTGGTACCAGAATCGGTGAGGAGAATTTTTCCCCTATCTAATTATCTTGTGAGCATTGCATGCACTCAGTGTAAGATTTATCTCCGTGCTGCCATCTTGGCAGACCGGGGAGACTCCCCTGGTGCTTAACTCTGTGACCCCACCACTCTAGTCCCCATATGCAGCAAGTTGCCTGCACTCAGGCCCCACCAATAGAGAGTGGCCCACCAAAGGAATCCTGAAAACCCCTGCACAGCCTCTCAAGCAGCAAGGATGGTGACCTCAGAGGAAGGGGCAAGACACATACAGCTAGAGGCAGGGTGTCTAAACCAGGGCCTGAGTGACTACCTGGCATGTGCTCTGTTACCCAGGCAATGAGGCCTCATTCCCCACCCCCTGGTGCTGTGCTATAAAATTCAGTGGCCTCATCATGACCCCTGGCAGAAGACATTCTTTGAAGGCTATACACTCTCAGTACTCAAACCTCCGATCTCTGCCTACCAGTAATGCTATCATATGATAGGTAATTCTAATTATAACAATGTTGTTATTAGTGTTATTAGTTTCAACTACAGTCTCTCTGGGTGTCTATTGACACCAAGCACCAAGTTTTCACTTTCCTTATCTCTAGCCCCTCCAGCTTTAAATCCTTCCCTAGAAGCCCTGGCTGGTTTGGTCGGTTGGTTGGAACATTGCCCTGTTCACAAAAGTTTGCAGATTCCATCCCTGGTCAAGGCACATACCTAGGTTGCAGGTTCAGTCCCTGGACATATGGGAGGCAACTGATTGATGTCTTGTCTGTCTGCCTCTCTCTCAAATCAATAAACATATCCTTGGGTGAGGATTTAAAAGAAAAAACTTTCCCCCAGGAGATAAATGTATCCCTCTAACACACTTTTCTCCAATTTCCGTCTACAGGTCCTCCTTGGAAAGCCAAGATCAATCATCAATTGGATAGTGTTGATTTTGTAAATGCTTTCTTTAGTATTTTAGGCATCATTTTATTTATTTATTTTTATCTTTGTTGTACCTTTTTTTTGGTTGATGTTCAGATACAGTTGTCTCCATTTTTTTCACCACCACTTTCCCCCAACCTACCCAGGCCCACCACTCACCCTCAATCCCACACCCCCTTGGCCTCATTCATGTTCATTTATGTCCATTTCCCTTCTTTCTCACATTATTTCCCTCTCCCCTACTCTGGTTACTGTCAGTTTGTTGTTGATTTCAATATCTCTGGCTTAATTTTGCTTGCCAGTTGGTTTTGTTAATTAGGTTCCACTTACAGGTGAGCTCAGATGGTATTTGTATTTCACTCCTGGCTTACTTCACTTAGCATAATGCTTTCCAGTTCCGTTCATGTTATCATGAAGGGTAGGAGCTTCTTCTTTCTTTCTGCTATGTAGTATTCCATCATGTAAATGTACCATAGTTTATTGATCCACTCATTTACTGATGGGCACCTAGGCTGCTTCCAGCAGTTGGCTGTTGTAAATTGTGCTACTATGAACAACGTGGTGCATAGGTTCTTTTGAATTAGTGTTTCAGGATTCTTGGGGTATAAACCCAGCAGTGGAATTGCTGGGTCAAAAGGCAATTTCACTTTTAGTTTCTTCAGGAAATTCCATACTGTTTTCCACAGAGGCTGCACCAGTTTGCATTCCCACCAACAGTGCACTAGGGTTCCCTTTTCTCCACAACCCCGCAAGCACTTATTGTTTGTTGATTTGTTTATGATGGCCATTCTGACTGGTGTGAAATGGTATCTCATTGTGGTTTTAACTTGCATCTCTCTGATTACTAGTGATGCTGAGCATACTTTCATATGTCTCAGGGACCTCTGTCTGTCCTCCTTGGAAAAGTGTGCGTTCATGTCCTTGTCCATTTTTTTATTGGATTGTGCGTCTTCCTAGTGTAGATTCATGTGAGTTCTTTATATATTTTGGAGCTCAAACCCCTGCCCAAGATATCACTGACAAATATGTTTTCCCATACAGTTGGTTACCTTTTCATTTTGCTAATATTTTCTTTTGCCATGCAGAAGCTTTTTATTTTGATGAAATCCTATTTGTTTATTCTTTTCTTTATGTCCCTTGCTCTAGGGGACATATCAGTGAAAATATTGTTGCATAGAATATCTGAGATTCTCTTGCCTATCTTCTCCTCTAGGACTTCTATGCTATCATGACTTATATTTAAATCTTTTACCTATGTTGAGTTTATTTTTGTATATGATGTATGTTGGTGATCAAGTTTCTTCTTTTTTTTTTTTTGCATGTAGCTGTCCAGATCTCCAACACCATTTGTTGAAGAGGCTATTTTGATTCCATTTCATGTTTCTGCCTTCTTTCTTGAATATTAATTGACCATAGAGACTTGGATTTATTTCTGGGCTCTCTGTTCTGTTCCAGTGATTGATGTGTCTGTTCTTATGGCAGTACCAGACTGTTTTGATTACTGTGTCCTTGTAATATAGTTTGATGCCAGGTATGGTGATCCCTCCTACTTTGTTCTTCTTTCTCAAAATTGCAGCAGCTATTCAGGGTCATTTATGATACCATATATATTTTTGAAATGTTTGTTCTATGTCTGTGAAAAATGCCAGTGTTATTTTAATAGGTATTGCATTTAATCTATAAATTGCTTTGAGTAGTATAGACATTTTGATGGTGTTAATTGTTCCAATCCATGAACATGGCATATGCTTCCATTTACTTGCATCTTTCTTAATTTCTTTCTTCAGTGTTGTGTAGTTTTCTGAGTACAGGTATTTTACCTCCCTAGTTAAGTTTATTCCAAAGTATTTTATTTTTTCTTGTTGCTATAACAAATGAGATTTTCTTCTTGATTTCTGTTTCTGATAGTTCATTGGTAGTGTCCAAAAATGCCTTCGATTTCTGAATATTGACTTTGTATCCCATTGTTTTTCCAAGTTCATTTATTAGGTCGAGCAGTTTTTTGGTGGATTCTATAAGATTTGCTATGTACACTGTCATGTCATCTGCAAAAAATGACAGTTTTACTTCCTCCTTTCCAATTTGAATGCCTTTTATTTCTTTTACCTGTCTGATTTCTGTGGCTAGGAATTTCAATACTATGTTGAACAGGAGTGGCAAAAGCAGACATCTTTGTCTTGTTCCTGATCTTAGTTGGAAACCTTTTAGTTTTTACCTATTGAATATGATGTTGGTTGTAGGTCTCTCATATATGGCCTTTATTATGTTGAGGAGTGTTCCATCTATTCCCACTTTGCTGAGTCTTTTTATCACAAATGGCTGCTGTACTTTACCAAATGCTTTTTCCACATCTATTGATATGATCATATGATTTTTGTCTTTCTTTTTGTTTGTGTGATGTATTACGTTTATTGATTTGTGAATATTGTACCATCCTTGCATCCCTTAGATGAATCCCACTTGATCATAGTGAATGATCTTTTTAATGTATTTCTAGATTTGGTTTACCAATATTTTGTTAAGGATTTCAGTGTCTGTGTTCATCAGCAATATTGGCCTGTAGTTTTCTTTGTTTATTGTATCTTTATCTGGTTTTAGGATTAGGATGATGCTGGCTTCATAGAAAGAGTCTTCCGTCTTCTTGGATTTTTGGTAAAGTCTGTGAAGGATAGGGATTAGCTCTTTTTTAAATGTTTTATGGAGTTCCTGTGAAACCATCTGGTCCAGGGCTTTTGTGTGCTGGGAGTTTTTTTTATTACTCCTTCAATTTCTCCAGTTGTTAGTGGTCTGTTCAGTCTTTCTGCTTCTTCTTTATTCAGTTTTGGAAGATTATATTTTTCTAGAAATTTGTCCATTTCACCTAGGTTTTAAAATTTCTTGGCATACAATTCTTCATAGTAATTTCTTACAATCCCTTCTTTTTCTGTGGTATCAGTTGTAATCTCTCCTCTTTCATTTCTGATTGTGTTTATTTGGGTTCTTTCTCTGTTTTTCTTGATGAGTCTGCTTAAAGGCTTGTTGATTTTGTTTATCTTTTCAGAGAAGCAGCTCCTGGCTTTATTGATCCCTAGAATTGTTTCTTTAGTCTCTGTGTCATTTAATTCTGCTCTGATCTTGGTTATTTTCTTCCTTCTACTTTCTCTGGGCTATGTTTGTTCTTGTTTCTCCAGTACTTGTAGATATAGGGTTAAGTTGCTTCCTTAAAATGCTTCTGTGGGCTGCGATAGGATTAAAAGACAGAAAACTGTACTTGAACAACAATAAAATAGAATAAAATAAGAAATTAAAAATATAAATAAAATGTTTCTATGTTTTTTAGGTAGACCTGTATTACTATGAACTTCCCTCTCAGGATTGCCTTCTCTGTGTCCGTAAGTTTTGGGTTGTTGTTGAGTTCATTTTCATTTGTTTCCAGGAACATTTGATTTCTTCCTTTATCTCATTCTTGACCCATTAATTGTTTAATTGCCTGATATTCAATCTCCATGAACTTGAGTGTTTTTGAGTTTTTTCCTTGGGGTTGGTTTCTAGCTTCAGGCCCTCGTGGTCTGAGAAGATGCTTGATAGGAGTTCAATTTTCCTGAATTTGTGGAGGCTTGTTTTGTGTCCTATCATGTGGTCTGTCTTTGAAAATACTCCATGTGCATTTGAAAAGAATGTGTATTTTTTTCTTTGGGATGAAAAGTTATATATATATATATATATATATATATATATATATATATATATATATATATCAGTTAAGCCCACTTGATCTAGGGCATCGTTCAATGCTGCAATATCCTTGTTGATATTTTGTTTGGAAGATCTATTCATTTTTGATAGCAGGGTGTTAAAATCCCCTAGTATAGGTGTGTTCCTGTGAATATATTTCTTGAAGTCCTCCAAAATTATCTTTATGTATTTAGGTGCTGCTATATTGGGTACATATATGTTTATAATATTTATGTCTTCTTGGTGGATTCTTCCCTTGAGTATTATAAAGTGACCTGTCTATGGCCTTTGTTTTGAAGTTCATTTTGTCAGATATAAGTATTGCTACCCTGGCTTTTTTTCCTGTCCATTTGCGTGGAATATTTTTTTCTAGTCCTTCACTTTCAGTCTGTGTAGGTCTTTTGTGCTGAGGTGGGCCAATTGTAGGCAGCATATGTGTGGGTCATGTTTTGTTATCCGTTCAGCTACTTTTTGATTGGAGCATTTAATCCATTTACATTTAAGGTTATTATTAATAAGTACTTCTTCATTGCCATTTTACTTCATTTGTACCTGTGTTCCTCTCTTTCTCACTATTTTTCTTCGTCTTCTTAAAGCAATCCCTTTAGCATATCTTGCAACGCTGATTTGGTGGAAGTGTATTCTTTTAGCCTTCTGTTGTCCTGGAAGCTCCTTATTTGGCCCTCCATTTTAACTGAGAGTCTTGCTGGATTGATTAGTCTTGGCTGCAAGCCTTTGTTTTTCAATACTTGGAATATATCTTGTTATTCTCTTCTGACTTGTAGTGTTTCCATTGAGAAATCAGCTGCCAGTCCCATCAGGGCTCCCTCACTTCCTGTTTCTTCCTTGCTGTCCTTAAGATTCTCTCTTTGACTTTAAATTTTGTCATTTTAATTTTGATATGTCTTGCATTGGTCCTCTTTTGGTTCCTCTTGATTGGGACCCTCTCTGCTTCCTGGGCTAGATGTCTTCTTCTCTCATCAAATTAGGGAAGTTTTTCATCATCACTTTTTCAAACAGGTTTTCTACCCCTTGCTCCTCTTCTTCTCCTTTGGTATGCTGTTTTATGGACATTATTCCATTTCATGTTGTCCTGCATTTCCCTTACCCCCTCTTCACATTTTTCTTTTTCTTGCTCTTTTTGTGACATTTTTTCTCTTTGTCCTCCAGCTTTCTGATTCAACCCTCTCCTTTATCAAGCCTGCTTTTGATCCCTTCTACTGTGTTCTTTAATTCAGAAATTGTTGTCTTCATGTCTTTTTGCCCTTGTTGATTATTTCTATGTTCTTGTTGTACTGATATAGTTTGTAGTAAATTTCTTGTAGTTTCCCTGTAGTTTTTGGTAGTTCACACTCAGTGCACTGAGCTTCTTATAACCATTGTTTTGAACTCAATATCTGATTGTTGACTTGCTTCTATTTCACTTAGCATCTTTTTTGAGGCTTCCTTCTCTCCTTTTGTTTAGGGGTTGTTTCTTTGTCTCCGCATTGTTTGTGGGACTCTTCTTGTTTGCTTCTGTTTCTTAAATTGATCTGTCTTGAGTTTCTGACTTTGTGGTGTGAACTTCTATGGTAGGAGGCCTGTGAGATACAGTGGTGAGGTCTCTTTGATCACCTGAACTTGATGTTCTTGGAATGTATTGTATGCCTTTTATGCTGGTTTTTCTGATGTAGTTGGATTTTGATTGTTGTTGGGCCATTCTTTTGTGGGTCTTTCCCTGTCACTGGTTGACTGAAGGTCACTTGGCCCACCATGTCTTGTGTGCTGTTGTGGAGGCACTGACGGAACAAAACCACAGAGCCTGAGAAACAAACCCACACTGGTGGAACAAAACCACAGAGCCCAAGAAACAAACCCACACTGGCAATATACAGTTCCCCCCAACAATCCCACGATCAATAGCAAATGAATCAGTATTCATAAGGGTGTAAGAAGATTAAGACTATTATAAGAAAAGAGTGGATATGAGATGACCTACTGAAAAAGAAATGATTTTGAGAGGGTAGAGGGAGGAGCAGTAATAAGAGTTGGGAGTTAGAACAATGGAAGGAGAGAAGGAAAAGTTCACCTCATGAATAAAGAAAGGGAATGAAAAGTATGGAATGGAGTGTGAAAAGAGAAGTATATAATAGTAGGTTTAAAAAGAAATCAAAATAGTATAAGATAAAATAAAGTGAGAAAGAGAAAGAAAAAGGAAGGAAAATATTAAATAATTAATTAAAATATAGGAGTCAAACTGGAGAGAAAGATCCACTGGAGTATGATCAACAACAAACTAGCTAAAATTAACAGATGGTATGGGAATAGGAGGGAAAAAAGAAACAAAGTATGAGAGGTGTTTAGAGGAATGGGAAGTGATGTTTAGAGGAAGGGGAGAGGGAATATTAAGAGTGCAGGACAAAAACTAGACTAAATGAAAGAAAAATTAAAATTTGGGATGTAAAGTAAAAGAAAAATAGGCAAATGAAGAAAAATAAAAGGGCAGAATGAAAGAGAAATAAAAGAAAGACAAAAAGGAAAAGAAAAAAACAGACTAAAAAGACATAATTAAAATCTGAGTAAAAAAAAAAGAATAGGTGACAGTCCAATAAAATTTGTTATTTGAAATACAAAATTAGTGCAGCTCTAGAGATAACCTTGAAAAAACAATGCAACAACAACTACCCTACCCACAACCAACTAGCAAAGTTTGTTACAGGTGTAGAGAAAACACAGGTATTTTAATAGCTAGACAAAAGGATATGAAATGACCCTTGACAGAAGAATTGGTTTTGAGTATCTGGACAGGAGAGAAATAGTTAGAATGTGGAATGGAAACAAGTTGTAGCTAGAGAGGAAACAAAATTTGAAATGAGAATGTTGCAAGGAAAGAGGAAGGTAAGATGGACTAGGAGAAGGGCGAGGCAAAATATGTGAATTGAAATGCACTATAGTGTAAAATCTAGTGACTTATTATATACAAATTTGCTGGACAAGAAATGAATGTTGTAAAGCTATACAGGAAAGAAAATATCTCAAATTATGAAGGAGACCACAGTGACTTTCATATCAGTAGCCTCTTGTATTTACCACTGTTTTTTTTTCTTTCTAGATATGCCTCAGGTGATGTCAGATGTTGACCCCGTCTGAATTTAGGCAGCCTGTTCCATACTTCCAGTGATTTGCTGTCACTGGTTGTCTCTTTCAGTTGTTAATATGGCCCCTCTGCACCCAGCACTTAGGTTTAAGCACCATAGGGTCTGGCCAAATCCCTCCTGTGGTGGGGGCTATTATTTCCCCTCAGGTAGCTGCTGCTTAGAAGGGAGTGTTTTGCCTGAGCAGGATGAGTGCTGTATATAAGGGTTGGCTCAGCACTGGATCTCAGTGGCTACTTTCTCAGTGCTCTCTCCTAACCTCTGTCCCCAGTCTCTCCTCAAGTCTCTCTAGTCCACTCTACCCCTTCTTTGCCAGTGATTTACAGTCTCTGGCTGTCTCCTTTAGTTTATCTGGTCACTAGAACTCAGCAGCCAGGCTTAAGTACCAAAAGGCCAAGGCCGAGACCCTTCTTGGGTTGGGTCTATTGCTTCCCCTCAGGCTACTGCCGCTCAGAAGGGAGTGGTCTGCCTGAGCATACAGGCTGCTGTAGTCTGGGGGATGACTCAGCACTGGGACCCTAGTGGTTACTCTCTCAATTCTCTCCCCAGAGCTTCTGTACCCAGTCTCTCCTCAAACATCTCTAATCCACAGTACCCCTGCCTTTGCCTGAGCCCCAGGTAAGTGACTGCAAATGAAAATTTGTGTGTTGACCCTTTAAATGGCCCTTGCATCTCTAACTGTCTTCCTCTGGCAGAGAGCAACCCTACTGCTTTTTCCACTGGTTGTTATCTGTGTACTTTTTGGGCTCTGGTGCTCTAGGCTGGGAATCCTATCTTAGGGTTTAGACCCCAATCGTCTTCAGGAGATCCAATGGACTGCTTAATTATCCCACTGGGCACCTGTGGGTGCCCAGCCAGCCCTCTCAAGTCTCCACCACACTCCCTACCAAATCAGTTGTGCTAAAGCTGGTTCTGTATGTCCAAAGTTATATGCTTCTCTCTGTCTTTTACTTCACCATCTTCCCTCTCTTCTGTATCTTTAATTTTTTCTTTTCTTCTAATTTTCTTAATTAATTTTTAATACATGACTTATGTACTTTCTAAAAATTGCAAAACAACAAAAAGGTATATGGCTAAATATGTCTCCCTTCTATCACTATGCCAATCTGTTACATATTCAAAAATTCTCTGTGTATATTCAAGCCCTCTCTTCTTTCTGTCACACAAATGGTAACATAATAAATACTGTTTTCATCTAATGTATCTATGAGATGGGTCCTCATTTGTTCAGGTAGATATGTCTAAAGTCATTTGTGACTGGAGAGTGTTGCATTTTATGGATTGACTAGTGGGGGGTTGAAGTCAGGGACTCTTCCCAAATCACAACTTTAATAAATTTACGGGTAAAACTTTAAGGGCAAAAATTCTTGATTAGAAACCATATAATCAAACAGTTGATTACAAGAATCTCAAGGAGACGGCTCTGGTAAAAGAATGTGGTCTCCTTGCATTTTACGTGGAACTTCATTGGGCTAAGATTCAGAGTCCCCTCTCTCTGCTGTTCCTACCTCCTTAGTTTTGATGCCTATAGGCACTTATGTCCTAGAGAAAGGGGGGCAAACTCTCCAAGTGAGGAATGAAACGTGCCTCACTGAAGGAGAGATTGTTTCAAGCTTTACTTTTATCAAGGTGATAATATTTTCAGTTATGAATTTCCTTTATGCTATTGGCCAACATATTGTTCCCAGTGGAGTGGCTGAGAAAGGCAAGGGTTGGGGGAAAGTGGAATCAAATGAAGGTGTAAGGGGGAGGGCTCCCAGGTAGTAAAGTTGCCAGCCCTAAGGTGGAGGAGGATCAGAAAGTGGGAAAGTGTGAACATCAAGTGCAAGCAGATACCAGATAGGTATCTAGGGGGCAACACAGGTACTGGCACAGTCTTACTCTAAGGTAACCCATTCTATTTACCTTGTCTACTCTGAAACTGTCCTACCTTTCCTTATCTCTTAGATTAGGGAACCTCCCCCTTGGAGTGGTGTTTTCCAGGACTAAAAGACATTTCTCTAGCTCCTGCTTAAGCAAATTCTCTGGTTTTCTAATGCATTAGATGCCTGAATGTTACCCTAAGGACAAGAGAGACCAGGCTGCATGATTCCCACTCTGGCCCAGATCAGAGGGGGCCATGTTATTGCTCCCCATCCAGTAAAATGTGCCCAGAAAATCTTTGTCATATTGTTCATGATTTACTTTAAAATATGTCAACATGAGGAGTGTGGTATATATGTGTGTGTTGGTTTTGATTTATCTCCTAGAGATGATTATGACTGCCTCTAATCTAATGGTCATCTACTTGATCCACAAGCAGCATTTGAGGCAGTTGCTTACAATTTTCTTCTTAGAACACTTTCAGGATAACACAGTTTCTGCAGTTTCCTGCTGTCTTCTGGGCCACTCTTTCTCAGCCTCCTTTGCTGTTTCTTCCTCCTTTCCATGTCTTTTAAGTGTCTAAGTGACCCAAGGATCAATTCTTGAACCTCACCTTCTTTCTATCTCTTCTCATTATATTGTCTCACAACTTAAATACAATCTCTGTAGTGATGACTACCAAATTTATCTATTCAGGCAGGACCTCTCCTCTGAATTTAAAACACTTCTAACCCTAATTTCACATATGACAGATTCAGTATCTCACTGGCTTTTCAAGACTAACATAGTCAAAACCAACATATTTTGTCTCCCAAAACCTGCTTTTTAAATTTTCTCTCCCATTTCAATAAATGGCCACTCTGCTCTAAAAGTTTGGCTTTTGAAAACAACAACAACAACAACAACAACAACAAACACACACACACAAATAACGTGACCCGGGGGAGGCATCCTTGGCTCCTGTCTTCCACACTTCCCATTTTGCAGCCCCAAAATCGGACTTGTTACAATGATGTATGAGGTTAAAAAGTGTGTGTGTGCAATGAGATACCACTTAACACCAGTCAGAATGGCTATCATAAACAAAGAAACAAACAACAAGTGCTGGAGAGGTTGTGGGGAAACGGGGACCCTAGTTCACTGTTGGTGGGATTGCAGACTGGTACAACCACTATGGAAAACAGTATGGAATTTTCTAAGAAAACTAAAAATGAACGTGCCTTTTGACCCAGCAATTCCACTCTTAAGAGTATATCCTAAGAACCCTGAAACACCAATCCAAAAGAACCTATGCACCCCAATGTTCATAGCAACACAATTCACGATAGCCAAGAGTTGGAAGCAACCTAGATGCCCATCGGTCAATGACTGGATCACAAAACTATGGTACATTTACACAATGGAATTCTATGCTGCAGAAAGGAAGAAGGAACTACTACCCTTTGCAACATCATGGATGGAACTGGAAAGCATTATGCTGAGCGAAATAAGCCAGGCGGTGAAAGACAAATATCATATGATTTCACCGTTAACAGGATTCTAAACAAACCAAACAAGCAAGCAAAATACGACCAATGACACTCAAATATGGAACAGGCTGACAGGGTCCAGAGGGGAGAGGGGAGAGAATCATAGGGGAAAAGGGAATGGACTCACCTGAACAAGTATAAAGGACACATGGACAATAACTAAGGGTGGGGGGTGGAAAGGGGAGGGAGGCGGGGAGCATGAGGTGGGGGGTGGGCAGGGTTGGGAATATAAGACAGAAACCTGTACGTGAACAAGAATTAAATAAAAAAAAATTTAAAAAAAGTGTGTGTGTGACTGAATTTAGTCCTGTGTCCAGGCTTGATAGCAAAGTAATGGGACAGAGGGAGCTTATATTCCCCACAAACCTATAAATTTTGGAGCCTACAAATGTTTTTCAGGAGTCTTACAAGTGAAAGACCAGATTGTCTTAGGTCAGTCACAATAGCTTTATTCTCCCTCAATGTATTTCTTCAGCAACTATCACTGAGTAGCTAATTGCCAGACCCTGTTCTAGGTGCCAAGGATACAACTGTGAACAATTTTTTTAAAAACCCTGCCCTCTTGGAATGTTAGTTTTTGTGGGTAAACAGATGGCAAACAAAATATCAACAAGTAAATTCTGTAGTATTAGATGGTTAAGTGCTGCAAAGAAAACTAAAGTAGAGAAGAAGGACAGAGAATTTGGGGAGGGAATGTGGTTCTGTGTTCACTGTTGGACAGTGTCCAGAGATGGCCTCACTGAGCAAGTGACATTTGAATAAAGACCTGAAGGACATGAGAAGTGAATCAGTGGTGTCTGTGTAAGTGCATACCAGACATAGGGTGTGGAGGGTTACTGGGGTCACAGGGGTGGGGGAGGGAACAATAAGAGCAACAAGAAGGCACTCAGCAGGAGTTGCAGTCTCTGTTCTTTTGAAGAGTCATAATAAGCAATGAGGAGGGTACCCCTGGAGTGGAGTGAATGAAGGCAGCAGTGTAACCAAACAAAACAGAGGTTCAGCTGCCTGCCACAATGAAAGTCACACTCATGAGGCAGGTTCTGGTGCAAAAGGAAAGAGGTTTTATTTAGGCATCTTGGGAGAATGGACTCCCACCTTCAAGACCATCTCCTCTTCTTGTTCAAGCCCACGGTTCTTATTAGGACAGGGTGAGTAGGGCCCTATCCACTCATATTTCTAGCTTTTGGAGGTGCTCAATGTAAGAACTTTCCCCTGTCACCATCTTGGCCATGAGGGACACTCCACTGGATTCCGACTGACTGTCTGCTGTAAAAGTAGGAGGTTAGATCAGAAGAGAGGCCAGTATGGCTCTGGCCACTGAAAAGACCTGCAAACAATGGTGATTCTAGAAGCAGTAAATATCCCTGGTACCCAGATTCTGCTTTCTGAATTCAATTGTGCTCAATGAAGGGAACCAGGGGCTTCTTAGACAATCATTAATTCTATAGCTGGATCAAGAAATGGACATTTTGTCATACTAGAAAGCATGGAAGCTTTCAAAGGTGACTGTCAAAAGACTTAGGTTAGAGACTAAGGCAAAGAGACTCTCTGTTTTCAAAGATAAAATAATTTGAGCATCTGCAATGTATTGAGAAATATCAAGTATGTTGAAATCCATGAGTTTATAATTATACCAGATAAAAATTTCTCATAGGTCACTTTTACAGGTTGCTAGGGAACCAACTCATTACTCTGAAAACTGGTTTAAAAAGGGAAGTAGATAATCATTTGCCTTTTTTTTTCTATTTGAACTAGATCTCAAGATAGCTAAATTGCTGTTGAGGAAAAGTTCTTCTTTTAGAAGCATTCCAACTAATAGATGTGGGAGGAATGATAGAATCAAAATACCATAACTTTGAAATCCCTAATGATATAATAGATCTAAGCAATGGTCACCAGTGACTATTAAAAACCATCAGGAAAACACTGATGGAGATTTTTTTTTAATTTAATTCTTATTCAGGTACAGTTTTGTGTTTTATATTCCCTGCCTGAGAATTTTTTAATGAATGGGTCAAATTTGCAACGTCTGAATTCACTCATCAATAGTAACATCACAAAAGAGAAGATAACTATACATCACGTGTTCCTGATATGTTGCACTAGGAAGTTCATGATACCATCTGTGAACTATCATTGTCCAATAATGGAATTTGAATTAATCAAGAGCTGCTAGTTTTCAGGAAATATAGGGCTTTGAGAATCATGTTATGATATCATAAGGATACAATCAGAGAAATGCAGAATGTGGAAACTCTACAGGACAAATTGCCTAGTTTCTTTAACAAATAAATTACCAGAAAAGAAGAAAAGAGGGCAAGGGCATGTCTGTAATTTAACAGACACAGAACATATATTAACCAACTACAATGTATTGATCATGATTGGATACTAATTTTTTAAACTTTATTTTTAGGGCAGAAATGGGAGGGAGGCGGGGAGCATGGGGTGGGGGGCGGGCAGGGTTCGGAATATAAGACAGAAAGCTGTACTTGAACAAGAATTAAATAAAAAATTATTTTTAAAAAAAATAAATAAATAAAATTTATTTTTGGAAAGAGTAGAAGGGAGGGAAAAAAGAAAGGGAGAGAAACATTGATGTGAGAGAGAAACATCAATCAGTTGCCTCTCCCCCACAGGGGGCCAAACCCACTACCTAAACATGTGCCCTTCCTGGGAATCAAGCCAGTGACCCTTTGCTTTGTGGGATGACTCTCAGCCAACCAAGCCACACCAGACAGGGAAGGATACTAATTTCTTTAAATATTTTATTTTATTTTTAGAGAGAGGGGAAGGGAGTGAGAAAGAGAGGGAGAGAAACATCAGTTGGTTGCCTCTCACATGCCCCCAACTGGGAACCTGGCCCACAATTCAGGCACATGCCATAGCAGGAAATGGAACTGGCAACCTTTTGGTTAGCAATATGAAGCTCAATCCACTGAGCTACAACAACCAGATACTAATTTTTAAACTGTAAAATAATTATGAGAAAACTGGGAAATTTTAACACTGATAAATATTTGACAATAATAAGGAATTTTTAGGCATAATAATAATATTATGGTTATGGATTTTAAAAGAGTCCTTATCATTTAGTGATAAAATATTAAAATATGCAAAGATGCAATAATATAAAATTTAGGACTTACTTTAAAATAATCTGGTGCAGTGGGGGTGGGGGAGAGAGAAGAGTTGAAATGGGCTTTCCACATGTTGATAGTTATGGAAGGTTGGTGATGGTCCATTACACTATTTTCTCTACTCTATGTTTGAAATGCTCCATAAATAAAGTTGGGGTGGGGAGAGAAAGTAACGTACATAGGAGTCATAAAGAAAAAATTCCTATGACAAATGGGAATAATAATTCCTATTTTTTAAATGCAGGACCAATAAATAAGTTGCCCTTTAGCACAGTTTCTCCTTTAGTAACCAATAACTTATAGTAGACCCTAAAGAATTCCAGGAAAGACATGCCTCATCTCTTGCACAAAATGACTTAAAAGTCAGGTATTGTGTCCTAGAATGTGATTTGTTGAGGTGTGGATAGACTTTTCAGGTATCTCAGCAATGATCAGGGCCAGTGCTTGGCTGGAGACTGAAATCATGAGAGGAGCATAGAGTTCTTCTGCATCACATTCTTCCTGCCTCTCAGTTCTTTCTGCTTCTTTCATGCTTCTTTCCCACTCCCAGGAGTAAGGCTACTGAGGGAACTGCAGGACTTGTATGATTAGTGCCCCTTGGACTCGTGCAGTACAACAGCCTTGAGCAGCCTTCATACCTCATGCCATCTTTGAGTTTTGACTTCTTAGTCATAACCTGGGCTTTTTACTCAGTCTTTGCCAAGGTCAATGGGTAATAATGGTATAAATGATAATAGCTTTTTAAATTGGTACTTTTCCAGTATTACTACTATATCTTTCTTCTATGATAAAAATCTCCTGTGAATTAGCCAGAATGAAGGGAAAACAACTCCCAGATCTCAGTAATTTAACAAAATATGTTTATTTCTGGTTTCCAGCACAGTCCAATATGGGGATGGGTGCAAAAGAGGATCTGGTCTCAGAGCTCTTCAGACTCCATCCATCTAGGTTCTCCAAGAAGTCCTTCACTGGGTCTGCTGCAAGAAAAGAAAGCATGAAAAAGCTATCTTCATCTCAATGGCTTCTGACGGGAGGTGACACATACCACTTTTACTCACATTCAATCAACAAGAACAAACTGAAAGCAGAGTGCCAAGGAAGGCAGGGGTGATATTTAAGAATAGCCAGCTGGTATTGTCTGTAGCTAGGTTCATCCTGCCCTGTCATTCCCTCTGCTTGCACCTACACCCGTGTTCTTCTGTGCAATGCAATGCTCTAAAGAGATACCTACTCTGCTTTACCCGGCTGCTGGAACACATGCCACCTCTCTGATCAGGGGTCTGTGTGGGTCACATGGGTTTTGACCTGTGCAGTGCCTATGATTACACAGTATTGCATATGGAAAAAAGCCTTGTGAAGAGCGACAATCGCATAGCTTTTCCTTCTGAGGGCTATGGAAGATAGCTCCACATTCTGGCCTGACTGTAAAACACCTCATAGATACAGGAGCTGGTGTCATAGGTGAAGATTATATAGGAAATACTGGTGTTGTACTGTTTAATTTTGGCAAAGAAAAGTTTGAAGTAAAAAAGGATGACCTAATTTCCCAACTCATTTGTGAAGAGATTTTTTTAATGCAGAAATAGATGAAATTCAAGTTTTAGATGACACTGAAAGGGGTTCAGGAGGTTTTGATTGCACTGGAAACAATTATAATTTATGCCAAGAATGTTAACAAGAAAATGTACTTTTTTATTTAAAATAAAGAGTTTTTATTCAGTACTTTATTGTTTTGCAATTCATCTGTAAACTTAATAGCTTTAGCTTCTAAGAATATTTGGTTTTTGTGATCAAGAAAAAGGTATGCTTTTCTATGTGTCAGGATCACATAGAACTTTCTTGTGTTTTTCTACATTTGATTGTTGTATAAATCTGCATGGTAATCTAATACAAATAATTTCTTTTTTTTCAATCAAATGTACATCACTTATGGGTCCCCCAGAAAGGTATTATTTAATTCACTGAATGCTACCCCTTCAACAACTTATTTCTTTCCACTTAATAAGAAGTTCTTTATGTTGCATTGCAATTTACTTCTTTTTGTTTGTTCATTTGTTTTTTATTTTAAATATATTTTACTGATTATGCTATTACAGTTGTCCCATTTCCCCCCCTTTATTCCCCTTCACCCTGCACACCCCCTCCCACCTGTATTCCCCCTCTTTAGTTCATGTCCATGGGTCGTACATATAAATTCTTTGGCTTCTACATTTCCTATGCTATTCTTAACCTCCCCCTGTCTATTTTCTACCTGCCATTTATGCTACTTATTCTCTGTACCTTTTCCCCTTCCCTCCTTCTCCCACTTCCTTGCTGATAACCCTCGATATGATCTCCATTTCTGTGATTCTGTTCCTGTTCTAGTTATTTGCTTAGTTCTTTTTTTTTTTTGCTGTTTTTGTTTTAGGTTTTGTTGTTAATAGTTGTGAGTTTGTTGTCATTTTACTGTTCATATTTTTACCTTCTTTTTCTTAGATAAGTCCCTTTAACATTTTATATAATAAGGACTTGGAAATGATGAACTCCTTTCACTTGACATTATCTGGGAACCACTTTACCTGCCCTTCCATTCTAAGTGATAGTTTTGCTGGATAGAGTAATCTTGGATGTAAGTCCTTGCCTTTCATGACTTTGAATACTTCTTTCCAGCGTCTTCTTGCCTGCAAGGTTTTTCTTGAGAAATCAGTTGATAGTCTTATGGGCACTTTTTTGTAGGTAACTGTCTCTTTTTCTCTTGCTGCTTCAAGATTCTCTCCTTATCTTTAATCTTGGTTATTATAATTATGATGTGCCTTAGTATGTGCTTCCTTGGGTACAGCTTTCAGGCTCAAACTCCAGGAAGAGCCAATAATCCAAAGCCTATCAAGCTTGAGAATTCTTCTTGCTTATATGGTGGTGGTGGTTGTGGGGTTAGTCTTTTGTTTATTCAGGCTTTCAACTGATTGGACAAAGCCTACCTACATTATGGAGGACAACCTGCTTTATTAAACCAATGTAAATGTTAGACTTATCCAGAAATACCCTCACAGAAACATCCAGAATAGTATTTGATCATATATCTGGACACAAGTTGACACTGTAAATTAACTGTCACAATATACCGGACTCAAACAAAAGGTAGAGTGTTAAGAACTACTGGTCTGGGAAATGTCCATCCTACCTCATTCTTCTAGTTGGGTTTCAGTGCTCACCCAGCTTCTATGTCCCTCCCTAGAATAGCTTACTTATTCAGGTGGCATGTAGCAAATCTGCCTAACAGCTCTTTTCTGGCAACTTACATCAATTCCACATTGAAATAATTGGGACAGAAATTCCCAATTCAACTTTAGTAAATGTTAAATAATGTTAAAGAAAGCATCACTTTTTTCCTGGAAATAAAGCTTGGCAAAATCTTCAGAAATGTTGCTTAAATCAAAACATTTTAGATTTCCCACACTGTATATGTCAATAATAGTATAACTGGCTAAGATATACATCTTTAATGTTGATATCTTATAGCCCTGCTTCTAGTAATTTTTCTTATACAAATCCTCCAACAGAATAAAGTACCTTGAAATCACAGATTATGCTTTATTCCCTTGCCACTCTCTACAGTGTGGAAAATGCTACTTGCATAGGCAGGAATATTGATTAGCGGGTGGTGGTGTCACATTCTGTTTTATTTGATTCAACTAATATTAAATTTAAATTTAATATTTAATTTTAATTTAATATTTAATATTAAATTTTAATGCCAGCTAGCCTTGATATTAAAAATAGCTCAGATTTATCTTTCAGCACTATCACCTCACTTTGACATCTCTACCTTGCTTTCTCAGAAAGAAAACCAAGGCAGGGTTGGGGCAAGAATCTTTCTACTTTGTGTGTATTTCTTAGCGTAGGGTAAAGCCTGGTGATTTAATGCAGGTATTCTCTCCCATTCTCCTTAACCTAGTTTTCATCTAAAAGAATCCATAGGTTCTTTCTGGAAGAACAGGGCTCTTTCCGCCATTGTTCTGCAGTGGCTTCCTCAGGCTGTAACACAGCCCTTCCTTGCCCTGGGAAAGAAAGTTTCATTTTGTAACTTCCTTTCTAAGGAAGGGACTTGGATGGGTCAACACTGCTCTATTAGTATGAAATGAGATTGCCATCAGGTGTTGTTTTATGGCTTTCAGCAAAACCTTTGAAATGTTTGTAAAATAGCAAAGCATTCCAGGTAGGAGGGGCCATTGTGAATAATCCAGACACAAATCCAGTTTGAAAGACAGCAAATGTTGTTTGAATATAAAATTTATCTTTTAGAACCCACCACATGACCTGCATGTTTGATTTTCATAGACTCATAGAACATTACCTAAGATGACCAGGAAAATACCAGGGAAATCAGCACACTCCTCAAACTCTATGTGCACACAGATCACCTGGACATCGGTGAAAATGTGTATTCCGATTCAGTAGGTCTGGGTAGGGGCCTAAGAACCTGCACTGACAAAAAGTAGTCAGGGGGATGAACATCTCTTTGAGTGGAAAGGGTCTAAAACCAAGTTGTTCAACCATTTCCATTTTGCAGTGCATCTGTAAATTTGCCCAAGTTATGAAAAAATATAATCTAAACAGATGATTGGGGTGGCAAAATTGTTCTCCTTAAAATTGAATTTTTAATAAATACTTTGTTACACAAATATATGTAAGAATAGAACATTATATAGTATCCATTTTAAAAATAGTTCTCCAGACACTTCTCCAAGGAAGATATACAGAAGATCCAGAGACATATGAAAAGATGCTCAGTATCGCTAGCCATTAGAGAGATGCAAATTAAAACCACAATGAGATACCACTTCACACCAGTGAGAATGGCCACAATAAACAAATCAACAAACAACAAGTATTAGAGAGGTTGTGGAGAAAAAGGAACCCTAGTGCATTACTGGTGCAGCCACTATGGATAACAGTATGGAATTTCCACAGAAAACTAAAAGTGGAACAGCGTTTTGACCCAGCAATTCCACTGCTAGGATTATATCCTAAGAACCCTGAAACACCAATCCAAAAGAACTTAGGTACTCCAATATTCATAGCAGCACAATTTACAGCAAATTGAGTTTTTACAGCAAAATAGCCAAATGCTGGAAGCAAACTAAGTGCCCATCAGCAAATGAGTGGATCAAAAAACTAAGTTACATTTATACAAGGAATTCTATGCAGCAGAAAGAAAGGAGCTCCTATCCTTTGTGACAGCGTGGATGGAACTGGAGAGCATTTGGTAAGTGAAATAAGCCAAGTGGTGAAAGACAAATACCATATGATCTCACCTTTAACGGGAACCTAATTAACAAAATGAACAAGCAAGCAAAATATAACCAAAGACACTGAAATTGAGAACAGGTTGACAGTAACCAGAGGGGAGAGGGAAAGAGATAATGGGGGAAAAGGGTGAATGGTTTACAGGAACAATTATAAAGGACATATGGAGAATAACAAGGGGGGGGGTGGAAATGCGGAGGAGGTGGGGAAGGATGGGGTGGTGAGGAGGGGTGGGAGAAAAAGGCAGAAAGCTGTACTTGAACAACAAGAAAAAATAATAAATAAAATAAATATTAACATTTCAGTAAGATAAAATTTGAACATCAATATAGACAAGTTGTCATATGTAATCAAAGTTATAAATTAGTAACTCAGTAGACCAAGTAATGGATATGCATTTAGTAGCATGGTGGAAGGATTTGATGAAAACCAGAGCTATTTTTGTTATCAAAAAGAGTGAGTATTCTAAATATTTTCCTAAGAACAAAATAAAAATAAATAAATAAAATAATAAAAATTAAAATGTTTCTCTTTTTTCTACTGGTGGGTCACTTTGGTAATTTTTGTTGATTTTCTACTGAAGTATAAGTACAGGACACTTATTCCCTATTTGGTTCCAATGGGCTAACCTGTAACAACCACTCCCATGAAATAAGGTATTTTCTGGGAGTGAATTTTCTAGAAGGTACCTTGGCCTTGTGGCAGGGAAATCTGAATCTAGCTCTGTCAATTAGGAACTGAAAGACCTTGGACAAGTTGCTCAACCTCTCTGATCCTTAATTTCTGAACCTAAAAGAGTAGGTGTGGGACTAATTTTTTAAATTGTAGATGAGAAAAAAATAAGGCAATCTAGATCACAGGATTACTATAAACTTAGAACAAGAGAATATATGCAAGTTACTTATGACAGTACCTGAAGTAACTATGCACAAACTTCAAAACAAAACACTGAAATTGATCTTTAGAAGTGCTAAAATAATCCTGTAAACCATTTTGGAAGAAAATCCTTTGGAAACATTTCTCACCCCCTATCTTGTGTAACAGCTGTATACTGAATTCAGTTTACTTCTTTCCTCTTGACTTTGGGTTCTTGTTTTGAATATGGGTGATTTCATTGTCCTGGGACACAGACATGACCTTAAGGTGATAATCATCTTGGGTTTTCTAACATCTATCCTTCCCACCCCTTTCCTTACAAGCCCTCCCACAGCCTTCTGTTCTTAGTTGTATGATAGCACTTACCACCCTGAAGCAAAAGTATCTGTCTACCCAACCTCTTGGTCTAAGACCCCCTTTCTCAGGGCAAGGTCAGGTTTTCTCAGTGAATGTTTGCTGTTGAATGAATAGCTCCTCAGGCCTCCCTTAAAGGATTGGGTGTCAGGAACTTAGAAGCCTGGCTTGTGTTCATTTATTCAGACACTTTAAAGTGACTTCATGTCCTCAGCCAAGTACTAAAAGCATTGCTCCATTTATCTTTTAGAGATAACCCAGGACAGACATTACTTTCCTCCTTAGAAAGTTGTAATGGTTTTCAATTATTACAGGGCCAAGAAGTTACCCTTCTGCCGTTCTGTTTTCTTTGGTGTTTTGTTCTGCTTTCATTTGCAACAAGGACACTGGAGCCAGACAGCCTTAGTTTCAAAAACTGATAAACAGCTTAGTAGTTGTTTGACTCTGAATGAATCAGCTAAATTCTCTGCTGCTCAATTTCCAAATCTATAAAATAGAGTAAGAACACTCAATCTTCAGAATTGCTATATGGAGATGGCAGTAAAGGTATTTCTAGAAATCCTCTCAGAGAGTGGTTTTGGTCGCCCTACTTTAATAATCCCACTAGGGTTGGAGGCAGGGGTGGGATTCTAAAGAGCCTTCCTGAGTAATATTAGATGGGTGTGAACTAGACTTCCAGAGACCATGGCCTATCAACAGTCAGGCATTTATCTTGCAGAGCACAGAAGTGATTTCAGAAGTAAGCAAGATTCCAAGATGCTCTCCATGGACACAACTGGTGGTTCCCTTCTCAACAACCACTTTTCTCACCCTTTGTCCTCTTTGCCAACACTTTCTAATTCCAGAAGCTAAAAACATCAATGTTAGTTTTTATTACTATGGCATGAGCATGTAATTCAACTCTAGTGGATGAGTTTACAGGTAAATCTTCTGACATGTTTCTGAAAAATGTTTTCCTTTCTGATGGGGCAGGGGTGAGGGGTGAGGAGAAATACTCCTCTTTTTATCTTTAGTTATAGTTATCTGCGTATATAACTCCTGGAGCTATAACTGCCATCTTGTGAGCATTAGGGGCAACTCTGAGGATGAAAACCTACAGGCTGCAGATGGCAAGGAAGAAAGTTAGAAAACACCCGGGTTGGATGCTGGATCGCATTGTGCTTCTGAATTAACCAAGCCTCGGAATGACAACTCCAGAAAAACCAAACCTTATTGCTTAAGCTATATTTAGTTATATATTCTTTTGCCTGTTACTTCATCATACTCCTCAATTCATTATAAAATGAGGAGGCTAAGCCTTGGAGGTAGAAGAGAAGGAGGAGTCTTAATGGTAGTGTAATAGAAGAGGACGTAAGAGAAAAGCTGCTTCTGCTCAGGATTTTAACTTCTATTACATGTGAGTTATAAACCTCTGCTCTGCTTCTTAGAGGAGCAGTAAATTCCACATTGTTTTTTAATACTTTTGGTGATGATAGTTTGTTCTGGGGTATTTGAGAAAGGGTTGAGATTTATATCAAGAATGGTGGCTGATGAACACAGAAACAAACCTGGGGATAGCTGTTCTTCTATTTTATGTAAGGATTAGAGATCATATGTGTCAAGCACCTAGAATGATGCCTAGAATGTAGGACATGTGCAACAAATGATAGATGCTATTATTTTATATTATTAGTATTATTATCTCAGTTTTTATTGGTAGTGAGAAATGAGGTGTAAATTAGATGCTATGGGTAGGGTGTACTCCAGGGCAGAACCAGTAGTATTGGGGAGTGTGGGATAGTAGTCTCCAGGACTTTAAGAATAAGCTCTGTGTTAAAGGCTGTATGAAGCAAGCATCATTTGGCAGCAGCCCTGGCAGGTAGGCAGTTGTTACCAGAGAAGTCCCTACAGATGGAACAAAAGGTTGGATCTAGGGGCTAGAGGAAGAAGGAAATGGGGAATTTTTCAAAGAGTATGGAGCTTCGGTTATGTAAGATTAATAAGTACTGGAGATCTATTGCCCAATAATAGTTAATACTACCACACTCCACACTTATGAACTGTTAAAATAATAATTTTTTATGCATTTATTATTACAATTTTAAAACATCCAGATGCCAGTTGCTAGAACTAGGGCCTACAATTAGAACAGGCTCAACAGAAGCCTGACTTAATTGTTTGGGGTGGGGCTTCCTGGATTTTCCCTGATTAGCAAAGGACTGGTTCCAGATCTTAGGTTGAGACTGACCCTCAAACTTCCACAAAGTAATCAAGTTACCTTAAGAGTAGTATACATACTGTGTGTGTGAGTGTGTGTGTGTATATATGTATACATTTATATGTATAAAATCCCCTTCTCTCAGAATTTGTATGTATATGTGTATGTATCTTCTTATTTTACTTAAACTTTCATAAAGGACCTTGGATGTCAATCTAATTTTCCCTGAAGTCTATGGGGAGCCCTTAAAGTCAGGGACTTGCTTTGGTCATTAGAGTGTGAAAGGATATCATGTAGACACCATATTTTAACTGAGGCTTGAAGGGCCACTCTTTATGTTTCCATCCACTTTCTTGCCCTTTTCCATTCTATGATAGCAATAGCCTCTCAAATAAGTGCTACTTCTGCAGCCATGGTCCCAGAATGATGTAGCAGAAGCAGAGCCTTCATCCATGTTGTGGCATACATGTAATGTCAGAAGGAGGAGCAACAGTTGCTACAAACCATTGGGACATAGGGGGTCATTTGTAAGGGTGGTAAGGCTGACAAATGAACATTGACAATCAAGCATGGCCAACACACAAACTCAGAAAACATAATAAATCGTCATTGCTTTAAGCTATTATATTTTAGGGTCTTTGTGAGGCAAGAATAGATAACTGGAGCATTCTATAAAGAAAGGATGTCTGCTTGAACCAAGGCAGGGTAGAGAAAGAGAAAGATGAATTTGAAAAATAGTAAAGAGGTATATTATAACTTCTTCAATCACTAGTGATAGAACTTAAGCAAAAAGTGGAATTTTTTGGCTTAAGGCACTGAAAAGGATTCAGGACCAAAGTGATGTCACCAAAATTTAGTTTCCCTTCATAACTTGCCCCTACATTCCCCTTAATTGGGTTGTAACTCCAAACTTCATGCAGTGGAATCCAGCAGCCCTGAGTACAGCATCTCCAAATTCATCTCCTCCCAGGTTCAAGTCCAATAGAAAGAGATATGCTTTTCTGGTAATCCCTACAATGTCCTAAGATTCACTCCAAATAGGCTAGCCTTTGGCTTAGGTCACAGGTCTACCTCTAAGACACTCTCTACACCAGTGTGAAGATGTCCATAACTGGAGAAGAGGGTGTATCAGTTATGGGTCTTTCTGTGGAAACTTAAACAGGTTTTTTTTTTAAGGTGGAATGTATTCATTCATGACAAAAAAGAAAGAGAAAAATTCATGAACTGTTCCAAATTCAGGTGTGCTTTGAGTCTTCAAAATTACTGCCAACTAAGACAATCTTCCTACTGGGGATTTTGAAAACCAAGGAGAAGTGGGTTTGATGACAAAAATAGGCTACAATAAAATATTCAGGGTTCTTCCTTTTCATTGGTTTCCAAACAACCATAGCTATAAGATCTTAGTCTTTGTCATAGATTTGTGTGTAGTAAAGAACTAGTGTTTTTGTAAGTTCATCATTGTTTCAATTGCCAACAGAGGCAAGAATGCAACATGAATCCAGATTGCCTAAGTTTAGGTCAGGGGTGTCAAACTCATTTTTACCAGGGGCCACATCAGTCTTGCAGTTGCCTTTAAAGGACAAAATGTAATTGCAGTTTGATTCCCAGTCAGGGCACATGCCTAGGTTGCAGGCCAGTTCCCAGCAGGGGATTCACAAGAAGCAATCATACATTGATATTTCTCTCCTTCTCTTCTTCCCTTCCTCTCTAAAGATAAATAAATAAAATCTTTAAAAAAAATCTAAAGGACCAAATGTAATTTCAACTCCTTACAGTTAAGGAGTAGTTACATTTATACAGTCTTAAAATTACATTTGGCCTTGTGAAGGCAACCATGAAGCTGATGTGGTCCCCAATGAAAATGAGTTGAACACCCCTGGTTTAGATCCTGGCTCTCACACTAATTAGCTTTGTGTAGAAGCTACACACTACCCTGGAGAATGGTAGAATTAAGCTCTGTGGGCACATGACCCACAGTTCTCTTGGCTTTGGATGCTGTTATACACAGCTTCATATTGATCTGAAAGTCGGGAGAGTGGGTGGGACAGGAGAGATACTTAGATAAGTTGAAGTACTTTCAAAAGTGCTGAAATGAGTAACTTGCAGGGGTTTTATCTCCAAGCAAAAGGTTAGGGAATTGGAGGGGATTGTGAATTTTGCCTTATTATTTTGCAAGTCAAATCTAGATAGCCAATAGACTTCTCTTGTACAAATGCAAACATTTGCTGGATATGTTGCTGAATTAAAGTCCAGGGATGGTTTGTGAATCAGAAATCTCCTCAGTCAATTTGTGGGTTTAAATAGAGCCTAAGCTTTCTCTGGGGCAATTCCAGTTGTTGTTATGATATCCTAAAGATGTCATAAATAAAGAAACAAAAATGTGTTAATATCTTATGATGTTTTTAATTTAATTTAAGCTTTTGGGTAGCTAGAAAGATTTATTGAGTACTCACGGTATAAAGAAAATTTTGGTGTCTAGTTTGAGTCTCAAAAGCTTGCATTCTTTTATTTCTAAGTATTAATGATAATGGTTTTATTAAGCCATTAATATATGCTAGGAATGGTTCTGACTACTTTACAGGTATAGATATTTGTACCTTTATTGTTCAAATAACTGAAGCTTTGAAAGTTTAAGAGACTTCCTGTATTTGCAAGTCTAGCAAAAGATGGAAATAAAATATCTAGGCTTCAGCCAAGATGGAGTCATAGGTCGAAACACTGTGCCATCTCCCACAACCAAGTTTGAATATAACAAAGGTTTGGAGAAACAAAGACACAGCCAAAGGACAGAGAATTGAATTATACGGAAGTCCAACTACATCTAACCGTTCAACGGGACGGTAAGAGGGCGGAGCCAGCAGCGAGCAGGGTAGGGCAGGACAGGTCCCCCGACCTAGGCGCACAGGCAGCCCGGAAGCAGTTGGGGTGCGGGGAGACTGACCAAGGTCGCACATTCACGCACAATGAGACGGACCACACAGGCCCCAGGGGGCGAGGGCTGACAGTGGTGGCACACTCGCGTGCAGTGGGACAAAACGCGTGGGTCCGGTGACCGAAGCAGCTGCGGCACCGGTGAGGGCCTCAGCGGCAGGCGGCAGACAGGACGCCATAGTCCCTCTTTGACCCCGCCCCCACATTGTCACAACCCAGCGACTTAGTTGCCCTGCACTAGTGAACCCTTAGGGCTCCGATCCTGCTACAGAACAGGCACAAACAGCCCAAAAGATGGCACAAGAAGAACTCAAAGTCCCAGAGCCGATAACTCTCAGCGACCGAGAAATTGCCAGCCTCTCAGAAGCACAATTCAAAATACTGGTGATCAGGATGCTCACAGAACTGATTGATTATAGTCACAAATTAGAGGAACGTATGAAGGCTAAACTAATTGAAATGAAGGGAGATGTCCAGGAATCCAATAGCGATGGAAAGGAAACTGGGATTCAAATCAATGGAATGGACCAGAAGGAAGAACAAAACATCCAACCAGAAAGGAATGAAGAAATGAGAATTCAAAAAAATGAGGAGAGGCTTAGGAACCTCCAAGACATCTTTAAACGTTCCAACAACCGAATTATAGGGGTACCAGAAGGGGGAAAGAAGCAGCCATGAGTGGAAAACTTATTTAAACAAATAATAAAGGAGAATTTCCCCAGTCTGGCAAAGGAAATAGACTTCCAGGAAATCCAGGAAGCTCAGAGAGTGCCAAAGAAGTTGGACCCAAGAAGGAACACACCAAGGCACATCGTAATTACATTAGCCAAGACTAAAATGAAGGAGAGAATCCTAGAAGCAGCAAGAGATAAGGGGACACTCACCTACAAAGGATTTCCCATCAGACTGTCAGCAGATTTCTCAAAAGAGACCTTACAGGCAAGAAGGAGCTGGAAAGAAGTATTCCAAGTCATGAAACCCAAAGACCTACAGCCAAGATTGCTTTATCCAGCAAAACTTTCATTTAGAATGGAAGGACAGATAAAGTGCTTCTCAGATAAGGGCAAGTTCAAGGAGTTCATCATCACCAAGCCCTTATTATATGAAATGCTAAAGGGACATATATAAGAAAAAGAAGATGAAAAATATGAACAGTGAAAGGACAGCAAACTCACAGTTATTAACAACCACACCTAAAACAAAAGCAAACCAAGAGGACAGGAGTAGATCAGGAGTGGAACCATAGAAATGAAGAACACATGGAGGGTTAGCAACAGGGGAGTGGGAGGAGGAGAAGTGGGGAGAAGGCACAGAAAATAGCATAGACAGTAGGTAGAAAATAGATAGGGGGGAGGGCAAGAATAGTATGGGAAATATAGAATCTAAAGAACTTGAGACACGTGGTTATAAACTAAAGGGGGAGAATGGTGGGGGAGCGAGTGTGCGGGGGGAGGGGAATGAAGGGGGGAATAGAACAACTGTAGTGGTATAGTCAATAAAATATATTAAAAAAGAAATAGAATATCTACTGCTAAACTTGTGTTCTTTCTAAGACAGTGCTGTACCATAGAACTTTTGTGATAATGTTCTATACCTCCGTGGTCAGATACGGTAGCCACAATATGGTGGCAATTGAGCACTTGACATAAGATCAGTATGACTGAGTACATAAATTTTTAATTTAATTTAATTTTAATTAAAATTTAAATTAATAGCCACATGTGGCTATTTAAATTAACAGCTATATGTGGCTAGTGGTCAGACATTATTACACTGTGTGATCTACACTCAAGCCACTGAGACCTCATGTGTAGAATATCTGGATATCAAAGAGAGCAAATGTGAAGTAATTGGGGGGGGGGAACCATTTTATCCAAACAAAATCCAGTTAAATTGCAGAATTTAAAGGAAGGTAGACTTCAAAGTTAAAAAACTCATAAAACTTAGGTATGAAAATCTTTTGGAAAACTTCTATTGTATATTTTACTTAGGAATTATTAATGTATTTGTAATGTTGATTATAAGAAACAGTATTTTTTTAAAAAGGAAAAAATGTGCCCAGAACTGTATTCTTACTGCAATATTCAGTTCTCTAGGCATTTTCATTTAGGGAATTACAAATCCCCAAGTACTAGGGGAAAAATAATATGTTTACATTCAAACTTAATTGACCAATCTCTTTTGATTTCTATTTTCAGATGTGTTCTGCTTCCAGACATCTTATTTTCATGAATGCCTTTAGAGCTGAATATTTATAAACCAAATTCTGTAATGCTGAATATTAATATTAATAGAATATGTCTACTATAAACAATGATAAGCAGATGATACATAGATGCTTACTTAATAGAACTCTAAATGATAATCTTTTTTCTGACCTGTGGATTTAGTGGTTTGTCTGGCTAGGCTGTCTTCTAGCCCTGCTGACTTAACTGTAAAATATCTTTTAGTAAATAGTAGCTATTGACACTTGTTTAATTCTTCCTTTCTTGGTAACCAGTCTACCAAGACTTTTTTTCAATTGACTATAACTTCACTGTCCTGTGGAAACCTTTTTTTTATGTTAGATCAAGGGGCTATCGCTATGTGTTGTTGGCCAGAATGGGGTACCTGGCTCTCAGAGGCAAGGGTCCTGCAGGATATGGGTACACTGAAGACCCTGAAATGCCTGAGCTCCAGGCTGTAGGACTGCTTTTTCCTCATATCTCTGTGCACCTACCCTCAGAAAAACAAATTACAAACAGAGGTCCTGTCATGAAATTGCCTGGACCTTATCTCCTCTTGACCATGCAATAGTTACTTAACATTTTTTGCCTATTACTCTACATCTACAGAATAGAGATAAAAAATAAAGGTAAAAACCTGAGTTCCAGCCAAGATGAAGGCATAGGTAGAAATGCCTCACTTCCTCACACAACCAAAAAGAATAATAATAACCAATCTTAAAACAATAAACAACCAGAAGTGCCAGAAAATCAAACTACATGGAATTCTGACAATCAAAGAGTTAAAGAAACATTCACCCACACTGGTAGGAGGGAGGAAACAGACAGCCAAACAGAGAGGACATGAAGCAAAGAAGCAGACCACATGGGTAAGTCAGGGCTGGCTGAATGAGAACATAAAGACTCAAAGCTAGCTGTACACTACTTCAGGGGTTGCCATGGGTGGGAGAAACTCCAAGTCCCATTGGAAAGTGGGGCTAGAGCAGAGCAAACTAGTGACACTGTTGTTCCCTCTCTGACCCCACAGACAGCACCACAGACAACACCACAATGCAGCAAAGAGGGTTGTCTCAACCTGGTGAATACCTAAGGTCCCACCTCCTTGTGACATAAAAAGTCCACCAAGATAAAGAAATATGGCCTAAATGAAAGAACAGATCAAAACTCCAGAGAAACAACTAAGTGACAAAGAGATAGCCAACCTATCAGATGCACAGTTCAAAACACTGGTAATCAGGGTGCAAACAGAAATGGTTGAATATAGTCACAAAATAGAGGAAAAAGTGAAGGCTATGAAATGTGAAATAGGAAAAATATACAGGGAACCAACAGGGAAGGGAAGGAACCCAGCATTCAAATAAACAATTTGGAACAAAAGGAAGAAATAAACATCCAACCAGAACACATGACGAAACAAGAATTTAAAAAAAATGAGGATAGGCTTTGGAACCTCTGGGACAACTTTAAGCTCTCTAATATCAGAATCATAGGGGTGCCAAAATGAAAAGAATAAGAGGAAGAAATTATTCGCAAATCAGTAAATCAATACATCACATAAACAAAAGCAAAGGTCAGATCAATAGACTTGGGAAAAGCTTTTGATTAGGTACAACACCCATTTATTATAAAAACACTCAGCAAAGTGGGAATAGAGGGAGAATTCCTCAACATAATAAAGGCCATATAGGAGTTTTGGGAGGGGGAAGATGGCGACAGAGTAGCATGGAGGGAACCCAGCTCCCCTGCATCTGGTAGAAAATCCAGGAGGATCTACCAAAGAACAGCATAATCAACCAACAATTCCCCAACAGTTATTAAAATAAGAGACAAGAAAGTGTGACAGAGGAACCAGACAGCTGCAGGTTGGCAAGAACTCCAGAAGGCCAGTGAAGACAAAAGCAGCTGCACCCGCGGCCTCCTCGGTGGCGGGCTGTGCCCACGGCATGCCCAAGACAGGCAACCTCCGGCGGTGGATGAGTACCAACGAGAAGCAACAGGCAATCTGGGCCTGCACCATCAGTGGGAAACAGAGGCCCCGTCTGAATCCAGGGCCAGGGCGCCTGTGGTGGAGGGACCTCCAGAGACCCAGCACCCGGTGGGCCGGCAACAGACTCGGTGGGAGTCGTGGGTCTGCTACAGGGTCCCTGGGAGAGAACTGACTTCCCCCTCCCCATCTAGGCAGGCTGGGTAATACCGGGCAGAGACCTGTGGGCTTAAGTTAACGTAAAGGGTGGCAAGGGCGGAGGGCCCTATTCAACTGCGGACTCTGTGTTCGCCAGCCTGCCAGCCCACCAGCCCGCCAGCCTGCCAGCCCAGGGGATTTAAGAAGGACACTGTCCTTGCAGAACTTTTGGGATTGGGCTGAGCTGAGAGGCAGGCTTTGTGGAGAAGTCTCTATTGGAAAGTGAACTGAGGTGCTCTGCAACAGCAGCTTGCCTCACGGCCCAACCACCCAGCAGCCATCCAGGGGAAGGGTGGGAACACCTGGGTCCCACCACAGGACTGAGAAGGACAGTGCCAGATACCGCGGGACACAGGCAGCCTCCCAGGGGTGTGGGTGCCCACATCCCAATCCAGTAGCCTGGCTCTCGCGCGCCTGCATACCTGCCCTCAGAGAGGCCTGGCTGGCCGCAACCAGGAAAACCGGTTTGGAAAGTTTGAAACTGATAAAAGAAGGGTGTTTTTTTTTTAAATGTGTGTGTATTTTTTCCCCTTCCCTTTTTTTTCCTCTCTCAACTTCTTTTTAAGTAATCTTATATCTTGTAAACTGTATTGTTGCTCTGTCTTTCAATACTCTCTCCCTCATTTCTTTTTCTTTTTGTCCTGTTTTAGTTCTTCCCAAATTTTCCGCTTATTCCCCCTTCCTCCAGAATTTTGTGTGTGTGTGAGTGTGTGTGTGTGTGTATGTATGTGTGTGTGTGCCTTGGATTCTTTGTTTCTGTGTTGCTTAGTTTTCTTTTAGGTGTATTATTATTTTTTTGCATTATTCTTACTTTTTTATTTTAAGAATATCTTTGTATTACTCCTCTTTCTGTACAGGTTTCTTAGTCCTGACTGGTTATATTGTACTTTCTGACAGGTTCCCAGTGCTCTTTCCTCCACAGTGTATTGCTTATTTTCTATACTTCACTTGCTTTCCTTTGGCATACTACCCAAGCTCTATAATCCCCATTTAGATAGATCAAATAGAGTCTATCACGTGAGTATTGCTCTAATATTATTGTAAATAAGAGCTGTTCTATACAATGGTAATACTTCATAACACACCTCTCAGACCTTAGACCACCTTACAGGTTCCTGAATTTTATTATTTTATTTAGTCACATGCTACACCAAGTTACTAACCTGTACTCTCACCTTACGTCAAAATCTGACTACCAGCAACCACACTGCTTTCTAGATACAACTCACAAGCCTCCCCTTCCCAACAAGAGACTTAACTTATGTCCAGCCTTTCTTGAAAGTGGCAAGCTGCGTCTAAGAGCACAGTTAACTCTATATATAGCCTAAAGATTGTCTATTTCTTCTCTGCGGAATGTGTCTGTAAATAACATAAAATAATCTTCTGCTATCATAAACAATTTTCCCACGCCCTCCAACTGATCACACACGCGCAATAAAGAAAGGAGTAGGTGGAAGAGGAGAACACCAAGATACCTGCAGGAGACCACACCACTGAATTTCACAGGTATCCTACCACAGAAGTTCACACCATCAACCCAGGAAACCAGAACAGATGAACTTAAGAAGCTGAGGCCAACAAGAAGAGCATTACAAACAATGGGAAGACAAAGAAACAATCCCCAAATGAAAGAAAAGGAGGAAGTCTCAGAAAGAATGTTAGATGAAATAGAGGCAAGTCAACTATCAGATGTGGAATTCAAAGCACTGGTTATCAGGAAATTCAAAGAGCTTACAACAAGCTACCAGAAACTACAGGGGAGCTACAATGAACTCTCTGCAAACTATACCAACATGAAAAAGGAAATAGAAATGATCAGTAAAGGCCAAGAGGAAATGATGAATACAATTTCTGAACTGAAGAACACAGTAGAAGGTATGATGGGTAGGATCGATGAGGCGGAAGATTGCATAAGTGAGATCGAAGACAGGGTAGAAACAATTTCACAGACGGACCAAGTAATGGAAAAGAGACTCAGAAAAAATGAGGAGAATTTAAGAGAAATGCAAGACAATATGAAATGTAATAATATCCAAATAATAGGAATACCAGAAGGAGAGGAAGAGGAACAAGAAATAGAAAACCTACTTGAAAGAGTAATAATGGAAAATTTTCCTAAGTTGAGGAGGGATAAAGTCACACGAATCCAGGAATCACAGAGAGTCCCAATCAGGTGGAACCCAAAGAGGCCTACTGCAAGACACATCATCATTAAAATGGCAAACCTCCAAGACAAAGAGAAAATCCTAAGGGCAGCAAGGGAGAAAAAGGAAGTAACATACAAGGGGGTCCCAATAAGGTTGGCTACTGACTTCTCAATGGAAATATTCCAAGCAAGAAGAGAATGGCAAGAAATATTCCAAGTAATGACAAACAGAGGCCTACAACCAAGGCTACTGTACCCAGCAAGGCTCTCAATCAAGATAAAAGGCCAAATAAAGAGCTTCCGAGACAAAAGAAGTCTAAAAGAATATGCCTCCACCAAACCAGCTCTACAAGAATTACTAAAAGGGCTGCTTTAAGGAAAGGAAGGAAAAGAGAGAGACAGAGAGGAACACAGGTACATAAATGGCAATGAATAAGCACCTTTCAATAATAACCTTAAATGTAAATGGATTAAATGTACCAATTAAAAGACATAGAATAGCTAAATGGATAAGAAAGCATGACCCACACATATGCTGCCCACAAGAGACCCACCTCAGGTCAAAAGACCAGCACAGACTAAAAGTGAAAGGATGGAAACACATTTTCCAAGAAAATGGACAAGAAAAAAAAGCCGGGGAAGCAATTCTCATATCAGACAAAATAGATTTCAAAAACAGGGCCATAAAGAGAGACCCAGAAGGTCACTTCATATTACTCAAGGGAAGAATTCACCAAGAAGACATTAACATCATAAATATATATGCACCCAACATAGGAACACCCAAATATATAAAGAAAATCCTAGAGGACCTCAAGAAAGATATTGACAGCAAGACAATTATAGTCGGGGATTTTAACACCCCCCTGTCAAAAATGGACAGATCTTCCAAAGAAAATATCAACAAAGATATAGCAGCATTAAACAACACTCTAGATGAAATGGACCTAATTGATATATATAGAGCCCTTCATCCAAAAGAAGCTAAATACACATTCTTTTCAAATGCCCATGGAACATTTTCAAAGATACACCACATGATAGGACACAAAATGAGACTCAACAAATTTAGGAAAATAGAAATCATACCAAGCATTTTCTCTGATCACAAGGGACTGAAATTGGAAACTAACCCTACACGAAAAAAAACAAAACACCCAAAATCATGGAGACTGAATGGTATGCTATTCAACAATGAATGGGTCAAGATAGAAATTAGGGAAGAAATCAAAAAGTTCCTGGAAACAAATGAAGATGAACTCACAACAACCCAAAACTTATGGGACACAGTGAAGGCAGTCCTGAAAGGGAAGTTCATAGCGATACAGGCTTACCTAAAGAAAATAGACACATTTCAAACAAACAACCTAACCTGATGCCTGCAAGAACTCCAGGAACAACAACAGAGACAGCCCAGAGCAAGTAGAAGGAAGGAAATAACCAAGATCAGAGCAGAATTAAATGACATAGAGACTAAAAGCACAATTCTAAAGATCAATGATTCCAGGAGTTGTTTTTTTTGAAAAGATAAACAAAATAGACAAACCTTTAAGTAGGCTCATCAAGAAAAGAAAAAAGAGGACCCAAATAAACACAATCAGAAATGAAAGAGGAGAGATTACAACTGATACCACAGAACTAGGAGGGATTGTAAGAAATTACTATGAAGAACTGTGTGCCAAGAAATTTGAAAACCTAGGTGAAATGAACAAATTTCTAGAAAAATATAATCTTCCAAAACTCAATGAAGAAGAAGCAGAAAGCGTGAACACACCAATAACAGCAGATGAAATTGAAGCAGTAATCAAAAAACTCCCATGACACAAAAGTCCCAGGCCACATGGTTTCATAGGAGAATTACACAAGGCATTTAATTAAGAGCTAACCCCTATTCTTCACAAACTATTCCAAAAAATCCAAAAGGATGGAAGACTCCCAAACTCTCTTCATGAAGGCAGCATCATCCTAATCCCAAAACCAGATAAAGACCCAAGAAAGAAAGAAAACTTCAGGTCAATATCGCTAATGAACATAGACCCTAAAATCTTCAACAAAATATTGTAAAATTGCATCCAACAACATATGAAAAAGATCATACACCATATCCAAGTGGGATTCACCCCAGGGATGCAAGGATGGTTCAGTATTCATAAATCAGTAAATGTAATACATCACATAAACAAAGCAAAGGCAAAAACCACATGATCATATCAATAGACTCGGAAAAAGCTTTTGATAAGGTAAAACATCCATTTATGATAAAAAAAGCTCAGGAAAGTGGGAATAGAGGGACTATTTCTGAATATAATAAAGGCCATATATGAAAGACCTACAGCCAACATCATACTCAATGGGCAAAAACTAAAATCTTTTCCACTAAGATCAGGAATAAGACGAGGTTGTCCACTTTCACCTCTTCTAGTCAATATAGTATTGGAAGTTTTAGCCACAGTGATAAGACAAGAAAAGGAAATAAAAAGCATCCAAATCGGAAAGGAGGAAACAAAACTGTCATTGTTTGCAGATGACATGATAGTGTACATGGAAAATCTTATAGACTCTACACAAAAACTGCTTGACCTAATAAATGATTTTGGCAAAACAGCGGGTTGCAAAGTCAATATCCAGAAATCAAAAGCATTCTTGTATTCTAACAATGAATCAGCAGAAGCAGAAATTAAGAAAAGAATCGCATTTGATATAGCAAAAACAAAAATAAAATATCTGGGAGTAAACCTAACCATGGAGGTAAAAGACCTGTAATCAGAAAACTACACAACACTGAAGAAAGAAATCAAGGAGGATACAAACAAATGGAAACATATACCGTGTTCATGAATTGGAAGATTTAACATCATCCATATGTCCATACTACCCAAAGCAATTTACAGATTCAGTAGAATACGTATTAAAGTGCCAATGGCATATTTCACAGAAATAGAACAAAGACTTCAAAAATGTATATGGCACCATAAATGACCCCGAATAGCAGCCGCAATTTTGAGAATGAAGAACAAAGTAGAAGGGATCACAATACCTGATACCAAACTGTATTACAAGGCTACTGTAATCAAAACAGCCTGGTACTGGCATAAAAACAGGCACATAGACCAATGGAACAGAATAGAGAGCCCAGAAATAAACCCAAGTTTCTATAGTCAATTAATATTCCACAAAAGGGGCAATAACATAAAATGGAGTTAAAATAGCCTCTTCAACAAATGGTATTGGGAGAGCTGGACAGCTTCACGCAAAAAAAAAAAAAAAAAAGGTACTTGAGCACCAACTTACACCATACACCAAAATAAATTCAAGGTGGATAAAAGATTTAAATATAAACTGTGACATCATTAAAGTCCTGCAGGAGAGTATAGGCAGGAAAATCTCAGACATTTCATGTAGCAATATTTTTACTGATATGTCCCCTAAAGCAAGGGACATAAAGGAAAGTATAAACAAATGAGATCTCATCAAAATATATAGCTTATGCATCGCTAAAGAAAACAGTATTAAAATAAAAAGAGAACCAACTCTATTTGCCAATGATACCTCAGACAAAGGTTTAATCTCCAAAATATATAAAGAACTTACACAACTCCAGTCTAAGAAGACAAGCAACCCAATTAAAAATGGGCAAAGGACTTCAACAGACACTTCTCCAAGGAGGACGTACAGAGGATCCAGAGACACCTGAAAGGATGCTCGATATCGCTAGCTATCAGAGAGATGCAAATTAAAACCACAATGAGATATGACTTTACACCATTCAGAATGACCATCATAAACAAAGCAACAAACAGCAAGTTATGGAGGGGTTGTGGAGAAAACGGGACCCTAGTTTACTATTGGTGGGATTGCAGATTGGTACAACCACTATGGAAAACAGTATGGAATTTTCTCAGAAATCTAAAAATGTATCTGCCTTGCGACCCAGTAATTTCACTGCTAGGATTATATCCTAACAACCCTGAAACACCAATCCAAAAGAACCTATGCACCCCAATATTCATAGCAGCACAATTTACAATAGCCAAGAGTTGGAAGCAACCTAGATGCCCATCAGTAAATGGATGGAAGAAAAAACTATGGTACATTTACACAATGGAATTCGATGCAGCAGAAAGAAAGAAGGAGCTCCTTCTCTTTGCAACAGCATGGATGGAACTGGAAAGCATTATGCTGAGTGAAATAAGCCAGGTTGTGAAAGACAAACACCATATGATCTCGCCTTTAACAGGCACCTTAACAAGAAAACAAACAAGCAAGCAAAATATATAACCAAAAACACTGGAATAGAGAACAGGCTGACAGTGACCAGAGGGGAGAGGGGAGGGAATTTCAGGGGAAAAGGGAAGCGTTTACAGGAACAAGTATGAAGGACACATGGACAAAAAATAAGGCAGGTGGAAATGGGGAGGAGGTAGGGAGCACATGTAGGGGTGGGCTGGGATGTGAGTAAAAGACAGAAAACTGTATTTGAACAACAATTAAAATAAATAATTTTTAAAAGAAAGAAAAGTTATTTAAAAAATAATGAAGGGAAACTTCCCCAATCTGGCTAAAGATATAGAGTTGGAGGAAATCCAGGAAGCCCAGAGAGTCCCAAAGAAATTGGACCAAAGGAGGAACACACCAAGGCACATCATCATTAAACCCAAGATTAATTAAACCCATCATTACACCCATCATTTAACCCGAGATTAAATATAAAGAATCTTTAAAGTATCATGAGGAAAGGAGTTACCTACAAAGGAGTACCCTACAAATCCAGCTTATAGTGATAAGCTGATTCCTCCAAAGAAACCTTGTTGACAAGAAGGGGCTGGAAAGAAGTACTTGAAGTCATGGAAGGCAAGGATCTACATCCAAGATTACTCTATCCAGCAAAGTTATCATTTAGAATGGAAGGGCAGATAAGGTGCTTCCCAGATAAAGTCAAATGAAAGAAGTTCATCATTTTCAAGCTCTAATTACAGGAAATATTAAAGGAACTTATCTAAGAAATAGAAGATAAAAAACAATGAACAGTAAAATGACAACAAACTCACAACTATCAACACCTGAAACTAAAAAAACAAAAACTAAAACTAAGCAGACAATCTGAACAGGAACAGAATCAGAGAAATGGTGGGTTTTCAGTGGGGAAAGGAAGGGGGAAAATGTGTGGGAAGGTGCAGGGAATAAGAAGCATAATGTAGGGCCCTGGCTGGTGTAGCTCAGTGGATTGAGCGCGGGCCTGCGAACCAAACAATCGCGGTTTGATTCCCAGTCAGGGCACATGCCTGGGTTGCAAGCCAGTTCCCCGCAGGGGCCAGTTCCCAGCAGGGGATGCAAGAGAAGCAACCATATATTGATGTTTCTCTTCCTCTCTCCGTCCTTTCCCCTCTAAAGATAAATAAATAAAATATTAAAAAAAAGAAGCATAATGTATAGGCATAAAGTAGATGGGGAGAGGTTAAGAATGGAATAGGAAACAGAGAAGTCAGAAAAGCTGTACATACAGCTCATGGACATGAACTAAGGGGGAGGAATGTTGGAGGGTTGGGAGGTGCAAGGTGGAGGGGGCATAAAGGAGAGAAAGAAAATGGGAAAACTCGAATAGCACAATCAATGAAACATACTTAAAAATAGTTTCTACCTCACGATATTGAGAGAATTAAATGAAGTAATCAATGTAAGAGTTTAGTATAGTTCCTGGAACCTATGCACACTTATTGATTATTATCAACAGATATTGATTATTATCATTTTATTACCATAATCCTTATGCTCATCCTGACTTTTTATGCCATGAAGAAATGTGCTCCTCAATTTTATTATACCAATCATTTTGTGGATTCCCCTTTAGTCAGTCAATTTAATGTTTTTTTCTCTGTTTGAGTTTGTGTGTTTATTCATTCATCCAATACATATTAAGGCCCCACTAGGTGCCAGTTACTACCTTGGACAAAGGGACACCATGGTGAGTAAGACACAAATGCTTTACTCTCGGTGCTCATATTTATTGCAGAAGATAACACAGAAACAGATGCCAAAACTGATATTCATTCAAAGAAGGCACTTCCCAGTAAGTCTAGTTTTATTCAGTTATATTCCAGCAGGGATCAGTGGCAATCAGATGCAAAGCAATTGCATTTTTCTTCCTGGTATTGGGAGGGCTGTTGGATGTTAATAATAGATTAAATATACCAGACGTTCCATGCACTGGAGTTCACACAGCTTAATAAGGTTATTCAGACTTTATTAACATGATGAAATATTTCTTATCTGACATGATGAAATATATATTATGTGACATGAATAACTTTGAGAGAGTGTAACATTGATTTTGGGGTAATTTGGTACATTTGAGACACAGTGGGAGCATTTATGAATAAAGTGGGACTCTGGAAATTCAGAGAACCAATGAGGGCCTTAATACCAATGGGAAAACTCAGAACTCTCAGCTTCTAGTCCCTCTGCCAGTTATGATTACTTACTATCTTCAGAGTTCTCATTTGTAAAATATGGAGAGACAGGGGAAGGAATACTCCTGAACTGGATCATTCAGTCAAATCTGCTCATTCTGCAGGTGAGAAACTTGTGACATAGAAAGGTGAAATAACCTTTTCAAAGACACTGTTTGTTATTTAAAGACACAGCAAATCACTAAACTTCCAAGACAATGTTCACCTCTAGAATACCATTTTGTTCAATATGCAGAATATTGCAAAGTTATAATTAAGGTCTAGGATCATGGCCTTCAAACATAACAAAGTACTTACATATATTCTGAATTTATAAATTATGCTTTTTATAAAACTTGCTCATCACAATTTTATTTAATCTTTACTGTATTTTCCCATTACCATTTAGTACACCTATACACCCCCCCCCCAGCAATCACCATACTGTTGTTCCTATCCATGTCCTTTTTCCTTTTTGTTCAATCCCTTCAACACTTAGTCTCTTCCCAACCACCCCTAGCTATCATACTGCTATCTATGAGTCTGTTCTCCTTTTCTTGTTAGTTGAGTTTGTTCATTAGACTACAGAGTGAAATCATATGGTATTTGTCTTTCTCTGACTGGCTTATTTCACTTAGCATAATGTTCTCCAGGTCCATCTACACTGTGTCAAAGGGTAAAATTTTCTTTTTCTACAGCTGAGTGGTATTCCATTTTGTAAATGACACATAGTTGTTTTATCCTCTCATCTATTGATAGATATTGATAGATACTTGAGCTGCTTCCATATCTTAGCAATTGTAAATGACACTGTAATGAACGTATTAGTGCATATTTCTTTTGAATTAGTGTTATTGATTCTTTTGGATGTATTCCCAGAAGTGGGATCACTGGGTCAAAAGGCAGATCCATTTTCAATTTTTTTAGATATCTTCATACTGCTTTCCAGAGTGGCTGCACCAATCTGCATCCCCACAAACAATGCAAAAAGGTTTCCCTTTCTCCACATCCTCGACAGCACTTGGTGTTTTGTTGACTTATTGACTATAGACATTCTGACAGGTGTGAGATGGTATCTCATTGTAGTTTTAATTTGCATTTCTCTGATGGTTAGTGATGTTGAGCATCTTTTCATATGACTCTCTAGTCATGTCCTTTGCCCATTTTGTAATTGGATATTTTGTTTTGTTGCTGTTGAGTTTTGAAAGTTCTTTATGAATTTTGGATATTAACCCCTTATCATATGTATTGATGAATATATTCTCTTGTTCTATATGTTGTCTTTTTATTTCAACAATGATTTCCTTTGCTGTGCAAAAACTTTTTGCTTTGATGTAGTTCGCATGTGCTTATTTTTTCTTTTGTTCCCCTTGCCTGGGGAGATACGTCCAATACAAAATTGCTACAGGCAATGTCTGAGGCTTTGCTGCCTATACTTTTTTCTGTGATGTTCTGGTTTTGGGTCTAACATTTAGGTCTTTGATCCATTTCGAATGTATTCTTGTGTGTGGTGTAGGAAGGTGCTCTAGTTTCATTTTTCTGCACTTATCTGTCTAATTTTTCCAACACCATTTATTGAGTAAACTATCTTTAGCTATTGCATGTGCTTGCTTCCTCTGTCCTATATTAACTGACTATAAAAAGGTGGGTTTATTTCTGGGATCTCTATTGTGTTTCATTGATCTACATGTCTGTTTTTATAACATTACCATGCCGTTTTGATTACTATGCTTTATAGCATATTTTCATATTAGGTACTGTGATTCCTCCAACTTTGTTATTCTTTGCCAGAAACACTGTTGGTATGCAGGGCCTTTTGTGGTCCCATACAAATTTTTGAAATATTTGTTTTAGTTTTTTAAAATACATCATTGGAATCTTGATAGGAATTGCATTGAATCTATAGATTGCTTTGGGTAATATGGACATTTTAATGATGTTAATTCCTCCTATCCATGAACATGGTATATGTTTCAACTTATTGTATCTTCCTCAATTTCTCTTTTCAGTATCTTATAATTTTCTGAGTACAACTATTTTACATCCTTGGTTATGTTTTTTCCTAAGTATTTTATTGTTTTTGTAGTGATTGTGAAAGGGATTGTTTTCTTAATTTCCCTTTCTCATAGTTTGTAATTGGCATATAAAAATGCAACTGATTTCTGGATATTAATATTTGTATCCTGCCACTTTGTTGAATTCATTTATCAGTTCTAGTGGTTTCTTGGTGGAATCTTTGGAGTTCTCTATGTTTAGTATCATGTCATTTGCAAATAAAGCCCATTTTAGTTCTTCCTTTCCAATTTGGACACCTTTTATTTCTTTTTTTTGTCTGATTGCTGTGGCTAGTACATCCAATACTACAATGAATAAGAGAGGTGAAAGCAGACATCCTTGTTTTATTTTCAGTCTTAAGGGGAGTGCTTATAGTTTCTGCCCCTTTAGTATGATGCTGGCAGGGGATTTGTCATATATGGCCATTATTACATTGAGGAATGCTCCCTCTATTCCCACTTTGCTGAGAGTTTTTATCAAAAATATGTGCTGGGTTTTATCAAATGATTTTTCTGCATCTATTGATATGATCAATAGAAGGTTTTTATCCTTCATTTTGTTTATGTGGTTGGTCACATGTATTAATTTGTAAGTGCTATACCCAACTTGCATTCCCAGAATACATCCCACGTGATCATGGTGTACAATATCTTTGATGCATTGCTGTATTCTGTTTGCTGATATTTAGTAGAGGATTTTGACATCTATGTTCATCAGGGATAATGGCCTATAATTTTTTTTCTCTGTAGTGTCTTTATCTGGTTTTGGAGTTAGGGTGATGCTGGCATTGTAAAGTGAGTTTCAAACCATTCCCTCTCCTTGAATTTTATGAAATAGTTTGAGGAGGAGAGGTATTAATTCTTCTAAGAATGTTTGGTAAAATTCACCTGTGAAACTATTTGGTCCAGAGGTTTTGTTTATTGGGAGGGCTTTTTTTTTAAGATTGCTTTTTTTCATTTTTAGAGAAGAAGGGAGGGAGAAAAAGAAAGAGAAACATTAATGTGTTGTTGCCTCTCAAACGCTTCATACTGGGGACCTGTTCAACAACCCAGGCATGTGCCCTGACTGGGAATCAAAATGGCAACACTTTGGTTTGCAGGCCAGCACTCAATCCAGTGAGCCACACCAACCAGGGCTACTCAAGAGATTTTTAAAAAATTATTATTACTGCTTCATTTTCACTAGGTGTAAGCTGTGTATTCAGATTCTCTAATTCTTCCTGGTTCTTCCTGATTCAGTTCTGGAATTTATATGCTTCTAGGAGTTTCTCCATTTCATCCTGATTGTCCACTTTGTTGGCATTTAGTTGTTCATATTTTCTCACATTCCTTTGTATTCCTTTGGTGTCGGTTGTTATCTCTCCTCTTTCATTTCTGATTTTATTTATTTGAATGCTTTCTTTTTTTTCTTGATGAGTCTAGTTTGTCAATTTTGTTTATTTTTTAAAGGACAAGTTTTTGGACTCATTTTTTTTGTTTGTTTGTTTCATTTTGTTTTGTTTTAGACTCTATTTCATTTAGTTCTGCTCTAATATCTATTCCTTCCTTCTACTTGCTTTGGACTTTTTTTGTTTTTCTTTTTCAAGATCCTTTAAGTATAAAATTAGATTCTTTATTTGTGCTTTTTTTTTTTTCAGATAAACCTGTAATGCTATGTATTTACACCTTAGGATTCCTTTCCCAGTTACCCACAGATTTTGGATTGTTGTGTCCTCACTTTCATTTGTTTCAAGGTATGTTTTGATTTCTTCCTTGACCTCATTGTTGACCCATTCATTATTTAATATCATGCTATTTAGCTTCTATGTTTTTGTGTGTTTTTCAGTGCTCTTCTTGTGACTGATTTCTAGTTTTGTAGCATTGTGGTCAGAAAAGATGCTTGATATAATTTCAATCACCTTAGATATACTGAGACTTGTTTTCTGGTCCTAACATGTGTTCTATCCTAGAAAATGTTCCATATACACTTGAAAAGTATGTTTATTCTACTCTTCTGGGATGATATGCTGTGAAGATTTCAGTTAAATCCATTTGACATAGTGTGTTATTTAAGGCTCTGTCTTCTTGTTGATTTTCTGCCTGGGAGATTTATTCATTGAAGTCAATAGGGTGTTAAAATCCTGACTATGATTTTATTTCTGTTGCTTCCTCCCTTTATGTCCATCAAGACTTGCTTTAAATATTTAGGTGCTCCTACGTTGGGTGCATAAAAATTTACTAGGATTATATTTTCTTGTTGAATTGTTCCTTTTATCATTATGTAAGTCCTTCTTTGTCTCTTACTATACGTTGGGTTTAAAGTCTATTTTGTCAGATAGTAGTACTACTACCCCAGATTTTCTTTCTTTACTATTTGCAGAAAATATGTTTTTTATGCCTTCTAGTTTGTATGTATCTTTTGATATGAGATGGGTCTCTTGGAGGCAGCAAATATATGAGTATTGTTTTATTATCCATTCAGTTATTCTATGTCTTTTGGTTAGAACAATTAAGCACTTTTTGATTAAGGTGATTATTAATACATATGTAAGTAGTGCCATTTTATTGTTAGACTGTTTTCCCCTTTCTTTTTCTCCTCCTCTTTCTCCCTCTCCTTCTTCTTCTTCATCTCCTTCCAAGCCCTCTAACATTTGTTGAAGTGCTGGTTTGGTGTTAACAAAGTCCTTTAGCTTTTTCTTGTCTAGGAAGCTCCTTATTTCTCCTTTGATTTTAAATGATAACCTTGCTGGGTAAAGTAGCCTTGGTTGTAGGTCCTTACTTTTCATCACCTTGAATATTTCACACCACTCCCTTCTGGCCTGACATGTTTCTGTTGAGTAATCAGATGACAGTCTAATTGGTGCTCCCTTGTGGGTAACTACCTGCTCTTAGGATTCATCCTTGTCTTTAAGCCTTGTCCTTTTAATTATGATATGTCTCAGTTTCAACTTTTTTAAGTCCAACTTGTTTAGGACTCTCTGACCTTTCTGGACCTGTGTGTCTTTTTCCTTCACTAGACTAGGGAAGTTTTCAGTCATTATTTTTTCAAATAGGTCTTGATCCCTTTCTTGCTCTCTTCTCTTTCTGGTATTCTCATGATGTGGATGTTGCTATGCTTCATATTTTCCAAAACATTTCTTAAGCTTTCCCCATTTTTTAAATTTTTTTTCTTTTTTCTGCTCAGTCTGAGTTTTTTTTTTCTTCCTTGTCTTCCAAATCACTGATTTGATCTTTGGCTTCATCTAACCTATCGTTTCTTCCTTTCAGTGTATATTTATTTCAGATACTGCATTCTTTATTTTTGACTTGTCCTTTTTTATGGTTTCCATGTACATTTACATGCTGTTGAGTATCCTTATAATCATTATTCTAAACTCTTTCTCTGATAATTGCTAACCTCCATTTCATCCAGTTCTTATTCTGGAGGATCTTGTTGTTCTTTCAATTGGGGTCTGTTTCTTTGTTTTGTTATTTGGCTGCTTCTTTATATTTTCCAATTAGTTGTTAAACTGACCAGTGATACAGCCTCAAGCTGTTATCAGCAGCCCAGTTTAAGCACCTCAAGGGGAGACAAAGTATACTTCGGGCAGGGCTATTGCTTCCCCTCAGGCTGATGTCACTTGGAGGGGAGTGCTCCACCTGAGAAAGGTGGTTCCTGCTGTATAGGGAATGACTCAGACAGGGATCTTGACAGGTGTTTCTGCAATTCTGTCTCCAGAGCCACCACTCCCAGACTCTCTTCAAGCATCTTTAGTCCACTTTGTGCTCCCTGTGCCAGAGCCTAGGATAAGTGGCTACAAATGAAATTTTAGTGCATTGACCCTTTAAGAGTTTCTCTGCATCTCCAGCTATCTCTCTCTGAGACACAGAAACCATGTTGCTTTTCACAGCTGGAAACCATCTAGGTTCCTTTATGGCTCTGGCGGAGTCTATGACCACCAGAGTGCAGTCTTAGACTTCACACTTTTTAGGAGGGACACCTCAACCACTGAAAGATCTCTCTGGAACCCAGTTGCTGTCTGTGGGAGCCCAACAAGCCCTATCATGCCTCTTTTGCACTCCCTACCAGGGAGTTGCAAAACCATTTGTTGTGGTGAAGTGATTTCTTCTGTCTGACCTTGGTTATATGGCTTCTCTCCAGATAGTGTTTAGTTCATCATTCAGGCTGATTTCTCTGTAATTTAGTTGTAATTCCAAATTGATCCTTGGATGAGGTTAGTATAGCTTCCACTTACTCCTCCACCATCTTAAAACTTGCTCACTGCAATTTTGATATTAACTTTACTTTTCTAACCCAGAAGAGGTTGCAACTGAACTGAAAGATACAAACTCTTTTCTTAACTTTGTTACATATATTGGGTACATACACAGGGTATTCATGATTAATGTTAAGCCATAATATTTAAGCTAGTCATGACCTGGAATATATGTACCTGATATATGACTTGTGTGTAACATGATTTAAGAAAAGAGTTTGTGGATTTCTGGCCAAGATGGAGGCATAGGTACATATATTTTGCCTCCTTATACAACCAAAAGAGGGAAAACAAATTTAAAATTAAAAAAAAACCAACCAGAACTGCCAGAAAAGTGAACTGTATAGAGGTCAAACAGTCAAGGAGTTAAAGGAAAACATTTATTGAGACTGATAGGAGGGACAGAGATAGGCAGCTTGGGTGGAGAGGAAGGATGGCAAGGCAGCAGATTGTGGTCCCACATTTGCATGTGGATAAACCTGGAGGAACAAATAGGCATTCAGACAGACTGCGCAACCCAGGGTTCCAGTGCTGGGGGAAAAAAGCCTCACAACCTCTGGCTGTAAAATCTGGGGAGTTGTGGCAGTGGGAGAAACTCCCACTAGCCTTATAGGAGAGTTTGTAGAAAAGGCCCACAAGGTCCTAGAATGTACACAATCCCACCCATCAGAGAATCAGCACCAGAAGGGTCTAATTCACTTGTGAGTAGTGGGGGAAATGACTGAAAGCAGGCCAAGAGCCAAGCAAACAGCACTGTTCCCTCTCTGACCACTTCCTCACATACAGCACCGTAACTCAACAACATGGGTTGCCCCACCCTGGCAAATACCTAAGGCTCCACCCCATACATTATAACTGGTGTGCCAAGACAAAGAAATGTGGCCCAAATGAAAGAACAGATCAAAGCTCCAAAAATAGAGCTAAGCATTGAAGAGATAGCCAACCTATTAGATGCAGAGTTCATAACACTGGTAATCAGGATGCTTACAGAAACGGTTGAGTATGGTCACAAAAAAGAGGAAGAAGTGAAGGCTATGCAAAGTGAAATAAAGAAAAATATACAGGGAACCAACAGTGAAGGGGAGGAAACCAGGATGCAAATCAGCATTTTGGAGCAGAAGGAAGAAATAAACATTCAACCAGAACAGAATGAAGAAAGAAGAATTCAAAAAAAATGAGGAGAGGCTTAGGAACCTCCAGCACAACTTTAAACATTCAAACACCTGAAACACAGGGGTACCAAAGAAGAAGAGGAAGAGGTAGAAAGTGAGAACTTATTTGAATAAGTAATGATGGTGAACTTTCCCAATCTGGCAAAGGAAATAGACTTCCAGCAAGTCCAGGAAGCTCAGAGAGTCCCAAAGAAGTTGGACCCAAGGAAGCACACACTAAGGCACATGGTAATTATATTGCCCAATATTAAACATAAGGAGAGAATCTTGAAAGCAGCAAGAGAAAAAGAGACAATTACCTACAAACGAGTCCCCATAAGATTATCAGCGGGTTTCTCAAAAGACACCTTACAGGCAAGAGGGGTTGGAAAGAAGTATTCAAAGTCATGAAAGGCAAGCACCTACATCCAAGGTTACTCAGTCCAATGTGGGAGCGACTTCTCTCTCAAGTCCTCCCGTGTGCCATGGATGGAAGTGAATGTGGTGGAGACATGAAGTGATCTGTTTGGGGAGGAGGGGTGGCCATTTTTTCTGCTGGGAAAAGGCTGTGGGTTGGTGGCCAGTTTCTCAGGGGAAAAAGGCCAGCAGCAGCCAGTTTCCCCAAGGAGTAAAAGGCCTCAAGACCCTTCTTCCTCCAGGTTCTTTTATTGGATTGTAATACACAGGGATACAGGGCGGCAAGGATCAAACAGTAGATAACATTTCAAAGAAATCCAAGGGTTTACTATGAGTCAGAATCTGTCAGAAACAGAGTTCAAGGGTTTCCTGCTCGAACCCTTAACATATGAATGAAAGCAGTCTTAGCAGAGCAGATTTCACAAGTTTATCAGGAAGTCTTTGTGATGCCAGATTTTTCCCCAGGACAAGGAGCTGCACCTCTCCCCATCAGGTATTTGGGCTTAAGGGGATTAAAGCCAGAAAGCGCTTCTCCAAGAGAACATGGGGACTCGGGCTATGTCAAAGCCAGGGGGGCAAGATTCCATTGCTCTTTGTTGCAGCGCCTCCCCCCCCCCCACAGTCCTTCCACGAAGGCCTCCCAAGTGATCGAGTCTGGTTTAGGTTGCCCTGCTGCTGTGAGGGGTGTTACCCGTCCTTGGCTTCTGACCAAGCTTTGGGGGCAGGGAGAGGAAACTGAGGCAGTGTTTGCTACCAGAGACAAGCTTTGTCTCCTGAAGCTCACATTCCAGAGGTTGTCCCTCGCCCTTAGCCACAAGGGGTAGAGATACAATTCCCAAAACCAGGCAGAGCGGTCTACAACAATCCAACAAAGCTATCTCTGAGAATGGAAGGGCAGGTAAAGTGCTTCCCAGATTAGGTCAAATTTTTTTTTTAAGATTTTATTTATTTATCTTTTTAGAGGGGAAGGGAAGGAGAGAAGAGAAGGAGAGAAATATCAATGTATGGTTGCCTATTGTGAGTCCCCTAGCCGGGAACTGGCCTGCAGCAACCCAGGCATGTGCCCTGACTGGGAATCGAACCGCGATCGTGTGGTTCGCAGGCCCGCGCTCAATCCACTGAGCTACACCAGCCAGGGCCCCAGATTAGGTCAAATTAAAGAAGTTCATCAATAGCAAGCCCTTATATGAGATGTTAAAGGGACTTATTTAAGAAAAGACGATGATCAAAAGTATAAACAATAAAATGAGAACACACTCACAACTATCAACAACTGAATCTAAACAAAAATGAAAACAAAAACAAATTCAAACTAAGCAAACAAGTAGGACAGGAACAAAATAACAGAGATGGAGTTCACATGGAGGGTCACCTCCAGGGATGGGGAGAAAGGAAGAAAAGTTACAGGGAATAAGAAGCATAAATGGTAGGTTCAAAATAGTGGGATGTTAAAAATAGTATAGGGAATGGAGAAGTGAAAGAACTTATATGTACAACCCATGGACATGAACTAGTGGGGGTAATGCTTGTGGGAGGGGGTAAAGGTCAGAAGGGAATAAAGGGGAGAAATGTGGGACAATTGTAATAGCATAATAAATAAAATATACTTAAAAATAAAGAAAAAAAGAAAAGAGTTTGAGTGTATCTGTCAGATTTGAAGTGCAATGTGTGTGTCCTAGGCTAGTTCACCTATTACTACAAAATAAAGTCACCTTATTTGTATTATCCACATTATTATATATGCATGCTCAATGGGCAGACACTATCATCCTCCTCCCCCAAAATGTCCCCAGTTATTTCTAAGAACTTATTAGGTTTTTCCTCTCTGACTTTTCACCTTTCTGTCACAATGTTGTGTCTAGTGCTACTGTTACCGAACAAGGGTGGTGGGGGGGAATACTTGGCCCACCCAGGGATGTCAAAAACTGCTTCAGAAAACAGAGACCCCTCCCAAGGAAGGTATACTAATATCTATTGGGCTCTTCTGTCCGCCGCCAATTGGAAAGATGTCTCTCAATGCCAGAGATTTGTGAAAAGGAAACAAAATGTTTATTTAATGCTATTCAGGCCTAATGCCTTCATTAAAATATTAAAGTCTTTAATGGTATACACACACACACACACACACACACACACACAGTGCCCCCTTCTGCGCTTCCCACTGTCCCAACTCTGGGTACCGTAAATCAGGAAAAGAGCACACGTCCGTTTTTCAGGTCGCTGGCGCATGAGCTGTGTCGCCTGCCTGTCCAGGCAGGATCTCCAATTAATCCAAAGTCATGTGGCACCTTCCACTGGCAAGAGTTCTTTTTACCAAGTTCCAGTCAAAATCTCTCCTGGTTTCCAGGCCGCTCAGCCAAAGGGAGCACCCCAAAGCCACGTGGGCCTCTTCTACCAAAGTCACACTCCACCAAAAGCGCGTCTTTCTTCTTCACCTGGCCGCGGGGATCTCCATTCTGGCAAAGCTGCGTGGTCTTCCCTTTCACCTGGCCAAGAGGGGTCTGCACGCTGCTGAAACCATGTGGCTCTGTCTCCTAATGGCTACAGGGGTCTACATCTTTCTAAAACAGCATGGCTCTCCCCCTCACCTGGCCAAGAGGGGGGTCCTCACTCTGCTAAAGCCACATGTCTCTCACGCAGGCACTCTCTCCTAGAAGCAGCCCCCATTTACATCCTGGGTAGCAGCCACTCACTTATCCCTGACCCAAAACTTGGCCACAGTTATTTAACATATCTATGAAACCAGTTAAAGGTTATAGATATGTTAAATGACCATTCCAGAAGTTAGCTGCAAAACTGTTGCTATGCAAAACAGCTCTCAATGGCCCTGCTCTGTTCTTCCCTTCCTCCCACTGACACCTGGGTGGGGTGAGGACATCTTAATAATATTTTCTCCAATATTCTTATACACTTTGAGTTCTGGACACCATTCCAAATCTTTTTTGCCCCCCCCCCCCCCATGGCTGCGCCCTGTATCACTACTAACTCTCATGGATGATGAGAGAGTTGTTCTGATGGGCATATCTATTTCCATGATTGATATCCCCTCAGGGGACATCATTGGAAAGGAGATCTTGTTTTCATAGAACCAAAGGACTGTATTTGTTCTTTGAGAAGTTGGATGTCTCTGTTATCACTCTCTCAGACATTGACTGGTGTCTGCACCAGACACCACTTTTTTTCTTTGCTTTCATCACTTCCATTGCTCCTGCTGGCATCACAGAACCTTCCAGGACTTCAAACCAGAGCCTCAATATCCACCTGACCCAGAGAGAGAAATGGATATTGTCCTCTCAACCATGCAATGTTTTCAGGTGGTTTAGAGATGATATATGTATATGCATGATACAGGGTGCAGCCAAGGGGGGCCCAGAAAAGATTTGGAATGGTGTCCAGAACTCAAAGTGTACAGGAATATTGGAGGAAATATTAAGATATCCTCACCGCCCCCCCCCCCCAAGGTGTCAGTTGGGGGAAGGGATGAATGGAGCAGGGCCATTGAGAGCTGTTTTGCATAGCAACAGTTTTGCAGCTAACCTCTGGAATGGTTATTTAACATATGTGTAACCTTTAACTGGTTTCATAGATATGTTAAAGAGCTGTGGCCAAGTTTTGGGCCAGGGAGAAGTGAGTGGCTACCCAGGCGGGAATTTTGATGGCTGCTTCTCTGAGAGAGTGCCTGCGAGAGAGGCATGTGGCTTTAGCAGAGTGAAGACCCCCTCTTGGCCAGGTGAGGGGGAGAGCCACGCTGTTTTGGAAAGATGTAGACCCCTGTAGCCACTAGGAGGGAGAGCCACGCGGTTTCAGCAGAGTGCAGACCTCCTCTTGGCCAGGTGAAAGGGAAGACCACGCAGCTTTGCCAGAATGGAGATCCCTGCGGCCAGGTGAAGAAGAAGAAAGACGCGCACTTTGGTGGAGTGCAGCTTTGGTAGAAGAGGCCCACGTGGCTTTGGTAAAAGAGGCCCACGTGGCTTTGGCGTGCTCCCTTTGGCTGAGTGGCCTGGAAACCAGGAGAGACTTTGACTGGAACTTGGTACAAAGAACTCTTGCCAGTGAAAGGTGCCGCATGACTTTGGATTACTTGGAGATCCTGCCTGGACAGGCAGGCGACACAGCTCACAGTGCCAGCGACCTGAAAAACGGACGTGTGCTCTTTTCCTGATTTACGGTACCCAGAGTTGGGACAGTGGGAGAAGGGAGTGCTGTATGTGTGTGTGTGTGTGTGTGTGTGTGTGTAGGTGTATACCCTTAAAGACTTTAATATTTTAAGGAAGGCATTAGGCTTGAATAGCATTAAATAAACATTTTGTTTCCTTTTCACAAATCTCTGGCATTGAGAGACGTCTTTCCAATTGGCGGTGGACAGAAGAGCCCTATAGATATTAGTGTATTGTCCTTGGGAGGGGCCCCTGTTTTCTGTAGCAGTTTTTGTCATCCCTGGGTGGGCCAAGTATTGCCCCCTCCTTGGACCCTTTGTTCGGTAACATGCATGGTGCATAGTAGGTATTCAGTAAATGAAAACTCATTATTTTAGGTTTCTTTAACAAAGTTTTTAAGAGCCCTGCTAGGTGGTTGGGTTGATGAAATTAAATGTCATTTTCTTCAGTTTTCTGTGTTCACCTTTTGCCTCAGGTGCTGTCAGAGAGGAATGAAATAGACAAAATGTGATCATTTCTTATCTGACATGAGTAACTTTGAGAGAGTGTAACATTGATTTAGGGGTAATTTGGTATGCATCTGAGACATGATGCATTATGAGCACAGTGGGACACTTGTTAATTCATTTATTTGCTCAGAAAATACACATAATATCCAATGATTCTAGGCTGTGGGACCCAAATGTGTACAAGCCATTTTAAGGGTTTCAGGTAACTGAGAAAGATTAGATTATACAAACTGCAATAATACAAAACAGTAGGCAAGGGGTTTTGTTCTGAAGGTTCAGAGAAAGAAGATATAATGGAGCAATTTCAAAACACTTCAACATACATTTTAGAACTTGATTTTCAGCCCTGGCTGGTGTGGCTCTGTTGCTTGGGCATGGTCTTGCAAACCAAAAGGGTGCTGGTTCGATTCCAGGTCAGGGCACATGCCTGAGTTGTGGGTTTGGTCACCTGGGGTGCATACAGAAGACAACTAAATGATGTTTCTTGCCCTCTCTTTCTCCCTCCTTTCCCTTCTCTCTAAAATAAAAAATAAATGTTTAGAACTTGGTTTTCACACACACACACACACACACACACACACACACACCCAAGTGATTTTAGAATTCTCCTTTGTAAATGAGAAAATGATTCAGGGAAGGTAAGTGACTTGCCCAGACTTCCTCTAATGAGAAGTGAGCCCTAGGAACTGAGTGTTCAGATTCTGAGGGCCCCTCCAATATACCACAGCGAGGAAGCTTCATGGATGTATATTTAAAGAAGGATCATTTTTTACAGGTAGATCTAGGGCCAGGGTTTTCTAGGCAATTGAGTAGCAAGAATATGAAGGGTAGGAAGGTTAAGACATATTTGGGAAAGGTGATAGAACATGCTAGCTAATGCATAAGCTATTGTAGGAGATTCAGAAATAAGAAAAGTACACTACACCGTGACTGGATGGCACATGATCTTAACCACCAGTCTGAGGAGTTCTGAAATTATTTGACAGACAATGGTAAGGGAGAGGGTTGCACTGAATATGCAGAGAAGAGGCAAAATCAGGAAGATGTGGAGTGGTGTTTCAAATTGCTGTGGAAAGGATGGAGGAGGCAAGGGAATTGGTTAGGAGGCATTAAGGTAAACTTGAGTGACATGGAAAAAGGGCCAGATTCAATAATCATTGAATGGTGAATTAACATGGTGACTATATGATGGAGTTGAGAGAGAGAGGCAAGGAGTAAAGATGGCTCTCATCTTTGAGTAAAGTTCCTAGAAGAACGATCAGACATTAACAGAGTTGTCAAATTTGTTGGAACTGACTTAGGAGGTAAATCATGAGTTCTGTTTTTGATATATTGGTTTTATGTTGCCTTCTGCATACTGCCACCTGACTGATCCTTGGAGAGGTGAGTAGTGCATCAGAGGAAGAAGAAGAGTTCTGACCACTCAGAGGGGCCTTTCTTTCTGTTTCAGCTCTGCTCCTCACTCCCCTACCCCTTAAGTAAGAACTCCTTGATAAAGTGCTTAATGAACACAATGCTTGGTATGTAGTAGAGATTCAAAATATATTTGGAAAAGAAATCTATTTAGAAGACTTGTCAAGAGAAGTTTCAGGGCAAAGGCAAGGACTTGAGTAAGGGAAAGAGGAGATAATTGCTGACAATGAGAGTACCAAATCTAAGCCACTAGAGGTACTAATTTCCCAGACACTAAGTACTCCAAATCCTGGTGGGGACTACAAGTGAGTGCTAAAAACCTGTTGGAATTAATACAGAGAGACTCTGAGGCCAAGGTACCAGATGTGTGGATGTTTAAATCACCAATGATAAAGGCAAAGAGCAAAAATTACTGCATTAGACCCAGGCAAGAAGGGGCTTGGCTCTGAACCCTGGACTTTAGGAACCTCACTCTGGCTGTGTTCAGCTGTACCCCTCCCCATGCAGAGCACATGGGACTATGAGCTCGTGTTCACTGTGCCTCTAGACCTAGCTCTGGGTACCAGGGACCTAGGATTTCCTGCTTAAATGGCAAAGCTTGCTTTCAGGGTCTTCCCAGGCTTCTTTCCTGGGGGCATATGATGCCACTGCTTTGCACACTCCAGGCCTGAGAAAAGGCCAAGGAACATCTTTTATTATTATTATTATTAATCCTTACCTGAGGACATGCATATTCATTTTAGAGAAAGGGGAAAAGAGAAAGAGAGGGAGAGAAAAACATTGATTGGTTCCCTCTCCTATGTACCCCAACCAGGGACCAAACCCACAACCTAGGCATATACCCTGACCAGAAAGCAAACCTGTGACCTCTCGGTTTACAGGACAATGCTCCAACTGAGTCACACCAGCCAGGGCCCAAGGGGCATCTTTTGAGGAAAAGAGGGGAATGTAAATAGAGCTTTGGTGGTGAGAGGCAGGACTTGAACCTTGCGTGTAAGGGTATAGACATACGTTCTTAAGGTCTGCTCTAGTGTGGGATGGGGCTAGGGGATAGAAGAAAATGGGAACAAAAGTAGGATGGGGGCTGAGAGCTATCTTCTAGACCTCTTTGCACCACCACATTCTAAGGCAGAAGTCCAAGTCAGGAAATTTAAATTCAAACCCAGACTTCCAAGTGGTAAAGAAAGAATTTGTCAATGTCAAAGATTAGATTAAATTTTATTTAAGTTTGTAAACTTGATTTATAACTTCTCAATATTTAGATACGTAATATGTGGACCTCCATTTGCAATCTTGCCCTCATATTAGGAATCTTGGAAATCAGCAGGTTATAAATATCTCCCTGCTATGAGTCTTGAGACTCTTAACTGTTTCTTGACAGCCACCACACATTTTGGGTGATAACTTGTTTTATTATCTGTCTACTGACATACGCAAAGCTATGTGGAGGCAGGAACCAGGCTGTCTTGTTTACACATATATCCTGGTGCTGTTGAAAGGATAAAGTCAGTGTCTTTTGCTATTTTAGCACTGTTTGCCTAGCAGGCCTATGGCCTTGTTAAACATGACTGCCATTTTACTCTTCTGAGATTGTCCCTAGGACTGGAAATTATTGAAAAGCAAGAACAGAATGTGACTAACCTCTCCCTACAGCCATAGGCAGCAGATAACACTGGAACAAACTGCAGCCTGGTGTTACAATGCCCTAATAGACCAGGGGCCACACAACAGCAACACCCCACCCTTTTTAATCCAATTATAATTCAATAAAAGTTTAAAGCCCCTACCCCTCAGTGCTGACTTATCTCTCCACTCTATGCCCCTCTCCTTTCTTGGAGAGTGAATAAAAACTTTGTTCTCTACACTTTCTTCTCTTTACACTTTCTTCTCTTTGTGAATTCTTTCACAGCTCGAATTGCCAACCACCCTAACAGTTATGGCAATGATTAACACATAGTAAGTGACCACTAAATATGTCTAAAAGTCTAAAATGATACTTGACTTATACATTTGAGGACAGCAAATAGAATGAAGAGAAGTGGTAGAAGGGGATAAAGTAACCTGAAAAGAGAATGCCTTAATAAATTATGAGATTGAGCAACAATCTGGAAGTTTTTCTTCCAATAAGGGAGAACAGCAAACACATTTCTCTCCCACTAAAAACTGGAGTTGAAGTAATCTATTCATTCTAAGCTATTCATTCTAAGTATGTGCGTATTTTCCCCTTTAAATGAGTGATTGGACTGGAATCAGATATTTCATAGTGAGGGCCTGGAGTTCTTAAGTGGCTGATTCACTGAACTGCATTAAAAAATGTGAATTGACATTTAAAAATGGAAAAAAACCCCCTAGTTTTCGGTTTTTCTTGAGAAAAAAAATGGATCTTAGCAAGAATGGCCCACAACCCAATAGGTCTAAAGTCTTTAATGGGCTTGTGTTTATGAATGAGCCACACCACACCACTCACAAAACAAATGCCCCAGGCATAGCCTGGCCACCAAAGATTTCTGAATTCATGACCCCTGAACCTCTGGCTCTTGAAGGTCCCTTTGCCTTGAAAGAATGTCTTCTTTAACTCTTTATGGTTTTTATTTCTACCAGCCTTTGAATAACTCCATTGGCATTTGCATTGTACTATAGCATTATATCTGCCATAGATTCTGAAACTGAATTATCTCACCTGCTCCAGAAAGCAACTCTCTATCATTTTTTTGGATCCAAATTTCTCCTAATTATCTCTCAGATGACCCTAAGGGGAGCTGCTAAACTGGAGAGACCAGTGCTTGACTGCTTCTTGAAGGCTGAGAAGATTAAGTGTGGTCATGGAACAAGAGGTGTTAGGGGCAGAAATGCAGGAATTGCCAGAGTGAAGTTGCAGAATTGAGCTTGGAAGAATGGAAACTGAGACGCTAAAACACTACTTGTATGGAGTATGCATGACATACCAAACACTCTTTTTAATTTTAGTTTTTTAAAATCTATTGGAGAGACATTGAGCCATTGACTTGTTCCACCCTTCCATGCATTCACTGGTTGTGCCCTAACTGGCATTGAACCTGCAACCTTGGTGTGTGAGACGATGCTCTAAACAACTGAGGTACCTGGCTAGGGCCCCAAGCACCGTTTTGACGCAAGGGATACTGGCCCATGTTCCTGAGCTTAATTTCTGTGAGGTAAGCCAGATAACACATATAAACACATATATGCATACACATGTATATGTCAGGTGGAAATAAGTGCTATTTATAAAATCAAAACAAAGCCAGGGAACAGATGTTGAGGGTTGCCGATATTTTGGGAGACTCCAGAGACCCCACGCACAAAGTGCCATCTCCCAGTAAGCTCCTCCCATGTCCCCGCCCATTGGCGGCCTTGAGGGGGTGGGGCCTCGAGCCGCGCGCTTAGGGTTCCCGGCATTCTCTTAGTTTTATCAACGCCAGAATTACCCACCCCCCGCCGGAGCATGGCATGCTGGGAGGTGTAGTTTTCCTCCGCAGCTCAGCGTCGCCGGAGGGCAGTAGAAGACGCCAAGTCTGGTTCTGTTGCTGGGAAAGAACTTGAAGCACGCTGGGGTTACGGAGAGACTCTGATGGGGGGAGGCGGGGGTCACACCAACAACACAGGATACATCCAGCCAGAACAGCGTATAGGCCCGTAGCTGCCGCGGGCACGTGACCCCAGCCTCTCCAGGCGCGCACTGTTTCTTAGCGCCGTTTCCTTCACACCCCGCCCCACCCCACAGTCGGCTTGCGCCTCCCCAGAGCTTCTGCCACCTCGCGCTCGGAGGCGTCAAGGAACGTGCTCTCCTTTACCCCTATCCCATTTCTCCCCTCCTTCACTCCTCCACGTCCCCCTCCCGCACTCAGACTCGCAGCTACCTCCGCCGCAGCAGCCGCAGCAGTAGCCGCCGCTGGAGCCACGCGCAGCCATGGCCGAGAATCCCGGCTTGGAGAACCATCGCATCAAGAGCTTTAAAAACAAGGGCCGTGATGTGGAAGTGAGTGTGCTTCGGCAGTCTGGGCCTTCCCGGCTCGCGGTCTGGCTGCGCCGGCACCGCGGCGGCGGAGAAAGACGGGTGGCTGGCGCTGGGTTGGCTCTCGCCAGCTTTGGGTCGTAGTTAGCCGCCTCCTGCCGTCACCGCGGCCCAGGGTTGGGCGGAGCTGGGGACTGGACTCGGGTGGCAGCCACCCTCTGGAGCTGCGGGAGCGCGGACCGGGAAATGCATGGGTTTTCGGCACCGTCACGCGGGCGCGGCCTGCTGTCTGCGAGGAGGGGATGTGGAGCTCAGGCGGGGTTCACGGGCTGGGCCTCGCGAGGGATGCTGCCTCCCTCTCCCTGGATTCCACAGCCGAGGGGGAGGTCGCGGCTGTCCAGCGTTGCAGGTGCAGTCTCCCGCTGGCGCAGCCCCTCGGTGCCTCCTGCTCTGTCGCGCATGCAGCCTAGGCTCTGCTGGTACCCTCACCTACCTTCTGGGAACTGGGCCCAGGCGGGCAGTGGCAGCCAGCACAGGCGGGTGGGAACCAGTCGAATAACTGACTTATTTGAGGGTAGTGGATGGGGGAGGGTAGTAGGATGCTCCTGGACCATATTCTTATATTCCAGTGCTATCCTTTGGAGCACTCTTGCTGAGCTGTTCCTGCTCATACTCCTGTTCTGTGGCATTTGGAGCAAACTGAAGGGGGATAGTAGTTTACCATCTATTGTGATGAGGCTTTGGAAGAGAGGTTGTTCCAACCGCGGCTGACAGGACCAGTTTTCTAAGCATTTCTTTGCCGGTAGTGGCGGTGTGTAGGTTAATTTTTTTGACGTGTTTTACTGAAATAAATTGGATACATTGGTTCATACTGCTTTTTTTATGCATCTTGTTCCAAACTGGTGGTGTTTCTTTCCATGTGTTTGCAAAAGTGTAAATATTAATGTCACTCTGTTGCTACACAGCATGTTGCCATTGTCTCATTCAGGTGACGGTTGCAAATACTATTTGCAACCTTGGCTTATTGAGGCAGCAATAGAAGTCTCTGCAGCTACTAAAAACAATGTAGCTTAATGCATAAACTTCACTGGAACTCTGACCTCTGAATTGGTTAAGGGAAAAGTAGCTTTAAGTCCACAGTCTCCTTTTCTAATACTAGGTGACATGATTAACAGTTTTGTAATTCTTGCTAAGGGGTCAGTGTAAATAAGAAGTATGCATTTTATCCTCTCTTAAAGAGAGAAGGTGTTGTGGAAGATACCGTTCAAGGTTCTGTTTTGTAGAAAAAGAGACAAAACCCAGACCATTTTTCAAAGCTACCAAATTAAATTCCATTTAGAAAAAAAACCCAAGGAAATACTGTGGAAATCCTATTTGAGTAAGACAAATGGATGTCATCTGTCTCGTCCTGGTCATGGTTAAGTTTCTTTTGTGAGAGATACTTTTAAGCAAAAGTGGAAGTCAGGAATAGCAGCAAGCAATTTTGGAACTGCCTTGTGTTACTGGTCCATTTTATAATAGGGTTTAATTTGGAACTTTCTCTATCAGTAATTGTTCTTGAAGCTTACCCCTATTATAGAGCAAAACTGAAGTAGTTTGAAAAGTACCCATTTGTTTCTACAAAATTCTTTCCTTTCTTGGATATTGAGACAGGTTTTTATCATATAGTTTGCCTCTATTTTGTTTTGGAAGCTCCGTGATACCTAATAAGGACTCCTGCACATTTTTTGGGTTGGTCAAAAAGTTCGTATTTTTTTCCATAAAATAAAAGACACATTTTTCATTTCACCAATAACTTGATATTTTGATTATGTCTGCTTTCTCCTTATAATGTTGATTGTTCTCAGTTAATGTCTTGATATGATCTCTGTCAACTTCAAGTGATCTGCCTAACTGTGGAGCAGTGTTGTCCAGTGAGAAATCTTTAGTGCAAAACTTCATGACCTTCTCCATTACACTGTACAACATTTTTTTTGTGTGTGTGTTTCAGGTGCAACTTTACCTTTCTTGAGACAATAAAGCAAGATATGCTGAAAGTGTTGAATATTCTTTTCCATTTTTAGTATTAAAATGGCTGCACAAAAATTCACCAGTTTTGTTTTTTTTTAATGTACACTGATATGACAGCTGTCACAATTCAGTCGAACTAAATTGTTTTGAATGAAGTCAAAGACAACTAAGCACAACTAGAGCTACCTTATGGAAAAAAACAAACAAACTTTTTGGCCAGCCCTATAGGTACATGATAAGTATTTGCTAATCACCAGAATGTAACCAGTGACTTCTAGATTCATGGCTGCTAACTAGGCATTTCAGCCTGAAAATATTGGTCACAATGTTACATTTCCCAGGATACATTAAGGGTACCTAAGGCATCAAATAACAGTTATTCAAATAAGGCTTTATGATACCTCATTTAATCCATATAATAACTTTATGGCTAGGTAGAGCATTATCCTCACTTTTCAGGAGGAAATTGCTTGGATGAGAAAACTCAAGTGTGCTTAAGGAAACTCAAGTGCCTAGCCTGCACAAGGTCAGAAAGTGAGTATGGACATTAATTCACCAATTGTCTACTTGGTGTCTAACAATGTCAGGTCTTGGGGATATAAAATGGATAAAATGCAGTTTCTACTTCAAGAAGTTTATCGTTTAGTTAGAGTGAAAGAAAAATAAATGGATAATTACAGTGCAGTACATTAATGTGTGTATTGTGAGAATGCATAAAAATAAGAAGATCCTAAATTGGAGCTGAGCATTCCAGGGAGATGTTCTAGTTGATTCCTTTTGGATGAATGGGAGTAGACTCTGAAGGATTAAAGAAAGTTGTTCTGGAAAGGGAGAGGGCAAGGAAAAGGCATTACAGACTTGAGGGAGCGGTAATTGAAGTGTCCTGCGAGAATGTATTAGGGTTGAGAGAAGGGAGTACAAGAGATGTGACTAAAGAGTAAATTAGGGTCAAATCTGATCAAATGCCTTTGTTGTGGATTTAGGACAAGCCACTATATCTAATTTTGTCTTACCCATTAGAAACTATATACTAAAACAGAGATGTGTGACTAAGTAGTTGTGATCATCAGGCTTTCCTGACTTTCCAAGTATAGGATAGATGAAAGATAAAACATTATAAATTAAAGATAAAATACTCAGCTGATCTATAGATTAGATGCAAGGTTCAAGCATAAAATAAATATTTTCTAGAGAAAATAAAAGTGTAGAGTTATGCCGGGTAATTGTGAGTGGGGAGAGGTAATTTCATAGTTGTTCAGTCAGGAATGGCTTTATAGAAGAGAGGTTGTTGAAAATCCAAGTGAAAAAGAAGAGAGTGAAGAGATGTGACTGTGGTGTTCTGAGAATATGTCTGTGGCAAAGAGTTGCTTGGAAACTTCTTGATAGGGAGATCTGAAAGAATTTATTTCAGAGTAAAGTTAAAAGGTGTAATATGATTAGAATAATGGGAAAAGGTGACTGGCAGTAATGCCTGGAATTAATTCTGGAGTCATAGTGCTTTTATCCTTGGGATATCCAACCCGTGGCCCACAATGGCTATGATTACATCCCAACACAAAGTCGTAGATTTACTTAAAATCTTTTTTTGCTCATCAATTTTCATTAGTGTGTGTGTATTTAATGCGTGGTCAAAGACAACTCTTCTTCCAGTGTGGCCCAGAGAGGCCAAAAGGTTGGATACCTCTATATGAATTTCCCAAAAATTGAGACTGTGGATGGTGATGGTCATAACATGGAATGAGGATTTGCATCTCCTCTTTTTCCTTTCTCTCCCTCTACTGTGTAAAGTCATGTAAGACAAAGGGGATAAAGGTTATCCTGAAATTTACAGGTGGAACTAAGGGAGGGAGTAATTATCACTGATAGCAGTTAGGAACTTGGGTTGGGAGAATAGATTTTGGAGCTAAAACTAGGAAACACAGAGTGAAAATAATTGCTTTTATTTGGTCTGAAATGTGTTTTAATACTAGACATTTTCACATAAGACATTGGTTCTTAGGCTTTTTCTTTTTAGAAAGTATTTAAACATTTAAAATATAGAAAAGAACATAAAACAAACTTTTTAAGTTATAAGTATTCACTTATAACTCAAACATTCAGGTAAATGCCATCCAGGTCAACTTTTCCTTGTACCTGTGTACCTCAAGGATGTAACATTTTCCTCAGTAACAATAACTAATAATAATTATTTTTAAGATCTTAACAGATACTGACTCTTTATAGTGTATCTATACCAGGTGCTTTATGTGTTTTTATTTAGTGTTTATAACAATCCTGTGAAGTACATACTCTTCCTATCCACATTTACTGAGGAGGAAACTCGAGGTCCTCAGTTTTGAACTAACCCTAAATCACAGAAATAAGTGGTAGAGACTTATAGTGAAGTAGCATGATGCAAAAGCCAGAGCTCTTGCTCACTGTTCTGTACTGTTTCTCCACTGATTGGAGCCTAAGACTTTTTTTCTCAATATATTTTGATTATGCCATTACGGTTGTCCCATTCCCCCCCTTCACTCCCCTCCACACTGCACACCGCTCCCCCACAATTCCCCCCCTTTCATTCATGTCCATGTGTCACAAGTTCTTTAGATTCTCTATTTCCCATAGTATTCCTGCCCTCCCCCCTGTCTATTTTCTACCTACTGTCTATGCTACTTATTCTCTGTACCTTCTCTCCCCTTCTCTTCCTCCCACTCCCCTATTGCTAACCCTCCATGTGATCTCTATTTCTATGGTTCCGCTCCCGATCTAGCTGTCCTCTTAGTTTGCTTTTGTTTTAGGTGTGGTTGTTAATAACTGTGAGTTTGCTGTACTTTCACTGTTCATATTTTTATCTTCTTTTTCTGAGTTAAGTCCCTTTGACATTTCATATAATAAGGGCTTGGTGATGATGAACTCCTTGAATTTGACTTTATCTGAGAAGCACTTTGTCTGTCCTTCCATTCTAAATGAAAGCTTTGCTGGATAGAGCAATCTTGACTGTAGGTCTTTGGATTTCATGACTTGGAGTACTTCTTTCCAGCCCCTTCTTGCCTGTAAGGTCTCTTTTGAGAAATCCACTGACAGTCTGATGGGCACTCCTTAGGTGAGTGTCCCCTTATCTCTTGCTGCTTCTAGAATTCTCTCGTTCATTTTTATCTTGGCTAATGTAATTATGATGTGCCTTGGTGTGTTCCTTCTTGGGTCCAACTTCTTTGGGACTGTCTGAGCTTCCTGGATTTCCTGGAAGTCTGTTTCCTTTGCCACACTGGGGAAATTCTCCTTTATTATTTGTTCAAATAAGTTTTCCACTCGTGGCTGTTCCTCTTCCCCTTCTGGTACCCCTATAATTCGGATGTTGGAATGCTTAAAGATGTCCTGGAGGTTCCTAAGCCTCTCCTCATTTTTCTGAATTCTTGTTTCTTCATGCTTTTCTGTTTGGTTGTTTTCTTTCTTCCTTCTGGTCCACTCCCTTGATTTGAGTCCCAGTTTCCTTTCCATCACTATTGGTTTCCTGTGTATTTCCCTTCATTTCAATCAGTTTAGCCTTCATATGTTCCTCTAATTTGTGGCTAAAATCAAACAATTCTGTGAGCAGTATTTTGAACTGTGCATTTGAAAGGCTGGCTATTTCTTGGTCATTTAGAATTATAGGCTCTGGGGCTTTGAGTTCTTCTTGAGTCATAATGTTTGGTCTGTTCACACCTGTTATGTATGAGGGGCGGAGCCTTAGGTGTTCACCAGGGCAGGGTGACCCAGTGGCTGGGTTGTGACGCTGTATGTGGGGGCAGGGTCAGAGAGGGAAAAAAAATGGCGCTTTGCTCCGCTCCCTCTCAGATTTCTGTCCCCTCTGCAGCTCCCCACAAGCAAATTGGGCCCCTCTGGTGCTGGTTCCCAGGTGTGTGGGCCTGTGTACTCTCCAGGACCCTGTGGGTCTCTCCAACAAACTCTCTGTGGGCCTGGGAGCCTCTCCCGACATCTCGACCCAAGAAAGTCTTTCCAGTTGGTGCTTTCAGGCTCTAATTCCCGTCACTGGGGCCCTAGCCTGCAGGGTCTGTCTCACTGTTCACTTGCACTCGAATGTGTGATTGCAGTCAGCCAGCTGCCCTGCACCCTCACTGGATCCGCCTCTCGACACCCTACGCCTGGGATCCACCAACAGCCTCCACCTCTGCTCCTGGGTGGGTAGGACCAAATGATCTTTCTATCCCGACCCTGCTCTGCAGCTGACTCCACCCCTCTTACAAATCTAGCTGAGTGGTTTGTTGTTGTGGGACTTCAGTACAGTTCAGTTTTCACTGTTCTGGCTGCATTTTTGTTTCTAAAACAGCTGTCTTTAAATTTAGTTGTGGGAGGGGGCACAGTGTTTCCACCTATGCCTCCATCTTGGCTGGAAGTCTAGAGCCTAAGACTTAACCTGTGTGAAGCACATCTGGGAGTTAATTAATGGGGAAAATATTTAAGAAATCTTAAATATATCGCAGAATTCGTATTTTGTTTTAAAACTGCTAATAACATTTTTGACATTCTATTCATCATTCGTTTTATTTGCCTTTTTTTTCCTTTTTCCTTTTGCAAACTTTCTAGTTAGTTGGTTTCAATGAAAAATAGTAACCTATTTTCTTGGGCTTAACACAAACCTCATGCTTTAGCTTCTAAATACTAGGTATTTTTATAAATATTTTCACATTTGCAGATTCAACTAATACTCTCTCTGGAACCTCTGTTTGTAGAGGGTACTATCTAACAGTTTAAACCTAAAACTTCACTTCCTTCATTTTTCTGATGAGCCCTTATATTTTTACCTTTGTTGCCAACCTTTTTACCAGTGTCCTAATTTAGGCCCCTGTTATTCTCACTCTTACAAGTATGATAATGCATCTGTTTTTCCCTGTTTCTGGTATCTTCCTTCACCAGTGTATCTTGTGGATTGATTGTTCTGAAATCTTTTCGTCTAACTTTCCTGGTAAGATCATTCCCACTGCCTTCAAGATAAAATTAAAACCCCTTAGCATGCCACGAAAGGCCCTATCTTTTTTACTTCACCTACCACTTTTCTTTCTATCTTCTTTGTGCCACCCCTGATAAAGTATTTGAAGTTGGAAGTAACCAGTACGATATCCTCTCCAGGCCTTTGTACATACTATTTTCCTATATACCTTCTTTTGCTCTCTGTCAAATGAGGCTCACTCTGGCAAACTCCTTTTTCAGTTCAGACTCCTTCACATATATTTAGAACACCAAAACGACAGTTCTGCCAAATCATGCCATTCTAGTTCAAAACTCTTTAGAAGTTCTCTGTAGAGCCTTTCCTGGTGACCAATAATATACTTATCACTGTCAGTTCCTTTTCCTTCTCCCTAATGCTTTCCTCAATAAATTTTCCTTTGCCTCTTTGGGATTAATTGCTGTGAGATACAACAAGTTCTGTGTGTGTATACCTGTTAAAGTATGTTGGCTCTGTCAAGAAGTTCAGTGAGAGTAGAGACCTTGGGCTATGATATGCCAGATAATTTTGTTATCAGTATATAAAATTTAGTAAGTACTCTTTGAGAAGAGAGTAGATAATATATACTTGGAAACACTGTATGTTTGAAAATGAAAAACACAATATTATTCTAAGATATTAATAGTTTCTTTTGGTGATGACTTCATGGCAGCGATACAGTTGCCTACCCCTCCTTTGACAGTGTTTTCTGCTGTAATGTATTTCTGTAATATGAACTAACTCATACTTGAATGGTAAAGAGGAATGATGTTACTTAATGCAGAATTAATGTTGATTCTTATTTAATTCTTACCAGCACATTAACTGTTTAGCACTCCCCAGTAACAGCAATTGAACACAAGCAGTCGAAGTCAGATAGGAACACAGTTGAACACAGCAAGCCCATTGTCCATTGACCCATGTTCTGCTTCTTGGCTTCATTTAACTATATGTTATGTCTAAAGGTGCTTATTGCTTCAATTGTCTTGATGTATTTCTTCTTTCTTCCTTGAAAAGGCAGAACTTGATATTTTTCAGGAATCTGTATGTTGTATAGCAGGTATACTATAATTATCTTTTCTTAAATGTATTAATAGCATATAATCTTTCCTGGTCCTTCTACCTGATTAATTACTATTTTTAAGCTGGTTTTGCCAACTGTTATTCCTATTCATTGAGTGTGGCCATATCTTGAGATTCTATCTGTGAATTTCTGTATACACCGTTTTTCTTGCTCACATCAGCAGCTTCTTTAGTTTTAACCATCATTTCGGAGGCAGTGGGGAAATTTAAATGTTTTAATTTGCTGAATATTAATCACATGAGCATCACATCAGTTTGTTGAGCTCAAAGTGTTTCAAGTTGTGTTATGCCTTTGTTTTTTTCTCTTTTTTCTGTTTATGGCATCATCAATTTCACTGTGACCTGAACTTGAAACTTGAGAGGTTTCTTGGAGTCCTTTCTCATCTTCCACATTCAGTCAGATGCTAGTCATGTAGCTTGAATCTGTGTTCAGCTTACTTACAGCTTTTATTACCAGGCAGTTTAAAAGTTGTCTCCAAAGTGGTATCCTCCCTCCAATTTATAAGATTTTTCAGTGACCCTAGTTACCTGGTTATCTCCCCAGGGTCAGCTTCCTTTCCCCAGCCTCCACAGCTCTTTAAGCTCTGGCAACACTGAACTACTTAGATGCTTATATGTAATCTGGAATCCCGCCCTTCCCTGTTTGCCAATGCTATTTCTGTTCTCATGGGCTATTCTGCTGACTAGAATATCCTTTCCTGCCTCTTGCTGCCTGGCTAATTTCCTACCCCTCTTAATACTCAACTTTGGGTTTAACTCTTCTGAGAAAATTTTCTGAATTTCTTTCATACTCCCAGGTTGAATTTAGGTACTCTTCATTCCTGGAAGAACTCTGAGTATATATATCTTTCTCATTGTAGTTTTGATAATATATTTTATTATGTTTTACCTGTTTTTTCTACTATGTTATGAGTTTTTTGAGGACAAAAACTATATATCTGTGTTGCTTACTTCCTGGTATAGTGGCTGGAACAAAGTAAGCGCTAAAATAGTTCTTGAATAAATATATCTATTATAGGTAGCACCAGCACAGTGATTTTTCTAAAATATATTTTTGAACTGACACTTTTAATCTTTTAGTGCCTTTTCCTACTGCTTCCCATAGCAAGTCCAAACTTTCTATTATGATAGGTAAATTATTAGGAGATAAATATACATGCATAGTAAATTAATTTCTAAGTTTTTCTTATTTTTAATCATAAAAATGTTCTAATATATGGAAAAAGTAGAGAGAATCATATATTAGTTTCATATGTATATCACTGAGATTTAATAAGTAACAATTTGCTGTATTGGCTTCATCATTTGTTTATCTGTACATAGCAGATGTGGCATTTTACAGTAAGACTTAAGGCTACTTCTCTAAAAAATAAGAATGTATTCTTGCATAAATATCACATCACCCTGACACAATTAACAATTTCCTAATAACATCTGATCCAGTCCATATTTAAATTTCCCCAGGGTTTTTTTTTTTTTTTTACAGTTGGTCTAAATAAGATCATATCACATTTGTCTCCTCTAATCTAGAACAGGCTTTTCCTTCATTTTTTTTTGTTATGGTAAAATATGTAACAAAGGAGTTACCATTTTAGACATTTTAAATGTACAGTTCTGTGGCATTAAGTACATTTTCATTGTTGTGTAACCATTATCCCTATGTATTTACAGAACTATTTCATCTTCCCCAGATGAAACTCTGTCTGTGTTAAGCAGTAACTGCATTTTCTTCCTCCCCAATCCTACCAACCTCTGGCAACTTTCCTTATACTTTTTGTCTTTATGAATTTAACTGCTCTAGGAACCTCATATAATATTTGTCTTTTTGCGATTGGCTTATTTTACTTATCATAATGTCTTCAAGGTTCATCCATATTGTAGCATGGGTCAACATACCCTTCTTATGGCTGGACAATATTCTATGGTATGTATATACCACATTTTGTTTATCCATTCATTCTTTGATGTATACTTGGGTTGCTTGCACCTTTTGGTTGTCTCCCACCATTTTTTAGATGCCATCAATTTGTGAAGAAATGAGGTCAGTTAAATTAAGTTGAACCATACAAAATTGCCATTTTTTGAAGTTCAAAAAAATCAAGGATTGGCAATCTGAAATGGTTTGCCCAAATAGAAAGTACTCATTACTGGGTATGTCTGTTTCTTTGTGGTGCATCTTAACTAGTTTATCCTATTTCCTATTACCATTTGCATTTTCTATAAACTGGAGGTTATTTTAAAAGACTGGATTATCTTCAGTTTAAGCACTTTTGATTAAAAAAAAACTTCAATTGGTAATGCAGTGTACTTCAGAATATACACCAGTAGTGATACTAAGATTGGTCAGAGAGTTCAGAGGATAAAGAATAGTTTAATGTCATGATGTCAAAGTGACTAAATTTGGTGAAGTGAATTTTTGTTATTTGGATGAGATGTGATAGAGACTGGATAACATTTGAAGTCAAAAAAATTACCTGACTTCTTGGTATCTAGTAAAGGTTTATGAAATGTATCTAGGGAATATAACTTCAAAGGCAATGCCATTCTCTTTCCATGACTGACACCATTCCTAAATTGACTTTTTGTTTTCTTAACGTAAGATTTGGCTAATATTCTCATTTCTAAGTCTCTATTCCTTTACTTTGAAGATAAGCAATATTAAGAATATAAAGATGATGTAGCTATACTTTGTGGCAGTATTTTATTAAGAACAATTTTGTTACAGCCTAGGATACCAACAGTAACAGTTAAAATAAATCGTGACTATGTTTACTTGAAAGTAGTCATTCTAAGTAGTTGAGTTTTCTGAGTTATAAGTTTATTTGTTTATATAACAGATTTTATTTTGAAATGACAGTATTTCTGCAAATGTCCTTTACATTTCTCTGTCTTCCTAAATAGAATATAATTTAGCAAATAACCGAATTATATTCTATTTAAGAAAAGAAGCATCATTATGCATATGGATATTGGCTTTTGCTTTACTTAAGTGATGCCGTCACGATCTTAGATCTGTCAGAATTTTGTTCTTGATTTCTCTGCTTGTGGAGTTTTTGCTCTTCATAATTTTTTTGCCTATCCTTCTCTTGCTCTTAGTCTGTCAGCTTTCTCTTGTTACTGTCCACATGTTTATTTGTAGCTCCTCTGTCCTTTTAATTTGATGCTTTATATATCCTGGTATCTTTGATAACAGATTTACTGAATACTTATTTAGCATTTGTTGTGTGCCAGGAAGGCATTGTTCATGCCAAAGATTATAAATATGAATAATATTGTCTTTCTCCTAGGGAAGTCCATTTTAGTGGGAGGGACTGATACCTAAGCATGTACTACTTTGTGTACAGTGTAAGTTTTATGATACAGGTACACGATTTGCACAGTACTGAGAGCTTGGAGAAAGGGAGTGACTACATATACCTGGGGAAATTGGTTACACAGATCATATTTGAGGTAGGTCTTGAAGGATGTGTAGGAGTTTGCCAAGACAAAGAAAAATAATATGAATAATAGTGTATGTGTCATGGAGCCTTTTTATGCTTTTTTTTTTGCTTTTTATCGAGTTTATTAGGGTGACCCTGGTTAACAAAATTACGTAATTTCAGGTGCACACTTCTATAGCACATCATTTGTACACTTGGGGTGTTTTCACCACCCCAAGTAAAGTCTCTGACCATCACTATTTATCCTGCTATACCCTCCTCCACCTCCCTCTACCACACCCTCCACCCCTGGCCCTTGGCAGTCACCACACTTGTCAGTATCCATGAGTTTTTCCTTTTCTTTTTTGCTCAACAACCCCATCCCCATCATCCTTAGTTGTCAGCCTACTGTTTGTCTATGAATTCGTTCATTTTGTTTATTAGATTCCACTTATGAACGATATCATGGTACTTGTCTTTCATGGTGTGTTTAAGCAACAGTTAGTATGGTGACATTAAATCCACTCTCTCTTCTTATGGAAATAGCATTCTGATTTGGTCTTTGGAAGCTGCTTTTCTGCCATTGGATATCTCTTAGTGGGATTTTTAATCTTTGTGTTCTGGACTTTGGTTAATTAAGGTGCCTCACCCTTTCTGGGTAACACAAATTAGACTAATCAAATGCTGCCCCTGGCCTTTTTAAAAAATTTTTTTATTTTTATTTAATTCTTGTACAGTTTTCTGTCTTATATTCCCAGCCCTGCCCGCCGCCTGCCCCATGCTCCCCACCTCCCTCCCATTTCCGCCCCCCCACCTTAGTTATTGTCCATGTGTGCTTTATACTTGTTCATGTGAGTCCATCCCCTTTTCCCCTATGATTCTCTCCCCTCTCCCCTCTGGACCCTGTCAGCCTGTTCCGTATTTGAGTGTCATTGGTCATACTTTGCTTGCTTGTTTGTTCTGTTGTTTAGATTCCTGTTAACGATGATATCATATGGTATTTGTCTTTCACTGCCTGGCTTATTTCACTCAGCATAATGCTTTCCAGTTCCATCTATGATGTTGCAAAGGGTAGGAGTTCCTTCTTCCTTTCTGCAGCATAGAATTCCATTGTGTAAATGTACCATAGCTTTTATCCCTGGCATTTTAATCTTGAGTGAGCTGATACTGGGACCTAAGTGATTCATTCTGGCAGTACTGTGAAGAAATATTCTATTAAATCCTGACATCTACATCTGTGGAGTTGCTTTCATCCTGATTTTTTCATAGATCTGATTCTTCAGCTTTTCCTTTGTTTCTTTGAATTGCTCTGTATTTTTCCAATAGATCTTCCTGTCCCCTCCTCTTGTTTCTTAAATTAATTGAAGTATGTTTTATTTCTTGCAACAGAACTCAGAGATGATTGATTATCCTCTTTTGCCCAGGAGTGAGGGTGTTCTCAGGACATAGGACTTCGAGTGTCCAAATCAGGAATCCCTGGGCAAACCTTAATAAGTTGGTCACTATACTCTAATGGAAACAGTTTGGGCCCTGGCTGGTGTGAGTCAATAGATTGAATGCCTGCCTGCAAACCAGAGGGTCGCCAGTTTGATTCCTAGTCAGAGCACATGCATGGGTTGCAGGCCAGGTCCCCAGCAGGGGGCGTGCAAGAACATACTGATGTTTCTCTCCTTCTCCAAAAATAAATAAACAGACATTTTTTTAAAAAGAAGAAGTTTGGGAGTAAAGATAATGAGTTTGGGGAATCAAATGTTCACAAGGAAGTATTTGGTATACAGCTGAGAATAATGTGTGTGAAAGTAGTTTGTTTTAGTTACTTTACTCAGCAGTTATTTGAATCCTGAGTCAAGTGTGAGGTGTAAAACAATGAAATTAACAACCAATAATTGTTGAGCACTTACTATATGCAAGGTACTCTGCTTATAATAATTTTAAATAATTCTCACAAAACTGCCATTATACAGATGAAGAAAATGAGTTAAATAGTTTGCTTATTAAAAACATACAACTAGGAAGAAGCAGAACTGGCATTTCATCTTAGATTTCCTACTTTTAAATCATGTGCTGCTTTTTTAATAAAGATTTTAAAAATTTATTTTTAAAGAGAGGGGAAGGGAGAGACAGAGACATTTGCCTCTCACATGCCCCCAACCAAGGACCTGGCCTGCAATTCAGACATGTGCGCTGACTGGGAATCAAACTTAATAAAAGCAGCAACCTTTTGATTTACCAGATGATGCCCAGCCTACTGAGCCATACCAGTCATCACAAAACCCTGTGCTCTTAATAACCATTATCCTAACTCTGTCTCAGGGACCCTGCTCAAGGGTTGGCTAGACTAGTAAAAAAAATGATGTGAAAGCAAATGTAGAGAGTAGAGTGGGCACATAGGGAAAGACTCAGTGTGGGGTAGTCAGGAGAGGCTTTGTGGAGATGACTGTACTTAAGCTGAAACTAGAAAAATGTCTAGTAGGTCTTGGGTGGTCCTGTAAGTAAGAGGCAACATGGGATGTTCTGGAAACTAAAGTAATTCAGTAAAAATAATTCAGAAAGTTGGATACTATAGGCAGGGGCCAGATTGTGAAAAATCTCTTCTGTGGGGAAAAATTTAAATAGGGAAGTGAGTTTTGTGCATTTAGGACTAATGCTTTGGTTGCACTAAAAAAATTGGATTGGTGAGAGTGAGAAGAGAGCTTAGAAAGCACAGAAAACTCTGTGGGGTCACAGAGCTGATGGTCTGACTAACAGTATCAGCATTGGGTTCGAAAGCTAGGAACAGTTATTAGGACCATTTATTTGGTATATTATACTTTATAGAACAGAGATTAGCGAACTTTTTCTGTAAGGGGCTATAATATTTTTAAAAGACTAATATTTTAGGCTTTGAGAGCTATACTGTTTATGTCACAAAAACTCAACTCTGCTGTGAGCATGAAAGCAGTCATAGACAATACACAAACATATGGGTGCCATTGTTTCAATAAGCTTTATTTACAAAATTAGGTGGAAGATTTGGCTTGCATGCTGGATTTGGCTTAGTCCAGAGTTTGCTTACCCCTGTTTTAGATTGATGTAGAGATTAGTGAGGATTTAGAAAATAGTTCAAGCAATGATTGGAGCATTTAGGACGATAATATAAATGCGGGCTTTATAGGAATAAAAGAGGTCTAGGGGGATGCCTTTCACATTGTTTTGGGGGACTAGTAGAAATTCCACTGAAGAATGAGCCTTTAGGAATCTTAGAGCAAAGTGGGGTATCAGATTTTAGGGTGAAAGAGTTTTCTGAAGGAAGGGCAGTAGTTGTAATATCAAGTACTGCAGAGAGGAGAGGTATGAGGAAGATCTGAAATAAGTCATTCATTGAATTTAGCAATTGGGGGTCATTGAGAAATAGAAGACCTAGAAAGTAGAGTGTCTGGGAGCTAAAATATGATAGGGTAAGTAGTAAATTGAACCAGTCAGTGGAAACTCAATTTAAAAATCAGTAGTTATAGGAAGGAGGGACTACTGGTTTGCTTGAGGAGGAGATAGGGTTAAAAGAAGGCTTTTTTTGTTTCTTATTTCTTTAAAAGTGTAGGATTAACTACTGTTTATAGGCTAAATTGAAGAAACCAGAACAAAAGAAATTTAAGGTTCTGGCTAGGAACAGAATAAGTGATTGAGCCTAGGGTAACTGAGGAGCTGTTAGGGAGTGAAGTAAGAGATGAAAGTTGTGGTTAGTTTTTCAAGGAGCCTCAGGTGGAAAGGCTTGGAGAAGTGCAGACAGACGAGAGAATGGGCAAGTGAAACAGATTATGTTTAATTATGTCTTTATTTATTAGTTTTATTTGCACTTATTCTACTTTTATTTAAAAGTTAAATATATTTTAAAAGGAAAGAGAAGATGAAAATATAAGTCATGATTCTAAATAAGATAATTTCCGCATTCATATACATATTTATAAGTTTTAGAAAGAATGTTTATAAACTAGTAATTTCCATATAAGACTATCATACCTTCTAATGATAAAATGCAAACCAACTCCTATATGAGAATAAATTCTTATTGACTAAATCCTTCATAGGAGTGACAGTAATTTAAGATGCTCCCTCACTCCCCATGCACAATTTTAAATTACTGTCATGAACTATGGCTGGTAGCAGTAGTGTGTGTTTTAATTGTATGTTGAGTTCTGGGAACATTGGTTTAGCTTGGAATAAAGATATTGGTACTTGGCCCTGGCTGGTGTAGCTCAGTGGATTGAGCGCGGGCCTGCCAACCAGAGGATCGAGGTTCGATTCCCAGTCAGGGCACATGCCTGGGTTGCAGGCCAGTTCCCAGCAGGGGCCAGTTCCCAGCAGGGAATGCAAGAGAAGCAACCATACATTGATGTTTCTCTTCCTCTCTCCTTCCCTTCCCCTCTAAAGATAAATAAATAAAATATTTAAAAAAAGATATTGGTACTTGGCTGTTAAAGTTCTATTTTGGCTGGACATTTACCTTTGTTTTCTAAATTTTGTAAGTGTGGGCTACTATGAACATTTTTATGTATCTTTTTAAGCAAAACTTTGGAAAAGTGGGATATTTTTTGAGCAATTTGGAGCTAATTTAATCAGTTTTGGAATACAGAAGGAGAAAATACATGGGTTTATAGGCTGTGATTATGATCTCTGCCTTTAAGAGACATTTAATCTAGTGGGGTTTGTGTTTTTCCTTTTTTTTTTTAAACAAACATTGCTAACTTGATCCTAAAGTTCAAATAGACTTGCAAGGAATCATCAAAAAGCCAAACCAATCTTGAAAAAAAGAGTTGGAGAACTCATACTTAGCAATTTCAAAACTTTCTACAAATCAACAGTAATCAAGACTATACAGTACTGGCATAAGAACAGAAATATAGACAAATGGAATAGACTTGAGAGTCTAGAAATAAGTTCTCATATTTACAATTGATTTTTTTGTAGCTCAGTTGATTTTTAATGAAGGTGCCAAGACAGTGCAACAGAGCAAGAATAGTCTTTTCGATAAATGGTGCTGGGATGACTGAATATTCACGTGTGAACAATATTGGACATCTACTCCATACAAAGTTGATCAAAGACCTGAATACAAGAACTAAAACTATAAAAGTTTCAGAGTAAAACAGAGGGGTAGATCTTCATTACCTCAGATTAGGTAGTGTTTTATTAGTATGACACTAAAAGTACAGATAACAAAAGAAAATATCTAAATTGGAATTCATCAAAATTAAAATCTTTTATGTTTCAAAAGATGTCACCAAGAAAGTGAAAAGGCCACCTACAAATGGAAGCAAATATTTGCAAATCATTATCTCATAAGGGATTTGTGTCTGGTGTATATAAAGAACTCCTACAATTGGACAGTAAAACGATAAATTATTCAATTTGAAAATGGACAAAGGACTTGAACAGATAACTCTTTAGAGAAATTATACAAATGGTCAATAAGCAGATGGTCAATGAAAAGACCATCAGCATTATTGATCAGTAGGGAAATGCAGATCAGAAGCAAAATGAGACATCACTTTATATCTACAAACAAACAAACAATAACAAGCATTGGGAAGGATATATAGAAATTGGAACTTTCATATAGTTCTGGTGGGATTATAAAATAGAACAGCCACTTTGGAAGTTCTTTTGTATATTAATCATAGAGTTGCCATTTGACCCAGCAGTTTTACTCCTACATATATACCCACAAGATATGAAAACATGTACACAAATGTTTATAGTAGCATAGTTCATATCAGCCAAAAAGTGGAAACAACCCAAGTATCCATCAGTTGATGAATGGAAAAATAAAATGTGGTAAGTCCATACAGTTTGACCCTTGAACAATGCAGAGGATAATGGGTGCCAACACCTGACACAATTAATAGTTCATGTATAAGTTTTGACTTCCCAAAACCTATTCATCCTTAGGTATCTGTAGGGGATTGTTTCCAGGACTCCCTCACTCCACAGTGGATACCAAAATTTGAGGATGCTCAAGTCTCTCATATAAAGTGGTGTGAATCAGTGCATCTAGTTGGCCTTCTGCATCTTCCACTCCCAACCATGATGGAAAATATATTTTTAATTTGTACTTGGTTGAACTCGTAAGTGTGAAACCTAGGGATACAGAGGGATATAGAGAGCTGACTATGTATTTATTGGAGGGAAATCCACATTTAAGTGGACACATGCAGTTTAAATCCATGTTGTTTAAGGGTTGAGTGTATGATTCAGAATTAAAAAGAAATGAAGTACTGATAAATGCTACAACATGGATGAATCTCAAAAACATTATGCTGAGTAAAGAAGCCAGACAAAAAAGGCCACATGATTATGATTCCATTTATATAAAATACCCAGGAAGTCATATCTGTAGGTATAAAAAGTACATTAGTGATTGCCAGGGGATGTGGAGTAGAGCTCCAGAGAAATAAAGGCTATGTGATTTCTTTTTGTGGTAATGAAAATGTCCTACAATTAGGCGCACAACTCACTTATAAAAACCCACTGAATTTATACTTTAAAAGATTGAGTTTTATGGTATGTAAATTATATATGAGTAATACTGCTATTAAAAGAAAAAATAAATTATACCTAATACTAGCACAAATTATATAATGAAAGCATTTTCAGAATGGGAAACTATGTAATAAGAGTAGCATGGGGTTCTGGCTTCTAGTCATGTTGTGGTACTTTAGACAGAATTACATAACAGTTGTAATATCTGGACAAAGTATATTAAATTTTTCATTTAAAGGCACTGGAAAATTATAAAAAACAGACAAAAACTGGAGTGGAGCCTGTTCTAATAACTGTTTGATACAATTTATGAGTTGATGGGTTTTGTCTGAGGGTGCTCCCAATCCTCCCACTTCTGGGGACAGAATACTACAGCCTTACTGGCTTGCTTATCAGAGTACAGAGTTCCAGACTGACAGAGTAGCCAGAAATTTAGGGGAGAAATCCTGGAAGATTAGGAGCAGAGAGTGAGTCTTAAAATTTGCTCATAAACTTTACCCAGATGTTTGGCAATCTGCTATAATATGCATGAACTGGTAGTGATGGTGGTGGTGGTGGTGGTGGTATGTGTGTATGTTTAAAATCCTTGAAATTTTTAAAAGGAATCTCATTGTAAAATTGTTCTTGAAGTGAAAAATCTCACATCCCTCCTCACTTTTTAAAAATTCTAGTTGATATCTAGAACTATGGATGCAGTGAAATTTTCTATCTGTAGTGGAATTGGTATATATATATATATATTTTTTTTAAGGAGGTAAAACAGGTTTCAATTTTTTGATATTAGATTTACTATTAAACTTTCCCACCCCTGTTATATTTTTTAAACTGTAGCTAGCAGACCAGTGGGACTTACAGAGAAGGAGCTTTAAAGTTTCTTATTCATTCTTTTTTAAAAATTAATTTTTAAATTTATTATTTTTTAATGCTTACTGATTTTGAAGAGGGGAGGGGAGAAAGAAAGAGAGGGAGAGAAACATTGAAACAGGAGAGTAACATCAGCCTCTCGTACATGCTGTAGCCAGGACCAAATGGCAACCCTGGCATGTGCCCTAACCAGGAATCAAACCTGTGACCTTTCAGCTTGCGGGACAACACCTAGCCAATTGAGCCACACCAGCCTGGCAAAGTTTTGTATTCATTCTTAATTTCCCATGCTAGACAATACCTTTGAAATAAAAATATTGCTTGTCTTCCAGAGGTGAATCCATTCAAATAGCAAATTTAATGTAATTAATGTTCTGATATTTACAGTCTAAGTTGTTTGTCTTTTGAAAGAGCATTATGGGTAAATTTCATGTTCATAAGCTGTTGGTCTTTGTGAAAAAAGAAGTGACTTAAGAAATGTCATCTCTTTTGGGAAATTCCTCCAACACTCTCAGGCAGAGAACTAGTTGGTACTTCCAGTGATTACACCCAATTTAACACATACTTAAAGGTTAGAAAAGATTAAAGAACAAACTGTAAACAACAGTGCTCTAAATTGGAATAAGTTTTTTAATAGTTGGATAAAATGTAGAATTCATGGTTCCCATGTAGCTAGAGAGCTCTTTTTGGTTTACATTCCACCTAGAAGTTGTTCTCATCCCACTATACAAGAGGCTGTTAATAGCCTTCCATTATCAAACTCAGTGGACAGGAGAAATAATAGAATTTAAAATTGGAAATACAGATTACAATTTGTAGAAAAGAAATGTGAACATTGAATGACTGCCTGCTTTGTGGTACAAATTGTGCTAGGTGTTGCTGTTAAGGTTTATATCATTTAATTCTCAGAACCACTTTTAGAGGTAGTTTAATATCCCTACAGATAGGGAAAAAACAATAGGTGAAGCAAGATCAATGAGGAAAATGATGAACTCAGTTTTGAATATGTTAGAAACTTGGGGAATTTTGGGGGGAGTAATCCAGAAGACTCTTCAGCTCAGGAGAGAGATCCAGGCTTAAAGTTCTAAGCTACTTAAATTACCAGGGTTGTTAGACTTGCAGAGTATAGCAAAATGTGTTTATTTACAAATATAGGAGTTTATTTAAAGGATGCTGGCTGAAGGGAGCTATAGTTGAAGAGATGATTCAGTCTGACATTTGAAAGTTACTGTCCACATTGGCTGCCTTTTCTTCCCAGAAACTAAGCTTCCTTACAAATGTCCTTCCTTTCCACATCACACACCTTATTTGTTTTTATATGTAGCAGCTTAAATTTTTTTAGTTGTGCACATAGACTATCAATCATCAGCTGGTGTGGATAATTCCTTTAACTCCATTTTTAACTAATTTGACATATTTTTGAAAGTTTATCCTTGACTGAAGTCTTCACATATCCGTAGTAGTACTCTTACAAGTAACAGTTTATGATAAAAAGGAATAGTTCATTAATAAGACTATGTTACTGGCATAAGCATAGGCATATACAGCAATGGAATAAAATTGAGAGTCCAGAAATAAATTTTTACATTTATACTAAATTGATTTATGAAAAGGGTACCAAAACAATTCAGGGGAAAAATGGTCTTTTGAATAAATGGTGTTGGGACAACTGAACTGGGTATCTTCATGCAGAGGAATAAAGTTGGGCCTGTACCATACACTACATAAAATTAACTCAAAGTGCATCAAAGAACTAAGTGTAAGAGCTAACATATTAAAAACTCTAGGAGAAAAAAAATAGGTGTAAATCTTTGTGACCTTCGAGTAAGAAATAGTTCTTAGCAAAATGTAAAAAGCGCAAGCATCCACATAAAAACAGATAAATGGGATATCATTCAAAATGAAAACGTGCTTCAAAGGACATCATCAAGAAAGTGAAAAGAAACTCAGAATAAAAGGAAGTATTCTATTTGCAAATCATATCTGATAAGGGAGTTGTATTGAGAATATATTATATAAAGAACTCTTTTTTTAATATAATTTTTATTTAATTCTTGTTCAAGTACAGGTTTCTGTCTTATATTCCCAACCCTGCCCGCCGCCCGCCCCATGCTCCCCACCTCCCTCCCCTTTCCACCCGCCACCCTTAGTTATTGTCCATGTGTCCTTTATACTTGCTCATATGAGTCCATTCCCTTTTCCCCTATGATTCTCTCCCCTCTCCCCTCTGGACCCTGTCAGCCTGTTCCATATTTGAGTATCATTGGTCGTATTTTGCTTGCTTGTTTGGTTTGTTTACATTCCTGTTAACGGTGAGATCATATGATATTTGTCTTTCACTGTCTGGCTTATTTCGCTCAGCATAATGCTTTCCAGTTCCATCCATGATGTTGCAAAGGGTAGTAGTTCCTTCTTCCTTTCTGCAGCATAGAATTCCATTGTGTAAATGTACCATAGTTTTTTGATCCAGTCATTGACCGATGGACATCTAGGTTGCTTCCAACTCTTGGCTATTGTAAATTGTGTTGCTATGAATGTTGGGGTGCATAGGTTCTTTTGGATTGGTGTTTCAGGGTTCTTAGGATATACTCCCAAGAGTGGAATTGCTGGGTCAAAAGGCACGTTCATTTTTAGTTTTCTTAGAAAATTCCATACTGTTTTCCATAGTGGTTGTACCAGTCTGCAATCCCACCAACAGTGAACTAGAGTCCCCTTTTCCCCACAACCTCTCCAGCACTTGTTGTTTGTTTCTTTGTTTATGATAGCCAATCTGACTGGTGTTAAGTGGTATCTCATTGCGGTTTTAATTTGCATCTCTCTGATAGCTAGTGATATCGAGCATCTTTTCATGTGTCTCTGGATTCTCTGTATGTCCTCCTTGGAGAAATGTCTGTTCAAGTCCTCTGCCCATTTTTTGATTGGGTTGCTTGTCTTCTTTGAGTGGAGCCGAATGAGTTCTTTGTATATTTTGGAGATTAAACCCTTATCTGAGGTATCATTGGCAAATATGTTTTCCCAAGCTGTTGCTTCTCTTTGTATCTTGATACTGTTTTCCTTAGCCATGCAGAAGCTTTTAATTTTGATGAGATCCCATTTGTTTATTCTTTCCTTTATGTCCCTTGCTCTAGGGGACGTATCAGTAAAAATATTGCTGCGTGGAATATCTGAGATTTTCTTGCCAAGGCTCTCCTCTAGGGTTTTAATGGTTTCACGGCTTATATTTAAGTCTTTTATCCACCTTGAATTTATTTTGGTGTATGGTGTAAGTTGGTGCTCAAGTTTCATTTTTTTGCATGTAGCTGTCCAGTTCTCCCAACACCATTTGTTGAAAGGCTGTCTTTACTCCATTTTATGTTATTGCCCCCTTTGTCGAATATTAATTGACTGTAGAGAGTTGGGTTTATTTCTGGGCTCTCTGTTCTATTCCATTGGTCTATGTGCCTGTTTTTGTGCCAGTACCAGGCTGTTTTGATTACAGTGGCCTTGTAATACAGTTTGATATCAGGTATTGTGATCCCTCCTACTTTGTTCTTCTTTCTCAACATTGCAGCAGCTATTCGGGGTCTTTTCTGGTTCCATATAAATTTTTGAAGTGTTTGTTCTATGTCTGTGAAATATGCCATAGGTACTTTAATATGTACTGCATTGAATCTGTAAATTGCTTTGGGTAGTATGGACATTTTGATGATGTTAATTCTTCCAATCCATGAACACGGTATATGTTTCCATTTATTTGTGTCTTCCTTGATTTCTTTCTTCAGTGTTGTGTAGTTTTCCGCATACAGGTCTTTTACCTCCTTGGTTAGGTTTATTCCCAGATATTTTATTTTTGTTTTTGCTATATCGAATGGTATTTTTTTCCTGGTTTCTGCTTCTGCTGCTTCATTGTTGGTATACAGAAATGCCTTTGATTTCTGGATATTGACTTTGTATCCCGCTGTTTTGCCAAATGCATTTATTAGTTCCAGCAGTTTTTTGGTAGAGGCTATAGGGTTTTCCATGTACACTATCATGTCATGTGCAAACAATGCCAGTTTTGTTTCCTCCTTTCCAATTTGGATGCCTTTTATTTTCTTTTCTTGTCCGATCGCTGCAGCTAGAACTTCTAATACTATATTGAATAGAAGTGGTGAAAGTGGGCAAACTTGTCTTGTTCCTGATCTTAGTGGAAAAGCTTTTAGTTTTTTTCCATTGAGTATGATGTTGGCTCTAGGTCTTTCATATATGGCCCTTATTATGTTGAGGAATGCTCCCTCTATTCCCATTTTTCTGAGTACCTTTATCATAAATGGGTGTTCAACCTTATCAAAAGCTTTTTCCGCATCTATTGATATGATCATGTGGTTTTTGTGTTTGCTTTTGTTTATGTGGTGTATTACATTTCTTGATTTGCGTATATTGAACCATCCTTGCATCCCTGGGATGAATCCCACTTGGTCGTGGTGTATGATCTTTTTGATGTATTGTTGGATGTGATTTGCCAATATTTTATTGAGGATTTTAGCATCTATGTTCATCAGAGATATTGGCCTGAAGTTTTCTTTCTTTGTTGTGTCTCTATCTGGCTTTGGAATTAGGGTGATGCTGGCTTCATAAAAAGAGTTGGGGAGTTTTCCCTCCTTTTGGATTTTTTGGAATAGTCTGTGAAGAGTAGGGGTTAGCTCTTCCCATTGTTTGTGAGACTCTTTTTCTTAGCCTCAGCTTCTTAAATTCACCTGTTCTGATTCCCTGGGTTTATGGTGTGAACTTCTGTGGTAGGATACCTGTGAAATTCAGTGGTGCAGTCTGCTGTAGGTATCTTGGTGTTCTCCGCTTCCATTCCTCCTCTGGTCAATTTCCAGCCAGTCAAACCTTTTCTCCTGGTCTCTCTTGTTTCAGCAGCCTGAGGGGCTATTAGTGTGGCCTTTCTTGCCTCTTGGTGAACTCAACTGGTCTCGCCAGTGCCCCACCCCCCCAAGATCCAGACTGGCGCCACTCTCCCAGGCCCTACTGAGAGCCTATTTTCTCCCAGGCTTCCCATTCCTGCTCTGGCGTGAGGGCGTGTGCTCACAGCCAGGCTTTCCTGTTCTCGTAGGCTTGGATGTGGACCTTTCCCTGTGTTGTGGCTGAACACACAGGGCAACTCACAATTCTCCGAAACCAACAGCAACAGCCTGACTCCCTGTGTTTCCCTGTCTGCACTGGCTCAGTAGGGATGCAGCTGGTGACTGGCTCTCTTCCAGGGGCCCAGCCAGGAGCCTGAGAGTCCTCGAGACTGTTGCAGAGCCGGTGCAGGTCCTGAGCCACAGGGATCGCCTGGGCGACTCTCAATTCCCCAAGCCGAGAATCGGTGCAGACCCAGTGCTGCCGGCAAAGCATGGGCGACTGGTGGTTCCCTAAGTCAAGTGCCTGCCAAGGCCCCCCGAGGGCCGGGAAGCATGGGCGACTGGCGATTGTTCTGACTGAGGTCCGGCTCAAGTCCCAGGAGGGCCGGGTAGTGTGGGCCACTGGCCGTTGCTCAAGCCGAGGCCTGGTGCAGGCCCGCCGGGCCCGGGAGGCATGGGCGACCTTCAGTCACCCAAGCCGAAAGCTACGACTTGACTCCCGGTGCCTCCCAGTCCGCACCGGCTGAGCAGGGATGGAGCTGGCAACTGACTCACTTCTAGAGGTCCTGCCAGCAGCAGGAGACTCCCCGAGACTCCCTGAGACTGTTCAAGGGTTGGCACAGGCCCCTCGAGGCAGGGAATGCTAGGGAAACACTCAGTTTTCCCAAGCCAGCAACCTGACTCCACGGGTTATTAGAGCTTTCTGGTTTGCTTCCGAATGCTCACTCCTCTCTCTGCCACTATTGGCAGACCGATCTCTTATGGTGTTTTCCAATCTGCGCCCTGCCAGATGGGGGTGGTGCCGGTGACCAGTTCTCTCCCAGAGACGTGTTGCCCACCCTTGGCTCTCAGAGATGGGGGCGGCCGGCCAGGGCCCTGGCGTGACCTGGCAGGGGCCCCGCCACTGCCTCTGTGCTGCTCCTTCGTACCTTGTTGATCTGCAGTCGTCTCCTCTCCTCAACCTCTGGTCATTCAGTGTCCACTACACTCTCTGGAGTCCTGCCTTCTTATATGCTGGGTCCCAGTTGGGCATCTGCTGTGCTCCTCCGCAGATCAGCCAGGTCCTTCTCCGGTGCGTGGAGAGAAGCGAAATCCTTTGTCCTACTACGCCGCCATCTTCCTCCGAATCCAGCATAAACATTTCTTATTTAACTCCTTGGTTGTAGCGCTTCCATGTAGTTTGATCTCTGGCAGTTGTGGTTACTTTTTGTTTTTAAATTTGTTGTTGTCCTTTTTTTTGTTGTTGGAGGAGGCAAAATATATCTACATATGCCTCCATCTTGCCTGGAGGTACAATCCTCTTTTTCTTAAAAACAGAATTATGCATTCATCTGAACCACACATAAACAAAGTATAATTGTTTTGCATTTGGAAATCAATTTTATCCTATACTTTTTAGATTCGAAGTATCAGTTTATTTAAAAATTGCCAGAAAATCTGCTGTGTTTTTAAAATATTTAATAAAAACTCACTTGCTGAAAAAAGGAATTTGGCTAAGGAGGACAGTAGTCAGGAGAAAATGAAGGGTAAGGGAAGCCTTAAAAAATAAGGTAAAGGGGAATTAAGGTTACTTATGATGATCAGAAAGAAATGTTGATAATAGAAGAGGGAATATTAAGAAGCAAGAACCCAGAGGAAATGAGAGCAAAGACAGCTATCCCTTGCACTGCCGTTGTGATTCAGGGATGTTTGAGGATGTATGTTATTGGGGATAGGATTGGAGAGATTTCAATACATGATAGGAAGTTGAGGGATTTGTTACTATCTGATGCTTTCTGTTTTCTGAATAAATAGGTAGCTTGAGAACAGTAGTCTTTTGTACAAAATCTGCCTAGGGAATCCAAAGATTTCACACAGCAAGCATTGAGAACTTAATTGAGATTAGAGACCTAGAATTGATTAGTACTTGTAGTAGAGGTTGAGTCATTTTTTTTCTTACATTTAGCTCCCCAGCTTTTGGAGTGAGAATTGAAGTAATTTAAGGTTAACTTTTGTTAGGGCAATAAAATAGAAGCACACGGTGCTGAAGTGTTGAAGTATGAAGATAATATAAGAAGGAATCAAGAACAGGAAAGGGTTTATAAATTGGGAGAATATCAAGGAGATAAGGGATTAAAGTAATCTTTGTGAGTCTATGTCAGTTTGCCAAATGGCTAACTGACACTAATGGGAAATTGTTTAATGCCTTAATTGATCTAGGGAGAGTTTTGGTGCTAGAGTCAAAGATTCCTCAAATTAGAAAACACTGAATGAGCTTTGTCTGGGAAAAGTACAGTCATTGTTAATATATGGAAAATGGTTTGCCTGACATTCATGTAGCCTGACAGCCAAGGAGACAGGACTAGACTGTGTATGTGTGAACAATGACAACTTTACTAGTCAGTGAGGGTGGTACATACCATTGAGTAAGAGTGTGTACTGTGTGGTCATGGCATTCAAAATGACTGAGCCAGTACAACTACACACCTGCATCAAATTTTGCATTAAGCTTGAACATTCCTCCTCAGAAACTATTCAGATGATTCAGAAGGCCACAGCTGTGGGCATCTGGTGGTTGGCAGCTTCGTCACAACAGTGTACCTGCTCTGCATTACTTCTCCAGCAGAGTTTTTTGTTGAAGCGTCAAATCACCCATGTGACTCAGCCCTCTGACAGCCCAGATTTGGTGCCCTGCAACCTCTGGCTTTTCCCACAACTAAAATCACTCTGAAGGGAAGAGATTTCAGACCGTTGATGAGATTCAGGAAAATATGAAGGGGTAGATGATGGGGAATGGGAGAACTGTATGAGGTCCCAACATGTCTACTTTGAAGGGGGACTGAGACACCATTGTCCTATATACAGTGTTTCTTGAATCTTGTATCTTCTTCAATAAATGTCTCTGTTTTTCATATTACATGTCTGGATACCTTCCAGACAGACCATAGATACACACATATGCACACACACCAGTTTTTATCTATTCAACTGTTGATGGACACTTAGATTGCTTTCATATCTTAGCTATCGTAAATAATGCTGTAATGAACATATGGGTTCATATATCTTTCCTATTTAGTGTTTTGGGTTTCTTTGGATAAATATGCAGAAGTGGAATTGCTGGGTCCTTCTTTGTCTCTTGTTATGGCCTTTGTTTTAAAATCTATTTTACCTAATGTGGTATTGCTACCCTAGCTAGCTTTTTTTTTCCATTTTCACAAATTATCTTTTTTCATCTTTTTACTTTCAGTCTGTGTGTGTCTTTTTTTATCTGAAGTGGGTCTTTAATAGACAGCATATATGGTCTTGTTTTCTTATCCACTTAGCCACCCTGTGTCTTTTGATTGGAGTACTTAATACATTTACATTTAAAAAAATTGTTGATGGGCTCTGGCTGTTGGAGCATGGGCTTAGAAAGGAAGGGTTGCTGGTTTGATTCCTAGTTTGATTACACTTAGCATAATGTTCTCTGGGTCCATCCATACTGTTGCAACAAATAGGTTTTTAATCCCTTGCTCTCTCTCATTTTCATCTGGTACCTCTATGATACAGATGTAATCTTTGTTGTTGTCCCAGAGGTTTCTTAAATTATCCTTATTTCTTAGAATTTTTTTAATTTCGTTTTGTTTTTACTTCCCTATTTGGTGGTTTCTGCTATCTTCCAAATCTTTAGTTCATTCCTCTGCTTTATCTAATCTGATGTTGATTCCTTGTACTATATTCTTTATTGCAATTATTGTATTCTTCATTTCTGACTCTTTTTTTTTCATGGTTTCTATGCTTTTTTTTTTGTGCTGTTGAAGTTCTCATTACACTGGTCCTAGGGCCTCTCGAGTGGTGGAGGTCAAGGTCAGCTGCTACCTGTGCACTGCCTAAGTCTACCCAGCGTGAGCTATAATCTTCAGAGGTTGCTACTTGTACTGGGTTTGGAGGATGACCAGAAGAGACCAAGCTGCAAGTGGAGGCTGGATGTTACTAGTGCCAGGCCTGGGACCTCTTAGGAAGAGGTTGTGGCACACTGATGCCAAATGCTGTTTGTGTAGTTTGTGAATCTTTGAGAGAATTTAGGAAATTCCATAGTACCAGCCAAGACAGATTGTGTGGAAAAGGCCTGTGGCTCCACCAGTTGGTTGGGGTCTAAGGGAATCACCAAGGTGGGGCAAAGTGTGAGCCAGATTGATGGAGACTAAGATGTGGTGCAAGCATGCCAGCTCTGTGGGGAGAGAGCTCAGCAAAGGGTCAATGATGTCTACCAGCACTCTGTCTGCTTTTCTGCAGGATAGGTTTTCATCTCTTGAGAGACAGTCTATTTTGGCCATCTTGACTATTCTTACTAAAATGAGGAGTCTTAGCTTTCCAATTCTACATCAAGGTCCAGGACTTAATTTTGGTTTCCATTGTGAAATAGATGATTATCCTCAGACTTTTTGTTTTTTATATTTACCTTTTATGACTTCCCCTTTAGTTTAACTTGCCTGGCTCATTTACCCACCCACTAAACCACCCACCCCTTATTAATTAAGTGCAATTCCTTAAAAAGTATTTTCTCTGTTATAGTTGGATTCACTTTATTTTTTTAAAGATTTTATTTATTTATCTTTAGAGGGGAAGAGAAGGAGAGAAATATCAATGTATGGTTGCCTCTCGTGAGTCCCCCTCTGGGAACTGGCCTGCAACCCAGGCATGTGCCCTGACTGGGAATCGAACCCCGATCGTGTGGTTCGCAGGCCCGTGCTCAATCTACTGAGCTACCCCAGCCAGGGCAGTTGGATTCACTTTAAATGGAATAGATGACCTATCAAAGTATGGGGTCTTTCAGAAGTGACATACACATTTTTGCTAAGAATAATATGTTGTTTGAAATAGGAGGACTCAAAAAAATCAGCACAATGTCATTATTACATTTCTCTTTCCACCACACACAAACCCAACTCTTAGCAATAACTCCTGTAAAGTGAAGAAAGTATCAAGTCATTCAAATGTCCAGTTATTTCAAGTGCTGTGTGTGTGTGTGTGTGTGTGTGTTATCCTCATCTGAGTACATATTTTGTTTTCATTGCGTTTAGAGAGAGAAAGGGAGAGAGTTTTGAGAGAAGGGGAGGGAAAGAGAAGGAGAGGGAGAGAAACATCAGTGTGAGAGACAGACATTGGTTGCCTTTTGTAAGTGCCCCAACCAGGAATTGAATCCTTTGCTTTAAGGGATAATGCCCAACCAACTGAACCACACCAGCCAGGGCTCAAATGCTGTATAGTTTTAAGTTTTTTTGGATAAGTATCCAAATAAAGGTGTATCTGTACCCTTATTGTGATTGACCGATGTGAGTTTGAAGTCTCTTTTTTAATCTATAGTTTTTTACTCTTACCATTTCTTTTTTCTATTCATTTTATTAAAGATACTAAGTAAAGATACACAATACAGTGTACAGATCATGTGTTGTTGAATTGTATACCCAAAACTTGTATAATTTTTGTTAATCAGTGTCCCCCCAGTAAATTAAATAAAAAATACTAGATGTGTAGCCTGGATTTTATCTCTTATGATATCATTTAACAGTGTTTATCTGTCCTGTATTGCCTGTAAATTCTTAGTTGATTCTGGAGTTTTTATCAGATTTAGATTTTTGGGCACAGGCTGTAAGAGTGTATGGCATCATATGTGATGGTTTTCTCTTCCATCAGGAGGCACATAGTGTTTGTCTCTTTCTGAAATTCTGATAAACATTGAGGAACATTGCCTAAATCTGTCATTTACAGTAGTAAATCATATAGTATGTATGTGATCTTTTGGAATTGGCTTTTCTCTCTCGTAATTTCATGGAGATTAATCCAAATTATTGCTTATATTGATAGTTCATTTTTTATTGTTGGTTAATATTCCATGGTATGAATATACCACCATTTAAGCTGTGAGCAGTAATACCTGGGTTGTTTTCAGGTTTGGGCTATTATAATAAAACTTATATAAATATTGCATACATATTTCTTATGGACATAAGTTTTTGTTTCTCTGGGATAAATGCCTAGAAATTCATTTGCTGGGGCCTATGGCATTTCATATTTATTTTTTAAGAAATTGCTTTCCAAATGGCTATACCATTTTACGATCCTACCAGCAATGCATAAATTTCTCCACATCCTCACCAGCATTTGGTTTTGTCACAATTATTTTACCTGTTCTGATAGATGTATAGTAATGTCTCATTTGGTTTTAATTTACATTTTCTTAATGGCTAATAATACTGAACCCTTATTTTTGTGCTCATTTTCCATCTGTATATCCTCTTCAATGAAATGTCTCCTTTTCTTTTGCCCATTTCCAGTTGAATTGATTGTTTATTCTACTGTTGAGCTTTGAAAATTTTATATATGTATGTGTGTATATTTATCAGTTATTTCTTTTATGGATCATGCTTTTAGGGTTAAGTCCAGTCTTTGCCTATCTCCGGATCCCAAATAATTTTATTTTCCCCAAAGTTTTAGTGTTTTACACTTATGTGTGATTAATTTTATGTTGATTTTTGTGTAGGTATGAAACTTTATTTGAGGTTCATAATATATCAACATATATCTGTTCCAGTACCATTTGTTAGAAAGGTTACCTTTCCTCCATTGAATTGCTTTCACATATTTGACAGAAATCAACTGAGTATATTTGTGTAGGTATATTTTGGGTTGTCTGTTCTGTCCCATTATATATTTCTTCTCCAGTATCACACGGTGTTTATTACCAAAGCTGAATAATAAATTTTGAAGATGGATACATTCATTCTTTCTACTTTTCTACTTCAAAATGGTTTTGGCTATTCTAATTACATTGCTTTTCTACATAAATTTTGAAATAATCTTTTTTGTGTCTATAAATATTATTACTAGGATATTGAGAAGGATTGGGTTAAACTTGTATATCATAGGGAGAATTTAAATCTCTTCCATGTTGAGTCTACCGATTCATGAACATAGTAGTATAGCTCTCCATTTTTTTGATCTTTGAATTCCTTTATCAATGAAGAAATATCCTCATTGGGTATTATCCTGTTTTTAACATATATATCCTGTACATGTATTTTTAGGTTTATACATATTTTTTGACAGATTATAATGATACTATATTTTTACTGAATATGGACATACAGTTGATTTTTTTAATCCTCACCCAAGAATATGGTTTTTAACAATTGATTTTTAGAGAGGAAAGGAGGGAGAGAGACAGAAACATTGATTTGGCTGCCTTCTGTATAGACCTCAACTGGGGAATGAATCCAAAACCTAGGTATGTGCCTTGACTAGGCATCAAACCTGCAGCCTTTTGCTGTATAGGACTATGCTCCAATCAACTGAGCCACCAGGCCAGGGTGATTTTCATATTTTATCTTATATCTCTCCTTATCTTCTTTATTGTCACTTTCAATCTAATAATTTGTTTTTTAATTAAATTTATTGGGGTAACATTGGTTAGTAACATTATATGTAAGTTCCATGTGTACAATTCTACAGTACATCATTTGGATATTGCTTTGTGTGCTTAGCACACAAAGTCTTTTGTTTTTTTCTGGCACCATGTACTTGATCCCCTTTGCCTTCCTTATATTCTAACCACTTTCCTCTATGGTAACCACCATACTGTTATGTGTGTCTATGAGTTTATTTCATTTCTTGGTTTTACTTTGTTTTATATCACACTTACAAGTGAAATCATACAGTTCTTTTCCTTTTCTGATTTATTTTGCTTGACATGATACTCTCAAGATCCATCCATATTGTCACAAATGGCAACATTTCATCCTTTTTATGGCTGAGTAGTATTTCATTGTGTATATGTACTATGCCTTCTTTATCTAATTAGCCACTGAAAGACACTTAAGTTATTTCCCTGTTTTGGCTACTATAAATAATGCTACAATGAATGTGGGGGTACCTATGTCTTAATGAATAAATGTTTTCAAATTTTGGAGGTAATTACCCAGAAGAGGGATTACTGGGTGATAAGGTACCTCTATTCTTAATTTTTTGAGGAACCTCCATACTGTTTTCCATAGTGGCTGTACCAGTTTACATTCCCACTTAGCAAGGATTGATTTTTCTTCACATTCTCTCCAACACATGTTATTTCTTGTCTTATTGTTAATAGCCATTCTACCAAGTATGCGGTGGTATCTCATTGTGATTTTGATTTGTATTTTTCTTATAGCCGATTCATTTGAGTGTGTTTTTATATATCTGTTGGCCATGTGTACGTTTGGGGTGGGGGAGAAGTGTGCAGGTCCTCTGCCCATTTTAAATTGGATTGTTTGGTTTTTTGAGGAGTGTGAGTTTTTAAATATACTTTGTTTTTATTTCTTTTATTTAAAATATATTCTTTTAAATATATTTTAGACAGAGGAGAAGGGAGAGAGAAAGACAGGGAGAGAAACATCAATGTGTGGCTGCCTCTCTCATGTATCACTTACTGGGGACCTGGCCTGCAAACCTGGCATGTGCCCTGACTGGGAATCTAACCGGTGGCCCTTTGGTTCCCAGGCCAACACTTAAATCTCTGAGCCACACCAGTCATGGCTATTTCTTTTATTTTTTAATTTTTATAAAATACTTAATTTTATTTTTATTTATTTTTATTTTTATTTTTATTTAATTCTTGTTCAAGTACAGTTTTCTGTCTTATATTCCCAGCCCTCCTGCCTCGAGTGCTCCCCACGTCCCTCCCATTTCCTCCCCCCACCTTAGTTATTGTCCATGTGTCATTTATACTTCTTCATGTGAGTCCATCCCTTTTTCCTTTATGATTCTCTCCCCTCTCCCCTCTGGACCCCATCAGCCTGTTCCTTATTTGAGTGTCATTGGTCATATTTTGCTTGCTTGTTTGTTTTGTTGTTTAGATTCCTGTTAACGGTGATATCATATGGTATTTGTCTTTTACCACCTGGCTTATTTCCCTCAGCATAATGCTTTCCAGTTCCATCCATGATGTTGCAAAGGGTAGGAGTTCCTTCTTTCTTTCTGCTGCATAGAATTCCATTGTGTAAATGTACCATAGCACTTTGATCCAGTCATTTACTGATGGGCATCTAGGTTGCTTCCAACTCTTGGCTATCATAAACTGTGCTGCTATGAACATCGGGGTGCATAGGTTCTTTTGGATTGGTGCTTCAGGGTTCTTAGGATATACTCCCAACAGTGGAATTACTGGGTCAAAAGGCACATTCATTTTTAGTTTTCTTAGAAAATTCCATACTGTTTTCCTTAGTGATTGTACCAGTCTGCAATCCCACCAACAGTGAACTAGGGTCCCGCTTTCCCCACAACCTCTCCAGCACTTGTTGTTTCTTGCTTTCTTTATGATGGCCTTTCTGACTGGTGTAAAGTGGTATCTCATTGTGGTTTTACTTTGCATCTCTCTGATAGCTAGCGATATTGAGCATCTTTTCATGTGTCTCTGGATCCTCTGTATGTCCTCCTTGGAGACATGTCTGTTCAAGTCCTTTGCCCATTTATTAATTGGGTTGCTCGTTTTCTTTGAGTGGAGTCGTGTGAGTTCTTTGTATATTTTGGAGATAAACCTTTGTTTGCTGTATCATTGGCAAATATGTTTTCCCAAGCTTTTGCTTCTCCTTTAATCTTGATACTGTTTTCCTTAGCCATGCAGAAGCTTTTAATTTTGATGAGATCCTATTTGTTTATTCTTTCCTTTATGTCCCTTGCTTTAGGGGACGTATCAGTAAAAATATTGCTGCGTGGAATATCTGAGATTTTCCTGCCAATGTTCTCCTCTAGGGCTTTAATGGCTTCATGGCTTATGTTTAGGTCTTTTATCCACCTTGAATTTCTTTTGGTGTATGGTGTAAGTTGGTGCTTGAGTTTCATTTTTTTTGCATGTACCTGTCCAGTTCTCTCACCACCATTTGTTGAAAAGGCTATCTTTACTCCATTTTATGTTACTGCCCCCTTTGCCGAATATTACTTGACTGTAGAGAGTTGGGTTTATTTCTGGGCTTTCTGTTCTATTCCATTGGTCTATGTGCCTGTTTTTATGCCAGTACCAGGCTGTTTTGATTACAGTGGCCTTGTAATACAGTTTGGTGTCAGGTATTGTGATCCCTCCTACTTTGTTCTTTTTCTCAAAATTGGTGCTGCTATTCGGGGTCTTTTATGGTTCCATATAAATTTTTGAAGTGTTTGTTTTATGTCTGTCTAATATGCCATTGCTACTTTAATAGGTATTGCATTAAATCTGTAAATTGCTTTGGGTAGTATGGACATTTTGATGATGTTAGTTCTCCCAATCCATGAACACAGTATATGTTTCCATTTGTTTGTGTCCTCCTTGATTTCTTTCTTCAGTGCTGTATAGTTTTCTGCGTACAGGTCTTTTACCTCCTTGGTTAGGTAAAAATATCCCAGATATTTTTGTTTTTGCTCTATAGAATGGGATTTTTTTCCTGATTTCTGCTTCTTCTGTTTCATTGTTGGTATACAAAAATGCCTTTGATTTCTGGATATTGACTTTGTATCCTGCTGTTTTGCCAAATTCATTTATTAAGTCAGGCAGTTTTGGGGTAGAGGCTATAGGGTTTTCCATGTACACTATCATGTCATCTACAAACAATGCCAGTTTTGTTTCCTCCTTTCCCATTTGGGTGCCTTTTATTTCCTTTTCTTGTCTGATTGCTGTGGCTAGAACTTCTAATACTATAATGAATAGAAGTGGTGAAAGTGGGCAAACTTGTCTTATTCCTGATCTTAGTGGAAAAGGTTTTAGTTTTTGCCTATTGAGTATGATGTTGGCTGTACTTATCTCATATATGGCCTTTATTATATTGAGGAATGCTCCCTCTATTCCCACTTTGCTGAGTCCCTTTATCGTAAATGGGTTTTGTGCCTTATCAAAAGCTTTTTCTGTGTCTATTGATATGATCATGTGGTTTTTGTCTTTGCTTTTGTTATATGATGTATTACATTTACTGATCTGCAAATATTGAACCATCCTTGCCTCCCTGGGATGAATCCCACTTCGTTGTGGTGTATGATCTTTTTGATGTATTGTTGGATGTGATTTGCCAATATTTTATTGAGGATTTTAGCCTCCATTGTTCATCAGCGATATTGGCCTATAGTTTTCTTTCTTTGTTGTGGCTCTATCTGGTTTTGGAATTAGGGTGATGCTGGCTTCATAAAAAAAGTTGGCAAGTTTTTCCTCCTTTTCGATTTTTTGGAATAGTTTGTGAAGAATAGGGGTTAGCTCTTCATTAAAAGCTTTGTAGAATTCTCCTGTGAAACTGTCTGGTCCAGGACTTTTGTGTGGTGGGAGTTTTTTGATTACTTCTTCAATTTCATCTGCTGTTATTGGCCTGTTCAGGTTTTCTGCTTGTTTTTCATTGAGTTTTGGAAGATTATATTTTACTAGAAATTTGTCCATTTCACCTAGATTTTCAGATTTCTTGGCATACAGCTCTGCATAGTAATTCCTTACAACCCCTTCTATTTCTGTGGTATCAGTTGTAATCTCTCGTCTTTCATTTCTGATTCTGTTTATTTGGGTCCTCTCTCTTCTTTTCCTGATGAGCCTACTTAAAGGTTTGTCTATTTTGTTTATCTTTTCAAAAACCAACTCCTAGATTCATTGATCCTTAGAATTGTGCTTTTAGTCTCTATGTCATTTAATTCTGCTTTGATCTTGGTTATTTCCCTCCTTCTACTTGCTGTGGCTGTCTTTGTTGTTGTTGCTTGAGTTCTTGGAGGCGTTGGGGTTGGTTGTTTGTTTGAAATGTTTCTATCTTCTTTCAGTAGGCCTGTATTGCTATGAACTTCTCTCTCAGGACTGCCTTCAATATGTCCCATAAGTTTTCGGTTGTTGTGAGTTCATTTTCATTAGTTTTGAGAAGTTTTTTGATTTCTTCCCTAGTTTCAGTCTTGACCCATTCATTGTTTAATAGCCTACCATTAAGTCTCCATGCTTTTGGGTGTTTTGTTTTTTTCCTGTGGGGTTGTTTTCCAATTTCAGTCCATTGACATCAGAGAAGATGCTTGGTATGATTTCTATTTTCCTGAAGTTGTTGAGACTTGTTTTGTGTCCTATCATGTGGTCTGTCTTTGAAAATATTCCATGTGCACTTGAAAAGAATGTGTATTTAGCTTCTTTGGTATGGAGGGCTCTATATATATCAATTAGGTCCATTTCTTCTAGAGTGTCGTTTAATGCTGCTATATCTTTGTTGATATTTTGTTTGGAAGATCTGTCTATTTTTGACAGTGTGGTGTTAAAATCCCCTACTATAATTGTGTTGCTGTCAATATCTTTCTTGAGGTCCTCTAGGATTTTCTTTATATATTGGGCGATCCTATGTTGGGTGCATATATATCTACGATGTTAATGTCTTCTTGGTGGATTCTCCCCTTGAGTATAATGAAGTGACCTTCTGGGTCTCTCTTTATGGCCCTTTTTTTGAGGTCTGTTTTGTCTGATATGAGAATTGCTACCCCGGCCTTTTTTTCTTGTCCATTTGCTTGGAAAATTTGTTTCCATGCTTTCACTTTTAGTCTGTGATGGTCTTTTGACCTGAGGTGGGTCTCTTGTAGGCAGCATATGTGTGGGTCATGCTTTCTTAACCATTCAGCTATTCTGTGTCTTTTAATTGGTGCATTTAATCCATTTATGTTTAAGATTATTACTGAAAGGTACTTATTCATTGCCATTTATGTTCCTGTGTTGCTCTCCGTCTCTCTCTTTTCCTTCCTTTCCTTAAAGCAGCCCTTTTAGTAATTCTTGTGGAGCTGGTTTGGTGGAGGCGTATTGTTTTAGACTTCTTTTGTCTTGGAAGCTCTTTATTTGGCCTTCTATCTTGATTGAGAACCTTGCTGGGTACAGTAGCCTTGTTTGCACGCCTGTGGTTCTCATTACTTGGAATATTTCCTGCCATTGTCTTTTTGCTTGGAATGTTACCATTGAGAAGTCAGTAGCCAACTTCATTTGGACTCCCTTGTATTTAATTCCTTTTTCTTTCTTGCTGCCTTTAAGACTCTCTCTTTGGATTGGAGTTTTTCCATTTTAATGATGATGTGTCTTGCAGTAGGCCTCTTTGGATTCCACCTGCCTGGGACTCTCTGCGATTCCTGGATTCCTGTGACTTTCTCTCTCTTCACCTTAGGAAAATTTTCCGTTATTACTCTTTCAAGTATGTTTTCTATCCCTTGTTCTTCTTCTTCTCCTTCCGGTAGTCCTATTATTATTCAGATATTATTACATTTCATATTGTCTTGCATTTCTCTTAGACTCCCCTCATTTTTTCTGATTCTCTTTTCCGTTACCTGATCTGTCTGGGAGATTCTTTCCACCCTGTCTTCGAGCTCACTTATGCGGTCTTCCACCTCATCAAGCCTACTATTTATACCTTCTACTGTGTTCTTCAGTTCAGAAATTGTATTCTTCATTTCCTCTTGGCCTTTACTGATGGTTTTTATTTCCTTTTTCATGTTGGTATAGTTTGCGGAGAGTTCATTGTAGCTCCCCTGTAGTTTCTGGTAGCTAGTTGTAAGCTCTTGGAATTTCCTGATGACCAGTGCCTTGAATTCAATATGTGATAGTTGACTTGCCCTTAATTCATCTAACAGTGTTTCTGAGACTTCCACCTTTTCTTTCATTTGGGGATTGTTTCTTTGTCTTCCCATTGTTTGTGAGACTCTTTTTCTTAGCCTCAGCTTCTTAAATTGACCTGTTTTGATTCCCTGGGTTTATGGTGTGAACTTCTGTGGTAGAATACCTGTGAAATTCAGTGGTGCAGTCTCCCTCAGGTATCTTGGTGTTCTTCACTTCCACCTACTCCTCTTGTTGGTTTCCAGCTGGTCATACCTTTTCTTCTGTTCTCACTAGCTGCAGCAGCCTGAGGGGCTATTAGTGTGGCCTTTCTTGCCTCTCAGTGAACTCAACTTGTCTCGCCAGTGCCCCCCCAAGATCAAGAGTGGCGCCGCTCTTCCGTGCCCTACTGAGAGTGGATTTTCTACCAGGCTTTCCCGGACTTTCCTGTTCTCGTAGGTTTGTGTGCGGACCTTTCCTTGTGCTGTGGCAGAACACACAGGGCAACTCAAAATTCTCCAAAACCAAGAGCAGCAGCCTGACTTGCTGTGTTTCCCTGTGTGCTCCGGCTGAGTAGGGATGGAGCTGGTCAGTGGCTCTCTTCCAGGGGCCCAGCCAGCAGCCCAAGACTCCCCGAGAGTGTTCGAGAGCCGGTGCAGGTCCTACGCTACAGGGATCCCCCCGGCGACTCTCAATTCCCCAAGCCGAGAACTGGCGTAGACCCTGTTCCGCCAGGAAAGCATGGGCAACTGACGGTTGCCCAAGCCGAGGGCCAGCACAGGCCCCATGCAGACCGGGTGGCTTGGGCCACTGGCCGTTACTCAAGCCGAGAGCTATGGCTTGACTCCCTGTGCTTCCCCGTCTGCACCGGCTGAGTAGGGATGGAGCTTGTCTGCGCTGGGTGAGTAGGGATCGAGCTGGCAACTGACTCGCTTCCAGATGTCCTGCCAGCAGCCTGAGACTCCCCGAGACTGTTCGAGAGCCGGCACAGGCCCCACGAAGCAGGGAGTGCTCGGGCAAGGGAATGCTCGGGAAACTCTCAGTTCTCCCAAGCTGGCAACCTGACTCCGCTTGTTATCAGAGCTTTCTGGTTTGCTTCCGAATGCTCACTCCTCTCTCTACCACTACTGGCAGACCGATCTCTTACAGTGTTTTCCAACCTGCGCCCTTCCAGATGGGTGGGTGCCAGTTACCAGGTCTCTCTCAGAGTCGGTGTTGCCCACCCTCGACTCTCAGACACCAGGGCAGCTGGCCGGGGCCCTGGGTCGGGCTGGCGGAGGGCCTACCGCCGCCTCTGCTCTGCTCCCTCATACCTTGTTGATCCGCAGTCATCTTCTCTCCTCAACCTCTGGTCATTCAGTGTCCAGCACACTCTCTGAAGTCCTACCTTCATATATGCTGGGTACCCATTGGGCATCTGCTGCAGTCCTCTGCAGATCAGCCAGGTCCTTCTCTGGTGCGTGGAGGGAAGCGAAATCCTTTATCCTACTCCTCCACCATCTCCCTGCTCAGAAAGCCCTATTTTCCTAAAATTGTTGAGACTCGTTTTGTTTCCTGTCATGTGGTCTATCTTTGAAAATGTTCCATGTGCATTTGAAAAGAATGTGCATTTAGCTTCTTTGGGTGAAGGGCTCTGTATATATCAGTTAAGTTCACTTTATCTAGGGTGTTGTATAATTCCGTAATATCTTTGTTGGTATTTTGTTTGGAAGATCTGTCCATTTTTGACAGTGGGGTATTAAAATCCCCTACTATACTTGTATTGCTGTCAGTATCTTTCTTATGGTACTCTAGGGTTTTCTTTATATATTTGGGTGCTCCTATGTTGGGTGCATATATATTTATGATGTTAATGTCTTCTTGGTGGATTCTCCCCTTGAGTATATCATGAAGTGACCTTCTGGGTCTCTCTTTATGGCCCTATTTTTGAAGTCTATTTTGTCTGATATGAGAATTGCTACCCCAGCTCTTTTTCTTGTCAGTTTGCTTGGAAAATTTGTTTCACTTTTAGTCTGTGATGGTCTTTTGTCCTGAGGTGGGTCTCTTGTAGAGAGCCTATGTGTGGGTCATGCTTTCTTATCCATTCAGCTATTCTATGTCTTTTAATTGGTGCATTTAATCCATTTGCGCTTAAGGTTATTATTGAAAGTTATGTTTAGGGTTATTAATAAATGAATAATTAATTCACTTTATGAATGAATTAGTATTCATTGCCATTTATGTACCTGTGTTCCTCTCCATCTCTCTCTTTTCCTCCTTTCCTTAAAGCAGTCGTTTTAGTAATTCTTGTAGAGCTGGTTTGGTGGATGCATATTTGTTTAGACTTCTTTTGTCTTGGAAGCTCTTTATTTGGCCTTCAATCTTGATTGAGAGCCTTGCTTGGTAAAGTAGTCTTGGTTGTAGGCCTCTGTTTCTCATTACTTGGAATATTTCCTGCCATTCTCTTCTTGCTTGGAATGTTTCCATTGAGAAGTCAGTAGCTAACCACTTATAGTGTTTCTTGTATGTTACTTCCTTTTTCTCCCTTGCTCCCTTTCGGATTCTCTCTTTGTCTTGGAATCTTGCCATTTTAATGATGATGTGTCTTGCAGTGGGCCTCTTTGGCTTCCTCTTGATTGGAACTCTCTGTTTTTCCTGAATTTGTGTGACCTTTTATCTCATCACATTAGGGAAGTTTTCCCTCATTACTCTTTCAAATAGGTTTTCTATCTTTTGTTGTTCTTCTCCTTCTGGTATTCCTGTTGTTCCAATATTATTATGTTTCATATTGCCTTGCATTTCTTTTAATCCCTCCTCATTCTTTCCGAGCGTCTTTTCCTTTTCTTGCTCTTTCTGGGAGATTCTTTCTACTTTGTCCTCCAACTCACTGATCCTATTTTCTCCCTCATTGATCCTGCTTTTGATTCCTTCTACTGTGTTCTTCAGTTCAGAAATTGTATTCTCCATTTCCTCTTTGCCTTTGCTGATAGTTTCTATTTCCTTTTTCATGTTGATATAGTTTGCAGTGAGTTCACTGTAGCTCCCCTGTAGTTTCTGGTAGCTCGTTGTAAGCTCTTTGAATTTCCTGATAACCAGTGCCTTGAATTCAGTATGTGATAGTTGACTTGCCCTTAATTCAGCTAACATTGATTCTGAGATTTCCACCTTTTCTTTCATTTGGGGATTGTTTCTATGTCTTCCCATTGTTTCTGAGACTCTTTTTCTTAGCCTCAGCTTCTTAAATTGACCTGTTTTGATTCCCTGGGTTTATGGTGTGAACTTCTGTGGTAGAATACCTGTGAATTTCAGTGGTGCAGTCTCCTGCAGGTATCTTGGTGTTTTCTACTTCCACCTACTCCTTTTTTTGTGTATTTGTGATTATTTGGGGGGGGGGGCGCAAAATGATTGTTGACAGCAGAAGAGTGTTTTATGTTATTCACAGTCACAGCCGGTAGAGAAGAAATAGAAAATCTTTAGGCTATATATAGTGTTAACCGTAATCTTCAACCCAGCTTGCCACTTTTAAGGAAAGATGAACAGAAGATAAGCCTCTTGTTGGGAAGGGAAGGCTTGTGAGTTAGATCTAGAAAACAGTGAGGTTGTGAGCGGTCAGATTTTGAGGTAAGGTGAGATTAAAGAGTAGTAACTAGGTGTAGCATGTGAGGAAATATAGTTAATCAGTACAGTAATAGAAATCAGGAACCTGTAAAGTGGTCTAAGATCCGAGCGGTGTGTTATGAAGTATTTATCATTGTATAGAACAGCTATTATTTTTAGTAATATTAGAGCAACAATCACATGACAGACTCTATGTGATCTGTCTGAATGGGTGTTATATTGGTTTGGGTAGCATGCCAAAGGAAAACAAGTGGCGTGAAGTATACAAAATTAGCAGTACCATGTGGAGGAAAGAACAGGGGAAACCTGTCAAATAGTACAGTATAACCAGCCAGGGCTAAGAAACCTATTCAAAAAGAGGAGGAATACAAAGATACTATTAAAAAAAGTGTCAATAATGAAAAAAATAATGCAACTATGCAGCAACTTGTGGCTTCTCTGGTATATCAAAGTCTCTGTCTCTATTGTTGAGGTGCACCCTATTTAGGCCCCACTATGTTCCTTTTGCTGTTCTCAGTTATTTGTGTCTCTTGTGGGTAAAAGAAAACTAAGCAACAAACAAAGAAACAGTCCAACACACGCCAAAAAAAAAACTCAGGAGAAAGGAGGAATAAGCGAAAAGTTGGGAAGAAAGGAAGAAGGAATAAAACCGGAAAAAAAGAAAGTATAGGATCAAAGTATTGAATGATAAAGCAGTAATAAAATTAAAAAATATGAGATTACTTAGAAATAAAAGTTGCTACAAAATCTACCCTTGTTGGTTTCAAACTGTCCAATCCATTTTTTTCAGGTTGCAGCAGGACCTCTCTGTGGGCTGGCATGCAGGCGCGCATGCGCCAGCCAGGCTACAGGATTGGGCTGCAGGCGCCTGCACACCCGGCAGGTTGCCTGGGTCCTGCAGGATCTGGCACTGTCCTTCCCAGTCCTGTGGAGGGACCCAGGTGCTCTGGCCCCTCCCCTGAATGGCTGCTGGGTTGGGTGGGCAGTACGGCAAGCTGCTGTTGAAGAATACCTCTGTTCACTTTCCAATAAAGACTTCTCCACAAAGCCTGCCTCTCAGCCCAGCCCAATCCCCAGAAGACTGGCAATGACAATGCTCTTCTCAATTCTCCCGAGCTGGCAGGCCGCCGACCACAGAGTCTGCAGTTGAACACTGCCCTCTGTCCTTGTTACCCTTTATGTGAACTTAAGCATACAGGTCTCTGCCCAGTATTACCCAGCCTTGAGTGGACTGAGTGGGAGGGAGTCAGTTCTCTCCCTCTGACCTTATAGCAGGCCCACTGGTCACACAGTGTCTGTTGTAGACCCGCCAGGTGCTGGGCTTCCGGAGTTCCCTCTGAAGCAGGTGCCCTGGCACTGGTCCCAGACCGAAGCCTCTGTTTCCCCAGCCATGGCGGTGGCACCGAGGCTGTTAGGCGCCAGCCAAGGTAGCCAGTTGCCACTTTTTGCCTTTATTCATGTCCCGGGCCAAGGGTGTCAGCTGCCACTTATTGTCCTCATTCACATCCCAGAGTCTTTACTGACCTGCATCTGTCTTGTCCCTCCATCACATTCTCTCATCTCTTATTTTCAAGATCAGAGAGTCCCAAAGAAGTTGGAACCAAGAAGGAACACACAAAGGCACATCATAATTACATTATCCAAGATTAAAATGAAGGAGAGCATCCTAGAAGCAGCAAGTGATAAGGGGACAGTCACCTACAAAGGAGTGGCCATGAGACTGTCAGCAGACTTCTCAAGAGACCTTACAGGCAAGAAGGGGCTGGAAAGAAGTATCCCAAGTCATGAAATTCAAAGACCTGCATCCAACATTGCTCTATCCAGCAAAGCTTTCATTTAGAATGGAAGGGCAGAGAAAGTGCTTCTCAGATAAGATCAAATTCAAGGAGTTCGTCATCAGCAAGCCCTTTTTATATGAAATGTTAAAGGGACTTATCTAAGAAAAAGAAGATAAAAAATATGAACAGTGAAAGGACAGCAAACTCACAGTTATTAACAACCACACCTAAAACAAAAGCAAACTAAGAGGACAGCTAGATCAGGAATGGAACCATAGAAATGAAAATCACGTGGAGGGTTAGCAACAGGGGAGTGGGAGGAGGAAAAGGGGGGAGAAGGTACAGAAAATAAGTAGCATAGACGGTAGGTAGAAAATAGGTGGGGGGAGGGCAGGAATAGTATGGGAAATACAGAATCTAAGGAACTTGAGACACATGGACATAAACTAAAGGGGGAAATGGTGGGGGAGGGGTTGTGCAGGGTGGAGGGTAATGAAGGGGGGAGTAGGACAACTGTAATGGCATAATGAATAAAATATATTTTAAAAAATAAATGCTGGGAAATTGTTGGTTGATTATGCTGTTCCTCAGTAGATTTGCCTGGATTTTCTACCTGGAGTACGGGAACTGGATTCCCTCCGTCCTATTCTGTTGCCATCTTGAAACGTCTCTCAGAATTTGCGTATTTAAAAGAACACTCTGGCTGCATTGTGGAAAGTTGATTCAGTGCACAGGAGACAAAGAGGTTATTGTAGTGAATCAGGTGAGATGATGGTGGCGTGGTCTAATATCCTCATAGTGGGTCTTGCTTTGAATTACATTTTGATGACTTGTTGGATGTGAAAGAATGAGAATATGAATAGACATGGGTGATTTCCCAGGATTGGGATTTTGCAACATTTTGGATGATTGTACTGTTTACTAGTGTTGGGAATGCTTGTGGAAGAGTGGGTATTATAGCTGGGAGAGGGGAAAGTTGAGAGGGACCAGGTATGATATCCATAAGCATGCTGAGTTTGAGGACTTATAACAGTTTATCCTCCACATAAACATAAAATGACCTAAACATAAACATGCCCACACACATTTTAATCATTCAGGGAGCTTTCCCCTGACTTTCTGATCAGTTCTCCTTCCAGTGTAGAACTTCATTATTTACTTTCCTATTTTACATTGAATGTTTATGTTGCTGCTTATTGTTACTGCCTTTTCCAGTAGACTAGCAGCTGGCAAACTTTTTTTTTCCGTTTTAGAATGAGTTTTGTTTGAAAACTCTACCACTCTATTTGTTCTAAAGAGGTTTATTATTATGATTGTAAAAGAATACATATTTCTTTTTTAAATATAATTTATTGATTATGCCATTACAGTTGTTCTAATTCCCCCCTTCATTCCCCTCCACCCTGCACACCCCCTCCTCCACCATTTCCCCCTTTAGTTTATGTCCATGTGTCTCAAGTTCCTTAGATTCTGTATTTCCCATACTATTCCTGCCCTCCCCCCACCTATTTTCTACCTACCGTCTATGCTACTTATTTTCTGTACCTTCTCCCCCCTTTTCCTCCTCCCACTCCCCTGTTGCTAACCCTCCACGTGATTTTCATTTCTATGGTTCCATTCCTGATCTAGCTGTCCTCTTAGTTTGCTTTTGTTTTAGGTGTGGTTGTTAATAACTGTGAGTTTGCTGTCCTTTCACTGTTCATATTTTTTATCTTCTTTTTCTTAGATAAGTCCCTTTAACATTTCATATAAAAAGGGCTTGCTGATGACGAACTCCTTGAATTTGATCTTATCTGAGAAGCACTTTCTCTGCCCTTCCATTCTAAATGAAAGCTTTGCTGGATAGAGCAATGTTGGATGCAGGTCTTTGGATTTCATGACTTGGGATACTTCTTTCCAGCCCCTTCTTGCCTGTAAGGTCTCTTTTGAGAAATCTGCTGACAGTCTCATGGGCACTCCTTTGTAGGTGACTGTTCCCTTATGTCTTGCTGCTTCTGGGATTCTCTCCTTCATTTTGATTTTGGATAATGTAATTATGATGTGTCTTTGTGTGTTCCTTCTTGGTTCCAAATTCTTTGGGACTCTCTGAACTTCCTGGACTTTCTAGAAGTCTATTTCTTTTGCCAGATTGGGGAAGTTCTTCTTTAGTATTTGTTCAAATGAGTTTTCCACTCATGGCTGTTCCTCTTCCCCTTCTGGTACCCCTATAATTCGGATGTTGGAACGTTTAAAGATGTCCTGGAGGTTCCGAAGCCTCTCCTCAGTTTTTTTGAATTCTTGTTTCTTCATATTTTTCTTTTTGGTCATTTTTTCTTCCTTCTGGTCCACTCCCTGGATTTGAGTCCCAGTTTCCTTTCCATCACTATTGGTTTCCTGTGCATTTCCCTTCATTTCAATTAGTTTAGTGTTCATTTGTTCCTCTAATTTGTGACTAAAATCAACCATTTCTTTGAGCATCCTGATCACCAATGTTTTGAACTATGCATCTGCTAGGTTGGCTATTTCTTGGCCGCTTAGAGTTATTGGCTCTGGGGCTTTGAGTTCTTCATGAGCCATGTTTTGATCTGTTCGTACCTGTTATGTATGAGGAGCGGAGCCCTAGGTGTTCACCAGGGTGGGGCAACTCAGTCACAACTGAGTTGTGACCCTCTATGTGGGGCCGGGGTTCAAGAGGGGCAATGGCGGTCTCCTCTGCTGCTTCCCACCACTGGGGCCTGCATGGTCTGTCTTACTGCTCACTCCTTTGCTGGTTTATCTGCACGCCAGTGTGTGACCACAGTCAGCCTGCCACCTTGTGCCCTCACTGGGTCAACCTGTTGCTACCCCACACCTGGGATCCTCCCACAGCTGCCTGTGGTCCTGGGTGAGGAGATCTTTCCTGCGTGATCCCGCTCTGCTCCTGGCTCCTCCCCTCCTACTTGTCTGGCTGAATGGTTAGTTGTTGTCGGTCTTCTGTATAGTTCAATTTTCTGTGTTTTGGCTCCGTTTTTTTAACTGAAACTTTGTTGACTTTAAACTTGGTTGTGTGAGGAGGCACAGTGTTTCCACCTACGCCTCCATCTTGGTCGAAGTCCAAGAATACATATTTCTGATACTATGGTTTAGGTTCTGGTTTCTCTGGTATGGTCATCTGACGAGGAAAGGATAGACAGACTGGGTGGCCCTACCAGGATCAGAGGCCAACCTTCATGTCAGGAGTGGTGTAAGTCTTCAGGGTAGACACTTTTAGGTATTCTGAGGTGGGGTTCCAGGTGAGAATTTCTTCCAGGTGCTCCATTGAAGCAGAGGCAGCCCCAAGACTAGGGAGGGTTGTCCTTTTGGAGCCATAGGAAGGATCCTTTTTTTTTCCGGGCTTAGTTTGTATGTCCCTGCTGTACATCCCTTGGACTGTACACTAGCCAGGCTGCCCACTCAATTTCTGGACAAATCCTTTATATATTTGCTCATATGGCATCCATCTCTCTGATAGACTTATGAGATGTCAGCCTTCTGCATGCCTCAATTGCTTCTTATCCCTCTACTGTAAGTTCCCATGGAATCAGAGGTCACCATTTTTAAGTACCCTGGCTGTGTCTGTCACACAGTAACACTAATTGAGTTGACTGGCGACTACTCCTCTGACACTGCTCGAGACAGTTGACCCTGCACCCTTTATACTGGCTTCTTCACTCCCCATTCATTCATTCTCCCACTGTGACATGGCAGAGAAGACCATCATTCAAGAGCCTGTGAGCCAGTGCTTCTAAGCCTGCTGCTTTCACTCAGACAGACTCCTCAATCTGTTTTTGCACACCTGCATGAGTGCATACTGGCAAACTTTTCTTTAAAGCATTTCAGATAGTAAATATTTTAGGCTTCAGTAACCAAGAATCAGACTTGAGGGTATTATGCAGATACTTAATAGCATTTATATTGTAATCACTTAAAAATTTAAAAATCATTTACGCCAGATTTGGCCCAACAGGCTGCAGTTTGCTGACCACCATCCTAGACTTTCTATTTGTTGCAGGTGTGTTGCCTGGTACGTTTTAGATGAATTCAGTACATTTTTGTTGAGTGAATTTATACTGTACTTATAGATTTGGAGCTCAGGTGAGAGGGCTGAACTAAACATAGTTATTTAGGAATGGTTATCAAATAGTAATTGAAGATATGAGAGTAGATGAATTTGCTTGGGAAGATTGGGAAGAAGATTATAAAGGGAGGGCCTAAGATGGAGACTCTTGCTATGATTTAGAGAGCAGAGTAAGTCATGACTAACTCACTCAGAGGTACTTGTATCATATATACTAGTCAGCCATTTGGCCATGTACATTCATTTTTCCTTTTGGATGAATAAGAGACCTTGAACTGTTAGAGATAGGTGAGGATAATATATGTTTTTTTAATTAGAATTTATACTAATAGTAAGTTATAATAAGCCATAGACAAAATTCTGCTACTTATACAAACATGTATTACCAAGCAGTCACAAAAAGTCATATAGTTTATTCTATGAGCTTAGCCCTTTTAGACTCCAGACTACTACCTTGCAATAAAACTTCAACCATAAGCAGCTATCATAGAGATCTGATGAGGATTAGGTCTCAGAATCCTCCAAGAAAGGCTGGGACACTCTGTCAAAGGGAGGTCTAACCTCAAACACTTCTCTGAAGATAGACCCCAAGGCTTACCAGATTCTTAAACTGCAAATAGGTAAGATTTAAGGCACCTGTGCAAAATTCCTAGTCAGTCCATATATCTTGAACAATTTTATCTCAGCAATAAAAAAATACTGTCCACATCTCTTATACTAAATAACAAACCAGTATCTAAATTCAGATGTTGATACGTGAAGCATTTCCTAACTGGGAGTTATGGGTACTTCAAATGCTAACTAACCCCCTCTAAGTGCAGATTCCTAATTTTAGGATACTTTAGAAGTTAGCTCACCCTTATCCATGTTGAACTATTTTAATGTGAATTATGGTGTAGCAGTAATTTGATCATATTTTGGAGACGATATGCTACCTGGATTTTTTTAAATGTACCATCTTATAACAATTCATAATGATTAAATGTGGTAGTTTTTTCATTGAAAATGTTTTTTCTCTCAGTTCTAATAATGATTGGATTAGATATTCATATAGGCAAATTTTAACAATGATGCACTTCTAATCTCCAAGTGAATAAAGACAGCTTACAGTTATCAAGTAACATTTTACTAATATTGGTATTTAAGATTGCTCAACATTTATTACCATTTTCTATTATGAATTTGTACAGAAAGCATTCTGTATTAATAGTATTGAACTCAAAACACAAAAACATTAAATAGTTAGTTAGATTCAAACCTCTTTCTACTGTTGAACCCTATTAGGGATAATATTTTTCTTAGTATATTTTATTGATTATGCTATTATAGTTGTCCCATTTTTTTTCTCCCTTTTATCTCCCTCCACCCTGCACCACTGCTGTACCCTCCAGCATTCCTCTAGCATTCCTCTCATTCCGCTTAGTTCATGTCCATGTTGTACATGTAAGTTCTTTGGCTTCTCCATTTCCTACACTATTCTTAACCTCCCCTTGTCTCTTTCGTACCTACCAATTATGCTTCTTATTCCTTGTACCTTTTCCCCCATTCTCCATTCCCCATTGATAACCCTCCACGTGATCTCCATTTCTGTGATTCTGTTCCTGTTCTGGTTATTTGCTTAGTTTTTCTTTTTTTCTTTAGATTCAGTTGTTGATAGTTGTGAGTTTGTTGTCATTTTATTGTTCATACTTTTGACCTTTTCCTTTTTCTTAAATAAGTCCCTTTAACATTTCATATAATAAGGGTTTGCTGATGATGAACTCCCTTAACTTGATCTTATCTGGGAAGCATTGTGTTATCTGCTCTTAAATGATAGCTTTGTTGGATAGAGCAATCTTGGATGTCAGTCCTTGTCTTTCATGACTTGGAATACTTCTTTCCAGCCCCTTCTTTTTTTGAATAATCAGCTGATAGTCTTATGTGAACTCATTTTGTAGATAACTGTCTCCTTCTCTCTTGCTGTTTTTAAGATTCTCTCCTTTAGTCTTGGGTTATTTAATTATGATGTTGCTTGGTGTGTTTCTTCTTGGTTCCAACTTCTTTGGGACTCTCTGAGACTTGTATGTCTAATTCCTTCACCAGATTGGGGAAGTTTTTCTTCATTATTTTTTCAAATAAGTTTTCAGCTTCTTGCTCTTCCCCCTTTCCTTCTGGTACCCCTATCATTCAGATGTCGGAACATTTAAAGTTGTCCCAGAGGTTCCTCAGCCTCTCCTCATTTTTTTGAATTCTTGTTTCTTCATTCTGTTCCTGTTGAATGTTTATTCCTTGCTCCTGTTCCAAATCATTGATAGGAGTCTCGGTTTTCTCCCCTTCACTCTTGGATCTCTGTATATTTTTCTTTATTTCACTTTCTATAGCCTTTACTTCCCCCTTTATTTTGCATCCATACCCAACCATTTCTGTGAGTATCCTGATTACCAGTATTTTGAACTGTGCATCTGATAGGTTGACTATCTTTTCAATGCTTAGTTCTATTTTTGAAGCTTTGATCTGTTCTTTTTGGGCCATATTTCTCTGTCTTGGCAGGCTTGTAATGATATAAGTGGCAGAGCTGTAGGTGTTCACCAGGGTGTGGCAACCCATCTAGGTTGTGGTGCTATTCATGGCTCAGGTATCAGAGAGGAAAAAAATGCCCCTTGCTCAGCTCTTGCCCCATTTTCAGTCACTTCCTCCATACCCACAAGCGAATTGCATGTTTCTGGTGCTGATTCCCAGGTAGATGGGTTTGTGTACATTCTACGACCCTTTGTGCCTCTCCAATAGACTCTCCTGTAAGACTGGGAGATTCTGCCAGTGCCAAAACCCCCCACAGATTTTTACAGCCAGAGGTCTTGAGGTTTTTTCCCCCTGCACTAGAACCCCGGGTTGCATATTATGTCTTGCTCTCCAATTTTTTGGTTTATCTGCATGGGAAGGTGGGACCACCCAGTCAGCCAGCTGCTACCTTGCTATGTGTCCTGTCACCCTGACTGCCCATCTCAGTCCCCCTACCAGTCTAGATGAATGTTTCTTCTTAAATCCTTGGTTGTCACACAGTGACAACAGTTCAGTTTTCTGGCAGTTCTGGTTGTCTTTGGCTTTCGAATTGCTTGCTGTCCTTCTTTTGGTTGTGTGAGGAAGTGTATTTACCTACACCTCCATCTTGGCCAGAAGTCAGTGATAATAAGTTTATTAGTGCATCATTCCATCACATTAAATGAATGCTGTTAATTTTAATTTTGTTTGGCAGTTTTATATACACTGAAATATATCTATATTTATGTGTAAGTTTATATCTAGATTAATATTTCAATATAACTTGGCCTCTATGGAATTTTTTTTCCTAAAGGGGGATTAATTTATCACTGCAGTTTAAGAAGACTTTAGAGATATTATAACAAAAGAATTATTAAATAATATCATATAATGAATCTGGCAGTCAATTAAAATAATAATGTATTGTGACCATGTAACCTTTGCATGAGCTGTATTCCAAAAATGTAAGAATTTTACCATAGTTATTAGGTTGGCCATAAAGTCCGTTTAGTTTTTTCTGTAAAATAAAAGACACAATTTCTATTTTCATCAATAACTATTGATTTGGAGTTTTGACTGTCAGCTATCTCCTTCATAGTATGACATTGATTGCTCTCAATTAGTGTCATGATTTGATTACTATCAAGTTCAGCTGGTCTGCCCAACCACAGAGCATTGTCCAGCAAGAAATCTCCTGGACGAAATTTTGCACACCACTTTTGAAATATTCAGTCAGTCACAGCATCTTCTCTCTCCATACACTGCACAAATGTTTCTTTGAATTTCAGTTGTGTTTTTACCTGTCCTGAAATAATAAAACATAAATGCCAAAATGTTGCTTATTTTCTTCCACCTTCAATATTAAAATGGCTACACAAAAATGTACCAATTGTGATAAGTTTTTTAAATGCATGCTGATATGACACCTGTCACAATACAGTCTAACTAAATTGTTTCAAATGAAGTCAACGACAAAGTGCTACTAGAGCAGTCTTACCAAATGACTAGTTGGCTAACCCAATATATGTATAAAATAAAATAATCCATTATATCAATACATTAAGGGGAGAGGAGATACCTAATTATTTTAACAATTTTTCATAAGACATGCCTGATAGAGGCCCTTAGGAAATTAGAAGGATATTTTTACCTTTGGTTACAAAATATTTTCCCAAACTTATTTTTATTTCCATGTGATCTTAAGGGCATGACAGTGAATTGTTTCCTTTTTTAAAACATGAATCTTTTGAGATAGAATTCATTTGTTGCAAACATCAAAAACCAATTCTGTTGACTTAAGTAGAACAGTAATTTATTGGTAAAATATTGGGTAGTCCACAGAATTAGTAGAGACACCAGATAAATGGAAATAGAGCAAGTCCAGGAGATAGGCATTATTATACTTGGTCCTATGATGCTTTTTGTTTTCTTCCTGCTTTAGTTAAAGATCAGAGTTATGGGGGAGAGAGATCTCATGTGTTTCAGTCTCATGCTGTATTTAAACCAGTAGAGATTTAAACTTTAATATGTGGTTCCATCAAGACTATATTCAAGGGAGAATATACAGTTCCCCAGAAAAATCTAGGTGCAGTTAGAGGAGGGGAATAGATCCTAGGCAGCCAAGCCCCACCCTACAGCTCCCCACAAAATTAACTAATAGATATCCAGTAAAATAGACAGTTTTGTTTTTTTAACTTCCTATAGTTTATTATTTGAAGTCTAATACTGATCAATCCATAAGTCTTTTGTTAATTTTTTATTGTTGTTGAATTACAGTTTTCCCCATTTTTTTGCCCATTACTCTCCTCTGCCCTACTCACGCCCCACCTCCCACATTCAGTCCTTCCACCCTTGTTGTCTTTGTTCATGGGTCCTTTATACATGTTCCTTGACTTGACCCTTCCCTTTCTTTCTCCCATTATACCCCTCTCTCCTCCCCTCTGGTCACTGTCAGTTTGCTCTTTTATTTCCATGTCTTTGTTTTTATTTTATTTGCTTGCGTGTTTGTATTGTTAATTAGGTTCCACTTACAGATGAGATCATACGATGTTTATCTTTTACCACCTGGCTTATTTCACTTAGCGTAATACTCTACAGTTCCATCCATGCTGTCCCAAAGGGTAGGAGTTCTGTCACTTTTTCTGCTGCATAGTATTCCATCAAGTAAATGTATCACGTTTTTTTGATCCACTCATTCACTGATGGACACTTAGGCTGTTCCCAGCACTTGGCTATTGTAAATAACACTAATATGATCATTCGGGTGCATAGGTTCTTTTGAATTGGTGTTTCAGGATTCTTAGGGTATAAACCCAGCAATTGAACTGCTGGGTCAAGAGGTAGTTCCATTTTTAGGTTTTTGAGGAAATTCCATACTGTTAATCCATAATTCTTAAGAATAGGAAATTCCATACTGTTAATCCATAATTCTTAAGAATAGGAAATTCCATACTGTTAATCCATAATTCTTAAGAATAAATTATTTCAAAAAAATTTAAATCTTAAGTGCCTAAGAACTTCATTTATGTACTGGCAGTTCCAGTATTTAGATACTTATGTGCTCTTTTTCTTTCTAGACAATGCGAAGACACAGAAATGAAGTGACAGTTGAACTGCGAAAGGTAAGGGTGACTTGCTCTTAGTGAAAAATAATTAGGAGATTCTGACCTGGCTGGTGTGGCTCAGTGGATTGAGGGCCAGCCTGTGACCCAAAGGGTTGGTGGTTCGATTCCCAGTCAGGGCACATGCCTGGGTTGTGGGCCAGGTTCCCAGTAGTGGGAGCACAAGAGGCAACCACACATTAATGTTTCTCTCCCTCTTTTTCTCCCTCCTTTCCCCTCTCTAAAAATAAATAAATAAAATCTTTAAAAAATAATAATCAGGAGGTTCTGGTGTTAAAATTCTGGAAAATTTGAATAATGAAATAATAGGCAAATTAGTGGGCATTCTTAAAACCACACAGCATAAAAATGTTATTTGTTATAAACTTTGGAAAATACTTTAATTCCAGTATTCTTTCAACTTTGTAATTTCTTTGTGGATATTTACATATTAACAACAGTGATTTGTCAATCATATTCTTTAATTTTTTTTTCGTATTTTTGGGTCATGTTTACCAGAGATGTGAACTAAGCCTGATAGAGTAAGGTGAGCTCCTTGCTAATTTTAACATGTTGGTCTTACCTTCATTTTAACTTTTTATTAACATAGACATACAGAAAACTCAACACATCTTAAGTGTATAACTAGATGATTTTTCAAAATATGAACACATCTATATAACCAGCTACTAAATCAAGAAATAGAACATTACCTGTATCCCAAGTCCCCTTGTTGGTTACTGTTGATACTTTCCCCCAAAGTAACTGTTTTCCTGGTTTGTTACATTGTGAATTATTTTGCATATTTTGATCTTCATATAAATAGAATGGTGGGTGCACTTTTGTATCTGGTTTTTCATTCATATGAAGACCATTTTCCTTAATACAGGCAGTAAGGATAAAATTGAAATTGTAATTATTTATTGCCATCTGTTGATATTACACCAACTATCTTAAAATGAGGCCTTCCTTTTCCAATATTTTTCATGCTTAGAATACAGGTGTAAAACTTTTCTATTGGTCCTCATATTATTCAGATTCCTCCCATGGTTTTACTTTTTAGCTCTCCTAGTATGCTTCTGAATTTAAGCGGTTTACTTGCATTTGGTTATTTGTTCCTCCTCTTATGGTTGTGCTATCCTCTGGAGTTAATTTATTTTTTAATTTCATCTTTATTGTATATTTTTCCATTACCATTTAGTCCCCTTATTCTCTCCTCCCCCCAGCAATCACCAGACTGTTGTCCAAGTCCATGAGTCCTTTTTCCTTTTTGCTCAATCCCTCTACCCCAACTAGCTGTCATCCTGCTCACCATTTGAGTCGGTCCCCATTATCCCTGTTCATTCAGTTTGTTTATTAGATTTTACTTAACATAAATTCTCCAAGTCCATCCATACTGTTGCAAAGGGTAAAAGTCTCTTTTAGTATAGCCAAGTAGTATTCCATTGTGTAAATGACCCATAGTTGTTTTATCCACTCATCTACTGATGGATGGACACTTGGGCTGCTTCCATATCTTGGCAATGGTAAATTAGGCTGTAATGAACATAGAGGTGCCTACGTTCTTTCGAATTAATGTTTGGGTTCCTTCTCATATATTCCCAAGTGTGGGATCACTGGGTCAAAAGGCAGATCCATTTTTAATTTTTTGAGTTATCTCCATACTACTTTCCATAGTGGCTGCATCAGTCTGCATTCCCTCCAACAGTGCAAAAGGGTTCCCCTTTCTCCACAGCTTTCCCCCCTCTTGTTGGTTGATTTATTGATTATAGCAATTCTGACAGATGTGAGATGATATCTCATGTACTTTTAATTTGTGTTTCTCTGATGATTAGTGATGTTGAACACGTTTTCATCTGCCTATTGGCCATCTGTATGTCTTTTTTGGAGAAGTGTCTGTTTAGGGCCTTTGCCCATTTTTAATTAGGTTATTTGGTTTTTTTGGTGCTGAGTTTTGAAAATTCTCCATGAATTTTGAATATTAACCCCTTATCAGATGTATTGGCAAATATGTGCTCCCAGTCTGTGGGTTGTTTTTGTATTTGTTGATGATTTCCTTTGCTGTGCAAAACCTTTTTACTTTGATATAGTTCCATGTGCTTATTTTTTCCTTTGTTTCCCTTGCCTGGGGAGATATATCCAATAAAATATTGCTACAGGCAATGTCTGAGATTTTGCTGCCTATGTTTTCTTCTATGACTTTTAGGGTTTTGGGTCTAACATATAAGTCTTTGATCCATTTTGAATTTATTCTTGTATGTGGTATAAGAAGGTGGTCTATTTTCATGTTTCTGTATTTACCCGTCTAGTTTTCCTGACATCATTTATTGAATAGACTGTGTTTAGCCCATTGTATGTGATTTCCGCTTTTGTCGAATATTAATTGACTCCTAAGGTATACGTTTATTTCTGAGCTCTCTATTGTGTTCCATTGATCTATGTGTCTGTTTTATGACAGCATCTTGCTTTTGATTACTGTGGCTTTATAGTGTAGTATGGTCTTCTTTCTCAGGATTGCTGTCAGTATACTGGGCCTTTTGTGGTTCGATGTAAATTTTTGAAATACTTGTTCTAGTTCTGTGAAATATGTCATTAGAATCTTGATAAGAATTATGTTGAATCTGTAGATTGCTTTGGGTAGTATGGACATTTTAATGATGTTAATTATTCCTATCCATAAACATGGTGTGTGTTTCCATTTATTTGTGCCTTCTCCAGTTTCTTTCTTCCCACAGTTTTTTTATTGTTGTATCCTCATTTTCATTTGTTTCAAGGTATCTTTTGATTTCTTTCTTGAGCTCATTGTTGATTCATTCATTGTTTAATAACATGTTATTTAGTTTCTGTCACTTGGCATGTTTTTTCAGTGTTCTTCTTGTGATTGATTTCTAGTGTCATACCATTGTGGTCAGATGAGATGCTTGATGTTTTTTCAGTCCACTTAAATTTACTGAGACTTTTTCCTAACATGTGGTCTATCCTAGAAAATGTTCTGTGTGCACTTGAAAAGTATGTATATTCTGTTGCTTTAGGATGAAATGCTCTGAAGATATCAGTTAAATCCATTTGATCCTAGAATGTCATTTAAAGCCACTTCCTCCTTGTTGATTTTCTGTCTGAATGATGTGTCCATTAAAATCAATGAGGTGGTAAAATTTTCTACCATGACTGTATTTCTGTCAGTCTCTCCCTTTAGGTCTATCAAGATTTGCTTTAAATATTTAGGTGTTCCTATGTTCAGTGCATAAATGTGTACTAGGGTTACATCCTTTTGTTGGGCAGTTCCCTTTATCATTATGTAATATTCTTTGTCTCTTGTGATAGCCTTAGTTTTAATGTCTGTTTTGTTGGATGTAAGTACTGCTACCCCAGCCTTATTTTTTCCATTTGCATGAAATATTTTTTCTATCCCTTTACTTTTGGTCTGTGTGTATCTCTTGGAGGCAGCATATATGTGTATCTTGTTTTCTTAGCCCTTCAGCTACCCTATGTCCTTTGGCTGGAGCATTCAAGCCATTTATATTTAAGGTGATTATTGATGGATACATGTGTAATAACATTTTATTGTTCGACTGTTTTCCTCTTCTTTTTTTCTTTTTTTTTCTTCTTCTTCAAGCCAGCCCTTTAACATTTGTTGCAGTGCTGGTTTGATGTTAACAAACTCCTTTAGCTTTTTCCTGTCTGGGAAGCTTCTTATTTCTCCTGCAATTTGAAATGATAACCTTGCTGGGTAAAGTAGCCTTGGTTGTAGGTCCTTACTTTTCATCACCTTGAATATTTCACACCACTCCCTTCTGGCCTGATATGTTTCTGTTGAGTAATCGGATGACAGTCTAATTGGTGCTCCATTGTAGGTAACTGCCTGATTTTAGGATTCACCCTTGTCTGTAAGCCTTGCCCTTTTAATTATGATTTGTCTCAGTTCAGGCCTCTTCGGGTCTGACTTGTTTGGGACTCTCTGATGTTCCTGGAGTTGTATGTCTTTTTCCTTTACTAGATTAGGGAAGTTTTCAGTCATTATTTCTTCAAATAGGTTCTTGATCCTTTGTTTGCTCTCTTCTCCTTCTGGCATTCCCATGATGTGGATGTTGTTATGCTTCATGTTGTCCAACATAATTCTTATGCTCGTCTCATTTTTTAAAATTATTTTTTCTTTTTGCTGCTTTACCTGAGTGTTTCTTTTTTTCTTCCTTGTCTTCCAAATCACTGAATTGATCTTTGGCTTCATCTAACCTACTGTTTCTTCCTTACAGTGTATTATTTATTTAAGATATTCCATTCTTTATTTCTGACTGGTCCTTATTTATAGTTTCTATGTCTGTTTTCTTGCTGTTGAATATACTTATAATCATTATTGTAAACTCTTTCCCTGATAATTGTTAGCCTCCATTTCATCTAGTTCTTCTGGAGGATTCTGTTGTTCTTTCAATTGGGATCTGTTTCTTTGTCTTGTTATTTGGCTGCATCTTTGTATTTTCCACCTAGTTGTTAAACTGATCAGTGATGCAGCCTCTAGCTGTTATCAGCATTCCAGTTTAAGCACCACAATGTAGGGCAGAGTAATTCTTGTGGTTGGGATTATTGCTTCCCCTCAGGCTGATTGTACTTGGAAAGGAGTGTGCTGCCTGTGGGAGATGACTTCTGCAATATAGGGAATGACTCAGCACAGGGATCCTGGTGACTGTTTTTTCACTTTTCTCCCCAGAGCCACCAATCCCAGACTTTCTTCAAGTGTCTGTAGTCCACTCTGTGCTTCTCTGCCAGGGTAACTGTTTACAAATGAAATTTTGTTCATTGGTCCTTTAAGAGGCTCTCTGTGTCTCCAGCCATCTCTCCCTGGCAGATAGAAACCCTGCTATTTTTCGCAGCTGGGTTGCATCTTTAAATTCCTTTCCAGTTCTGGTATTGAAGGCTGGGGAGCCCAGCCTGGGGTTTAGACCCCACACTTCTCAGGGGGAAATCCCTGACCACTGATATATCCCTCTAGCACTTTAGCTGCCACCTACTGAAGCCCAGCCAGCCCTCTCATACCCACTCCACACACCCTCTAAGTCTCCTTGTGTGAAGTGTTATCTTCCCTCTGTCTGTAGGTATAAGGCTTCTCTCCAGCTAGTCACTTTTCAACTGTCTTGTTGAAAAAAGATAGCATCCTGGTTATTCAGGATGATATCTCTACAATTTAGTTGTAATTCAGATTGGTCCTGGGAGGAGGTTAATGTAGCCTCAGCTTACTCCTCCCCTATCTTGGATCTCTCCTTTGCAGTTAAAATAATTCTACTTTTCAGAGTATGTTTCTTAATATCCTCCTTGGTCACTGTAAAGATGTCTTATGTCTTTTATAGCCTTCTGGATACCATTGTTTCCTTTTCAGTTACCATTAGTTCCTGAACATCCTTGTAGGAGGACTAAAAATGAAATTAAAGAAATCTCAAGCAATTCTTTGTGCCACATATTAGAATTCCCTGAGTAAACAGCAGAAAGTAAACTCTTCCTGAAATAAAACCTAAATTTCAGACAAAGCTTAATTGCTTTTGATATGATTCTTCAAAGCTATGGAGAACCCTTCTTGAATATTGGCAGAGCCCAATACTCAATAGAATACTACTCTACTGTTTATCATCAGAGTATCTAACTCAGATTCCAGCCTTGTTATTTCTATATGTCCATTGAGTAGAAAATCACAGTGTTATTACTGACATTGAGATCCTTGAAAATATAAGAAAACAGAGCAGAGTTTCGTAGATAAGCTGTACACACTTCGATTAGAGTATAAGTTTCTAAAGCGAAGGTGGTAACCATGCTCTTCCCTCACCTGTCACGCCAGGTACTCCCAAGTCTCCCTTCCAGCCTATCTCAAAATGCCTAGTCAGATTCTGGGCATGTCATTAGTACTTATTAAATGTTAATATTCAGGAATTGAACTGAAATGTGATATCTTAAAGTTTTGCTGATACTTAAATAATTTACTGAAGTTTTAAGAAAAACACCTTAGATATAGAGCAGTGCTGCTCACAAGTCCTGATCTGAGATAAGGTAGGGGACTTGTATCAAAATATTAAACAAGGCACTACCTCCTTTACCAAGAAAATCTTTCTGCCTAAATAAATAACAGAACTAAACGGTGTGTTTAGTTTCACAGTTGATAACTGGCACAAACTTCCTATCTTGTAGAAGACCTGTAACAGATAGGTCAGTCTTTTAGCCGGTCTAAGGACCATACTTTGAATAACACTGATATTGATCTAGCAAATCGAGGGTAAGATATAATTACTAATATGTACTGTTTTACTGGTCTCAGACTCTTTTTATTTAACCCCTTTTGTCTTCTTTTACTTCTTTGATCTCTTACTTTCGTATATACATCAACACTTATACTGAAGTCAGTACTTCTGTATATTATATCACCTTGTAAACAATTACATAGGAATTAAATAACTTACTTAAAATTACACGTCTGCTAAATGGCAGAGGAGAGCTCTTAACCACTATGCTATAAATGCCTTTTAACGTAAATGTTCAGTGGATAATACCTCATAAGTTGCAAATGGGTCTAAAACCTGTCATTGGCATTTTGAACTTTGACACATCATATTAAATTTGATATAATTTTTTCTTGATTGATTAGTTGATTATGCCATTGGTCTTTACCATCATTAGATTTGTTTGTAGAAAGTGGTTAAGCTCTTACAATAAAAACAGAAACCAACAAAATATCCGGCTTATCAGATCTGCCACTTGATTTAGTTGTTTTCCTTTTTAGTAAAATAATCTTTTTTAAAAATTGCCTAAATTCCCCATATTTATAAACTATAGAAGAAAAATCATATATCAATTGATGCAGAAAACTACTTGACAAAATCTGACATCCATTCTTGCTAAAATCTCAACAAATTAGAAGTAGAGGGGAATTACCTCATTTGATAAAGAGCATCTGCAAAAAACCAACAGCTAACATACCTAATGATGAACACTGAATGTTTTTTCTCTTAAACCCAGGAGCTATATAATGATGTCCATTCTCACTGTTGTTGTTTACCATAGTGCTGGAAGTTCTAGCAATTGTCATAAGTCGAGAAAAAGAAATAAAAGACATGTAGTTTGGAAAGGAATAAATAAAATTCTCCCTTTTTGTAGATAACATGATTGTCATTGTAGAAAATATCAAATAATCTATAAAACTCCTGGAACTAGTGAGTTCAGCAACACCACAGAATACAAAATCAACACTTAAAAGCCAATCACCAACAATGAACACACAGAAACCAAAATTAACAATGTAATACCATTTATAGTAACTCCACATAAAATAAAATACCAAACATGTACAGGATCTAAATGCTGATGAAAGTAATCAAATAAGACTTAAGCAAATGGAGAGACATATAACTGTGGTCATGCCTACATAGTAAAGACGCCTCTTCTCAAATTGACCTGTTGGTTTGATACATTTCTTATCAAAACCAAACAAAGGCTTTTTGTAGCTTAGACAAACTTACTCTAAAATGTATATGGAGCCCCGGCTGCTGTGGCTCAGTGGATGGAGTGCTGTCCTGTGAACCAAAGGGTCGCTGGTTCAATTCCCAGTTAGGGCACATGCCCTGGGTGTGTGCCAGGTCCCCAAGAGGTGGTGCATTAGAGGGAACCACATGTTGATGTTTCTCTCCCTCTCTTTCTCCCTTCCCTTCTCTCTAAAAATAAATAAATAAAATATTTTTTGAAAAAAATTAAAAAAATAGATAAAATGTATATGGAGAGTCACAGCCTTTAGAAGAGTTAAAACAATCCTGACAAAGAATAAAATAGGAGCAGTTTCTAAACCCAATATTGAGGTTTATGCAAAAGCTACACTAATGAATACTGTATGGTACTTGAAGTACAGACATAGATCTGTGGAGCGAAAGGCAGACCCTAGAAATAAGCCCACACAAATACACCCACCTAATATTTAGCCAATCTGCAAAACTAATTCAGTGGAGGAGGCAAGTCTTTTCAACAAGTGGTACTAGAAAATTGGACATCCATAGGCCAAAAAAAAAATAGAACCCCAACCTAAATCTCACATTTTATTAAAAAAAAAAAACACCACAAAATGGATCCTAGACTTAAATGTAGAATATAAAATCATATATTAATGTTTAGAGGAAAAATTGAGGAAAATCTTAAGAGCCAGGCAAAGAGTCATAGACTTGACCACAAAAGCATAATCCATAAAAGGAAAATTGGACCTTAACAAATTTGTAATTTTTGCTCTGAAAGGCCATGTGGAGAGGATGAAAAGACAAACTGCAGAGACTGGAAGACAACCACATATCCAACACAGGACTGGTATCCAGCATGTACAGCAGATCCTCTCGTATGTCATTTTGTTCAACCTCATTTCCTTCAACGTCATGTCATTATAACATTTATGAGATGCCATAGGAACTTGTGTTGTTTATATCAATTAACCTATGGTGAAATTGGTTTTGTTATTGTTTCATTTGAAGTCACAAAACCTATTGATGACGTTAAGGGAGTAATTACTGTGTAATGAACTCTTAAAGCTCAACAGTATACAAAAACAAACCAGTTAGGAAATAGGCAAAATGGGTTATGCAAATGGAAACCATCATTATGGTGATGATTATTAATGACAGTCAGGGAAATACAGATTGAAAATAACTAAGGATCTGTAAGAATGGTTAAAATTAAAAAATGGTGACAACCCCAAATGCTGGTGAGAAGATGCAGAGAAACTGAATTACTCATACACTGCTGGTAGTAATGTAAAATGGTACTATCACTCGGGAAAATATGCAACTACTATACAACACACCAATCACACTCCCAGACATTTATCCCCGAAAAATGAAAATGATGTTTCTATAAAACCTCTCCATGAATGTTTATATCAGTTTTATTTGTAATAGATAAAACCTGGAAATAACCTGGATTTGCTAGGGTAAATGGTTGAATTGTGGTATGTCTGTACCATGAAATACCACTCAACAATGACAAGGAACAGACTATTGATAGAAACAATAACTTTCATGAATTTTCAGGGGATTATGCAGGGGGTGGGGAGCCCATCACACAGACACAAAAAAAGGTTATATACTATCCGAATCTATTTATATAACATTTTTTAAATGACAAAATTTTACAAATGGAGAACAGATTAGTGGTTGTAAGTGGGTACATATGGGAACTGGGAAGTGAGAGGGAGGTTATTTTGGCTTATAAAAGGGCAGTAAGAGAGCATCTTGTTTTTGGTTACTGTTCAATACCTTTACTATCATGGTAGATTCATGAACCTATAAATATGGTCAAATTGTATAGACATACACAAAAAATAAAAGTATGGTAAATCTAAATAAGGGTCTTGGATTGTATCAATATTAGTGTTCTGACTATGATATTACAGCCATATGCCACTTAACAGTGCAGATGCATTCTAAGAAATGTGTCGGGCTATTTCATTATCATGCAAACATTATAGAGTATAGTTACACAAACCTGGAAGGTTTAGTTTACTACACATCTGGGCTACATGGTACAGCCTATTGCTCTTAGGCTACAAGTCTGTACAGCATGTTACTGTGCAAAACAACATGAAATTAAATCAATCACAAGAAAAAATGGTGTAATTAAGAGATGTTATAAACATGAAATGTTATTAGGCCGCTGCCTGCATAACACAGCATACTATTTTACAGCAATTATTTTATTAGTAGAAAGAGTATACTTTAGAATAACAAAAAAATAGGAAGTACATAAGCCAGTAATAGACATTTAATATTATTATCAAGTATTATGTAATATACCTAATTGTACATGCTATACTTTTTAAAAAACTTTTATTAGCATTTATACTGAATTTACTCTTGCCCCTTAAGTTTTTGTTTTTTTTCAATTTCTTCTGGGATATCTTTTTCTTCTGTGCATCTTCCTCTTCCAGTTCAGGAACGATCTGTTCTTTAGTAAAGATCATCTCAGTGTGGAAGGGAGAGCTTGTGTGTGGCTTAATCTGCCTATGAATTCTGTGAATTCTTGATCTTCAGAGCTTTGGTCACCTAGATATGCTCAATGACCAAAGAATTTACATCTCAACCTTTTTAAAAAAAAATTTTTATTTAACTCTCGTTCATACATCTCAACCTTTAAGGTCAACATTTTGTTCAACTCTACATTTTTAAGCATATGCAACAAAAATTCAGCACTCTGTTTTTGGGCCACCAACCCCGTATCCAGCTCTACTTTTTGGCCTGGGTACACCTAATAACCATTCCACATTGTAAGGGTGGAATGGCACACATTGCTTCTGTAAAGTGACATCCTTCAGATCCTTGGTGGCTTTTCTGATATGCATACCCTTGATGGCCAGGACTGTTTCACAAGTGTTCTTAAGGTGAAGAGGAAGATTTGAGTCTCTGATTTGCAACATTTTTGTGGGGTTTTCTGAGTCAAGTGAAGAGCAAACCATTTTCAGAGGTCACCTCAAGCTGCTATGTGTGTACTATATACTTTTATGCAACCACCAGCACAGTAAGTTTTTTTACAACAACATCACCACAAATATATGAGCAACACATTACATTATGACACCTATTACATCACTAGGCAATAGGAATTTTTCAGCTCCACTACAATCTTGTGGGACCACCATCATATAAATGATGCATTATTGAATAAAACATCTTTATGTGGCACATGACTGTACTATAGTTTTGTAAAATGTTACCATTGGGAGAATCTGGGGAAAGTGTGCAAGGAATCTCTGTATTATTTCTTACAACTGTATGCAAGTTTATAATTATCTCAATAAAAATTTCAGTTAAATATCTGACTGCATTAGTAAATTAGAATCCAAAAATTCAGCTATTTGATATGATCAGTTACGTGATCCTACAGGGAAAATAATTTGTGTTAGGGTGTCAGATATTTACATGATTGATGAGCTAGTAATATTTTAAAATTTTAATATCAAAGTATAGCACCTTGAGCAGAGTGTGCAAAATATGTATATATAACATGTAATACTTATGGTGGAATATAATTTAGTCAAGTCTTCTGTGTCTTCATTTACACATCTGTAAATAAAGATTTTAATATTACTGGAACTAAAACTAATTAAGAAGTTAAGACAATGAGGGTTTTACTGGATAAAAACAAAGTGAATTACTTATTTCAAATTTGAAATGGAGCTAATAAATAATTTTCCTCTTTATAACATATATAAGAAGTGACTGCTGATCTGTTCTACAAATTTAGGTATAGAGTTACAATTCATTCTTTCAAGATGAAAAGAGAAATTTGGGAATGAAAAAGAACATTATGTAAGATTACTAACAGAATTTATTAATTCCAGATATATTAGGTTGAGTCATAAGAAATTGCCCATAATTAACCTTTTTGACCTACCAAGTGAAAATTCCATGGGGTTCAGGAAAAAGAAAAGATTTAAAAAGGCTCAAATATTGTACATACAAGGATAATATATTAATGGATTTTTAAAGTAGTTTAAGAAATGGATTGTGTGTGTGTGGAGATAAGGTGGGTATTGAAACTAGGCTAGTTGCCATATTCTCTGAGCTACCCTCCCACTTGACAAAAGAACAAGATACCTTGTATAGATATGGAATTTACTACATGTAGTACAGTCTGTAGGAAGGTGAGAATATCTAGCTTGTTAAAAAAGGGACAGTTTAAATTATTGGTTTTCTTGAAGCCTCCTTTAATGATTAGTCAACTCACGAGAAAAGTGGCCAGGGATTCTATTATGTTGACTTGTACTATTTTTGTTAAAGAATGTAAAAGTATGATTTTGGTGCCCTAGTATATTTTGGTCTATGTTAGTATGTTTTTAGTTCATATGCAGGGATTATTACTTTACTTTTTTATTTTAAAAAATCAATTTACTGGGAAGCTGTAATAACTCTAAACTTGTATATGCCTACTTATAGATGTCCAAGTATATATAAAATAAAAATAAAAAGTATATATAAAGCAAAATTACAAGGAATAATTTGTCAAGACTTAATGATTATGGGAAATTATCTTGTCAGTAAGGAATAAACACCAATTAATGAGAGATAGAAAAGTTAATAACAATTTGCAAGTGTTACCTAATAAACACATATTTTAAATCTACTTTTTGCAGATGACAGGATTCTGTATATGTAAAGCCCTAAAGACCCCACCAAAAAACTTTTAGAAACAATAAACAAGTCCAGGAAAGTTTCAGGATACAAAATTAGTGTACAAAAATTCACTGCTTTCCTATATACTAACAATGAAACTTCAGGAGAGAAATGAAAGAAACAAATACTTTTGCAATTGTAACCAAAAGAATAAAATACCTAGAAATAAACTTAACAAAGGTTGTGAAAGAACTATATGCTAAAAACTACAAAGCATTATTAAAAGAGATTGAAAAAGAGACAATGAAATGGAAAGATATTCCATGTTCATAGATTGGAAGAATCAGTACAGTTAAAATGGCATATTATCCACAGCGATATACAGATTTATTGCAGTCCTCATCAAAATCTCAGTGTTGTTTTTGAAGGAAATGGAATGAAAAGACATCAGGTTTGTATGGAGCCACAAAAGACCCCAAATAGCCAAAGCAATTCTGAGAAAAAAGAACAAAGCTGGATATATCACACTACTTTGACTTCAAATTATACTACACAGCTACAATAATCAAAACAGCATGGTATTTACAGAAAAACAGGCACACAGACCAATGCAACAGAATTGAGAGCCCAGAAATAAAACCAGATGTATATAGGCAAATAATTTTTGACAAAGGAGCTAAAAACACACAATGGAGTAAAGAAAGCTTCTTCAATAAATGCTGCCAGGAAAATTGGAAAGCCACATGCAAAAGAATGAAACCGGATTACGGTTTGTCCTCATGTACAAAAATTAATTAAAAATAGATTAAAGATTTAAATTTATAACCTGAAACAATAAATTAGGTTGAAGAAAACATAGGTACTAAACTTATGGACCTTGGTCTTAGAGAATGTTTTATGAATTTGACCCGCAAAGGGAAAAATACGTGAGTGATACTATATCAAACTAAAAGCTTCTACACAGTGAAACAAAGCACTACTACCAACCAAAAAAAAAAAAGGGGGGGCATCCAACTGAATGGGAGATGGTATTTGCAAACAACAGCTCCAATGGGTGGTTAATATCCAAAATATATTAACAACTCAACACCAAACAAAATCCAATTTAAAAATGGGCAGAAGACCTAAACAGACATCTCTCCCAAGAAAACATACAAATGGCCAACAGATATATGAAAAGCTACTAAACTTCACTAGCTGTTAGGGAAATGCAGATCAAAACTACAAATGTGATACCACCTCACACCTATTAGAATGGCTGTTATCAACAAGACAAGTAATAAGTGCTGGAGAGGTTGTGGAGAAAAAGGAACCCTCATTCACTGCTGGTGGGATTGTAAACTGATACAGCCACTATGGAAAACAGTATGCTGGTTGCTCAAGAAATTAAGAAGAGAGTACATTATGGCCCAGCAATCCCTCTTCTGGCTGTATACACAAAATCCTGAAAACATATTTTCGCAAAGATACATCTACCCTTATGTTCATTGAAGCATTATTCATAGTGGCCAAGACATGGAGACAACAAACGTGTCCTTCGAAAGAGGATCAGATAAGGAAGATGTGGTACATACATACTGTGGATTACTACTCAGCTATAAGAAAAGATTTCGTTTGTAACAGTGTGGATGAAACTTGAGAATATTATATTAAGTAAAATAAATCAGTCAGAAGAAGCTAACAACCATATGATTTCACTTATGTGAAATATAATACCAAAGCTATAGACACAGACAACGGTATGGTGGTTACTAGAGGGAAGCTTGTGGGGTGGGGCAGGTAGTACAGGGTAAAGGGGGCCAAATATATGGTGACAGAAGATGATTTGACTTTGGAGGGTGGGCATGCAATGCAGTATACAGATCATGTATCACAGAAATGTACACTTGACACCTGTGTGCTCTTATTAAATAATGTCACCCCAATGTAATTAAAAAAGAAAAAATATCCCATGAATATTTGAAAATTGTTTTTGTGATAGTATAAGGCTATAGTTTCCTAACTCAGTTACTATGGGGCTCCATAGTGAACTCCAAAGGACAACTTGCAGTAGTGTAAATTGTTTTTAGAGAAACACAGTGCTATTTAACATATTTCAGATACCACAGAATTTAGATCCTTGGGTAGTTCACAATTTTTAAACATTAGATTTTACTATATTTTTTCCATTGCATGTTTTGTCTAAGAGAAATAAAATTTTTTTCTCTCAATTTTTTTATCCCCCTCCCCACCCAAAATAAAAAAGTTCAGTAAGTTGTGTGGACCCAAGTACTTAAGAAAATACTAGGTATTTCCTTTGGCCTACATTGTATACTGACAAAGTATGGGAAACCTTAGTATAAAGCAAATGTCAGCTAATTTTAGTGTTGTACAGAGTGTATTATTTGATCACAGTACAATTAAATTAGAAATTAGTGAATAAGATCATTACAAAAACTTCTTAATTGTGAAAAATGAAGCACTTCTAAATACCTTGGGCATTAGAGAGATCCTAATGGAAATTAGGAATCCTTAGAAATGAACAAAAGGGAAAATATTACATTTCAGATCCTGTAGAACACAGATAAAGCAGTATTTCACTTTATAAGAAATTTTAGCAGGCAGAGAGAACAAATAATAGACATTTAAAAGGCATACAGTCAAACCTCAGTTCTTAAACATCTCCCAGGTCAAACAATTTGGTTTTTGAACAGCCTCACGAATTAAGTTTGAGAACCAAGGTCCACTGTATTAATTTGTGTATATCATGAGTTTTAAAATATTAATATATTGCTTAGTTTTTGCTGCACAATAAACTACTCCAAAAGCAAGTTGCTTAAAACAGTTGCCATTTTATTCAGCTAATCATTCTGTGGGTTAGGATAGTGGTTTTTCTGGTCTGGGCCAGTTCAGCCGGTCTCTATGGGCTCCCTCGTGATGGATTGGTTGGTGACTAGACGATCTAAGATGTTCTCACTCAAGTTTGAGGCTGTTGGCTGGGACCTTGGTTATCCTCCGCATAGCCTCTTCCTCCAGCAGGCTGGTACAGTGTTGTTCACATAGTGGTTTTAGAACTGTAAGAGCTGGAAGAGAAGACGTGCTTTGATATATAAGCCCATTTGCTTTCTGTCCCATTGCCAAAGCAAATTATACAGCCACATCTAGAATCATTGTGTAACCAGACTACCTAGAGGCACGGATGTAGATACGGTGGGGAATTAAGACATTTCTGCAAGCAGTCTTAACACAATTTGGATATGAACAATTTCATGCCAATAAATTTGAAAACTTAAGTGGAGTAGACCATTTCCCAGTGGAAAAAATAATAATTTACACTAAAAAGCAATGAAAAAATCTCAGTAGATCTCAAAATAATGAAAGAGATTAAATCAGTAGCCAAAATTTTACCCTTTCCCACTCACCTGAAAAAGAAAAGTTAACCTTACAGATTGAACTCCAGCAAGCAAGCTTCAAGGAACAGTTAATTTTAGCCTTATTAAATTATTTCAGAAAAAGTAAATAGGAAATACTTCCCAACTCATTTTATGAGGCTATCAAAATTAGAACCTCAGGAACCAGACCAAAACACCATGTGAAAAGATACTTACAAACACAGGTGAAAAAAGTTCTCAATAAAATAAAATATTTTTTTAATTTCAAGAAATGTATATCTTAGGTCTTATAAGATTATACATTTAACATTGCAAGGTTCTAAGTTTAACATTAAAAAATCAATTAGCACATTTACAGATGAAAGGGGAAAATTATATGTCCACTTCAATAGATGTAAAAGAAGCACAATTAAACATAATTAAGGCCCTATTTGTGGCTTAAAGAGATTTTTTAAAAGATTTTATTTGTTTATCTTTAGAGGGGAAGGGAAGGAGAGGGGGAGAGAACTATTAATGTTTGGTTGCCTCTCGTTTGTCCCCTACTGGGAACTGACCTGCAACCCAGGCATGTGCCCTGACTGAGAATCAAACCGTGATCATATGATTCGCAGGCCCACACTCAATCCACTGAGCTACACCAGCCAGGGCTGAAAATTTTTAAATGGATAAAATTCTAAGAGATGTTAAAAATTATAAGAGATTTTAAAATTAAGTATGTTACATATATCAAAGTACAATTCATAGATTTTTTTAAATTTTGAAACACTTTCAGACTTGCAGTTTCAAATTTAAATTTGCACGATACTACAAAAAACTTGATAACACCCTCATTCAGCCTCCCAGTTTCCTTGATTATTAGCATTTTCTGTATTTGCGTTACTCTATAATTTTTATGTACATATACATTTTTTTCCTTGAACCAGTTAAATTGCAGGCATTATGCCTATTATGCTTAATGCATCCATTGATACTTCATAAAAGCATACTTTCCTAAGTAATCACAGTATATGTGTCAGATTAACATAGATAAATTTTTACTATCAAATTTGTAGACCCAACTCATATTTGCTAATTATTCCTGATAATATCCTTTATAAATCCAAGATCCAAACCAGGATTAGACATTGTAGTTAGTTCTCATGTTTCTTTAGTTTTTTTCTTACCAACCTCAGTTTTTACCTTCTGAGTAGTTTTAAGATACTAATATTTTAATATTAATAATTAATTTAATATTTTAAAAGTAATTTTTTTGTAGAAGGACAGATTTGGGTGTGTTTTACTTTTCTTAGGTGATTGTTGTTTTTATTATTTTGGTTAGGAATACCACAGAAGTGATATTGTTTTCTCAGTTCATCAGACCAGAAGGCACAGTTTTATTTTTTCCTTTATCCCTGATCATAACCTTTGTCACTTGTTCAAGGTGCTGTTTGCCAGGTTTTCCCTGTGTAAATTAATAACTATTTTGCGAGTATCCACTCGAGAGTATAATATATTAATGCATGACTTTTAATATTTGTGGGCTGTTAATTTAAAACTAAAATTATTTGAAGTTACTAAAGTATGTTATCATATAAGTGGAAGTTGCTAATCTTCCATTAGCATATATTAATAAACATCAGTTTGTCCTAACATGCTTACTCATACATAGCACAAAGTAAATGCCATGTAGATTAACCAATAAGCTTCAGATTTCTAGTTTTAACTTTTATTTCTAGTTTTAACTTTCTATTTGATATGCATTTTAACATGACTATTAATGCCTCTTTAATTTTCTATTATAATCAAACACTTCAGTAAATATTGTACCAAAGACTGTGTAGTATGCCTTTTGAAATTTTAAGTTGAAAAGCATCTTAGAAGTCATTTATTCAATCTTTATCTAATTTATTTTGTCTTCATTCTATACATAAACTAAAAGCTTAGAGAAAATTGATGATTTACCCTGTTTATATATTTTATGAAATGGCACAGGTTGCCATTACAAACAGTTGGAATCCCATAAAATTTAGAAATGTATTTGCTAGTAGAGAATTTTTTTTTGTAAAAGCCAAATAAGAGGAGCCTAAATCTGAGATTATGACAAGTAGGTGGCATTTATGATAGTGAATTCTTATTCCCCGCTGTCCCAACAAGAGACAAACTGCACTGAACTCCTTTTCATTAAGCTGACTTCCTAGCAGATTGCTTCAGGCAACCATTACCAATAAGTAGATGAAAGCTAGCATACTAATTGGAATGTATTTACTAGACTTTATTATAATAATAATGCATCCCTAAATTTAAATCTTCATTAAAGATTGGGAAGGATAGTATTGGTTAAAACAGTTGGTGCTTAATAAATAGTATATGTGTGTGTATGAAATTCTATTATCCTTATGTAGAGATCAAGTTTCTTTAACAATTGCCTGAAAGTTTAAATAATTCTAATGGAATTTTTATTATCAGTACCATTATGACTTCTTAAACTCTTTATTGCTTGCCTTTCAGAACAAAAGAGATGAACACTTACTGAAAAAAAGGAATGTTCCCCAAGAAGAAAGTTTAGAAGATTCAGATGTTGATGCTGATTTTAAAGCAGTAAGTTACCTTGTTCTTATAAAGTGTTTTTGATATAGTTTTTGTAATACGCAGAAAATTTTATTTTTATTATTTTTTTAAATTTTTTTCTAGATTTTATTTATTTATCTTTAGAGGGGAAAGGAAGGGGAGAGAGAGAGAGAGAGAGAGATCAATGTATGGTTGCCTCTTGTGAGTCCCCTGCTGGGAACTGGCCTTCAACCCAGGCATGTGCCCTGACTGGGAATCAAACCACGATCGTGTGGTTCGCAGGCCCATGCTCAATCCACTGAGCTACGCCAGCCAAGGCTTGATTTTTAATCTAAAATCAATTGTACAATGATAAAGTATATTACTTATAATTTAATAAACTATTTAATAAGTACAATTTTGCTAACAAACTCATTGCTGAATTATCTTTTCTTTCTTTTTAAGCAAAATGTAACCCTAGAAGCTATATTGCAGGTAAGTTATTAATTTAATACTTATTTTGAAATATTTTGAAATTGATTTTTTAAAAAAATTTTGAAATTTACATTTCATGTTGCAGAATGCCACAAGTGATAACCCAGTGGTCCAGTTGAGTGCTGTCCAGGCTGCAAGGTAAATATTAATTTGTCCAGAGAGAGAAGTTACATCACACGTAAGATATCTTAGCAGATTGTCTAGTAGTAGTAGTACATTGTTACTTCTGTTCATAGTATGAAAATTATAACAACCCTCTTATATATTTTTTTTCTAGAAAACTATTATCCAGTGACAGAAACCCACCAATTGATGACCTAATAAAATCTGGGATTTTACCAATTCTAGTCAAATGTCTAGAAAGGGATGATAAGTAAGTATGGATTTGATTGTTGTCTCTTCCCTTTTTTCAGTTAACTGAAAATTTAAGAGTTTTATTTAACCATTGGGTTCAGTTTGGTTTTACATTTATATTATTATTTATTATGTATTTTCATGTAATCATTCTGCCATTATATTCAACAGACCTAAAGTGCCTCTTTTTTGTTTGTAAAGTGTGCATATATTTTCTAGGAAATTTTTAGCTTCTCTTTAGTCTTTTCTAACTTATCTCAAATATTTAGTGTTCATTTATTACTGTTTTTTTAAATAATATTTTAAAACAAGCCAAATGGTGTTTGACTCACTCTTTGCTTATGAGTCTATATATTGAATAACCTCACGACTGAGTCAAGATGAATGATTTCCAGAACTGAGTAGCTCTTTCTTGGGAATATTCCAGCTGATCCATCGATCCCCTTCGAAGTCTTTAACATGATTAGTTGTCCAACATCATGCTTTTTATTTGTATAAATTAAAAATAAGGCAAGTTATACTTTTACAAAATAGAAAGGAAAGAACACCACTTGGTATCTTTTGAGTTATTAGCCCCATTTCTGTTAGTGTTTCAAGATATCCTGATATACTTAAACCTCATCAATTTGTATTAAATGGGGAGAATATAAGTTTGAACTCCAGGAACTTTAGAACAAATGCTGATTTTGCATTTTAGAACATTTAAACTAAAATTCTTTAACAAGATTTCTTTATTTCTTTATTTTTTAAAAAATATTTTTTAAGATTTTATTTATTTAGTTTTAGAGGGGAAAGGAAGGAGAGAGAAAGATCAATTACAGTTGCCTCTTGTGAGTCCCCTGCTGGGAACTGGCCTGCAACCCAGGCATGTGCCCTGACTGGGAATCAAACCACGATTGTGTGGTTCGCAGGCCCATGCTCAATCCACTGAGCTACACCAGCCAGGGCAACAAGATTTCTTTAAATAAAAATAAGTTTTACTTCAGCTGTTTAAAAAATATTTTGTATTTTTTTTCTATCTCTACCTTTAGGGTCTTCTTTGTTCTTGATCCACTTCTCTTTCTTCATCATATTTCCCTTTTCAGTTTTTGGCATAGACTCATTCTGTGGATGTGTCTGTGAAACATAATATATATGCAGAAAAATATGGTAAATATATATATCTGTGTAACTACTATCCAAAGCAAAGATAGAAAATTGTCAGTGGTTTCTGTCTGACTCTATGGATTTGTTATGTAAAATATTTTTATAATATAAAAGACCATTGACTTTGGACCCAGATTTAATTCCAGGGTTTGCTGTTGACCAAAACTCAAGGGGCTTTTGAGCCTCAGATAACCTTATCTATAAAAATTAGGTGGTGGAGGGAGATCCAAAAGTGATGGCAAACTAAGTGGAAACTACACTCACTTCCTCACAGGACCAGTCAGGAATTACAGTTAAATTATAGAATAATCATCCTGAACAACCAATTAAAGACTGGGTGAAGAGAAGTCTTATAACCAAAGTTTTACCCCCAAAAAACAAAACAAAAAACATCTAGACTGGTAGGAAGGGCAGAGAAACAAAAATGAATGGTCCCAGTGCCATGGGCAGCAGCTAAGGATCCAGAAGGATATCTCAGCTATGGGGGGGTTTCCTCTGAGAAGCATGAATTCAAAACCACAAGTCAGGCTCTTTAGCACAGAACACCAGAGCCGGGAAGGGGTGCTCACATAACATCTTGCTGTGCAAAGCAGTGGGATTTCTGTCCACCAGGGAAAGAGGGAAGTCCACTAGAGACAAAGCACACTCTCAGAGTTCCAACATACTAAATTTTGTTCACAGCCACTCACCCTGGGCACTGGCAGGAGAATGGAGCATACTAGTGTCACATGAGTAAAGTCTGGGGTTTGTGGCTCTGGGGAGACAACTGAAGGGATAGTTGCCAAGATCACTATGCTGAGTCATTCTCCCATACCACAGACATCATCTTTCTTAGGTGGAGCACTCTCCTCTATGTGGCATCAGCCTGGGAGAAAATAATAGCCTGACCCTCAGGACTCTGTGTTGCCCTATCTGTGGAGCTTATGCCCTGCTGAAGAGTATGGCAAGGGGCTTTTTCAGTGACTGAGCCTAACAGGCAGTCAGCAGGTGGAAGCAGAAGGAGGTGGGTATCAGGTTACCTCATGACTTTTGCTGACCTGCTCTGAGGCCTCATGCTATAAGACTTGATGCACAGTGTAGTCCTGCATGTACCAAGGCCCAGTAGAGGCAGCCACAAGCTGTGGATCACTTTGCAGGCCAGTCGTAAGCAGTGTCATGCATTGGCATGCACCAGAGGCCCTCCCAAGAGGACCAACACACCCAAAGGCCAGTTTGAGACAACATCAGAGCAGATTCCAATAAGCTTCACAAAGCAGCATATCCAAAGGGAGATCTCGGCAGGCAGGCACTAAGCCCTGCTGAGATAAAGTCTACTTTTTGTGGTTAGCACTTGCAAAGCAGCTTCCATCACATGGTAGGGGTTAAGCCTCAAAGTCAACCAGCCTGAGTATCCATCCCACACATGAAATGGCCAATAACAGTCAAGAGTCAGTTAAAACAAGAGGGCCCGCGTGATACATACAAGGGACACATCTGGAGCATCCAGCTCAGAATATCAAGAATATTGCACCACAGGACATGTGATACATAAAGCCACCCCATGAAGACTGAGAGTCATAGCGGATCTATCTTTTTTAAAAATACATTTTATTGATTTTGCTATTACAATTCTCCTAACCTTTACCTATTTTTCCACCTCCACCCCATACCCCTATACCCTCTTGCAATCACCCTCTTAGTTCATGTCTGTGGATAATGCATATAAGTTCTTTGGCTACTCCATTTCTTATACTGTTCTTAATATCCCTCTGTCTATTCTGTAACTTCCTATTTGTACTTCTTTTTTTTTTTTAAATTTATTTTTAGAGAGAGGGAAAGGGAAGGAGAAAGTGGGAGAGAAACATCAGTGTGTGGTTGCCTCTTATGTATCCCCTACTGGGGACTTGGCCTGCAACCCAGGCATGTGCCCTGACTGGGAATCGATCTGGCAACCCTTTGCTTCACAGACCCACGCTCAATCCATTGAGCTACACCAGCCAGGGCCTATTTGTACTTCTTAATCCCTGCACCTTTCCCCCCATTCTCTCCCTTCCCCTTCCCAGCTGATAGTCTCCAAATGATCGCTATATTCATAATTCTGTTTCTGTTCTGCTTGTTTGCTTGGTTTGTTTTTTAGATTCAGTTGTTGATAGTTGTGAATTTATTGCCATTTTTATGTTCTTAGTTTGGTTTTCTTTTTCTTAAATAAGTCGTGAATTTATTGTCATTTTAATGTTCTTAGTTTTGATTTTCTTTTTCTTAAATAAGTCCCTTTAACGTTTCATATAATAACGGCTTGGCAATGATGAACTCCTTCAGCTTTACCTTGTCTGGGAAGCACTTGATCTGCCCTTCAATTCTAAACGATAGCTTTGCTTGATAGAGTCATTTAGGTAGCAGGTCCTTGTTTTTCATCACTTTGAATACCTTTTGCCAGTCCATTCTAGCCTGCAAAGTTTCTTTTGAGAAATCCACAGACAGTCTTATGAAAATGCCTTTGTAGGTAACTCTGCTTTTTTCTTACTACTTTTAAGACTCTCCCTTTATCTCTAACCTTTGGCATTTTAAATATTATGTGTCTTGGCGTGGTCTTCATTGGCATCCATCTTATTTGAGATTCTGTGCTTCCTGGACTTGTATGTCTGTTTCCTTCACCAAATTAGGGAATTTTTCTTTCATTATTTATTCAAATAAGTTTTCAATTTTGTGTTCTTTCTGGTCTTCTTCTAGCACCCCTGTGATTCAAATGTTGGTACATTTGAAGTTGTCCCAAAAGCTCCTCACCCTATCCTCCCTTTTTAAAAATTCTTTTTTCTTCTTGCTGTTATGATTAATTTTTTTCCTCCTTTTGTTCCAAATCATTGATTTGATTCTCTGCTTCATCTACTCAACTGTTGATTCCTTGTAAACTTTTCTTTATTTCACTTAGTGCAACCTTAATTTCTACCTGTATCTGTTTTATGCTGTTGAAGTACCAGTGAGTTCCTTGAATATCGGAATAACCAGTGTTTTGAGCTCTGTATGTGATAGATGGCTTATGTCCATTTTTTCCTGCAGTTTTGTTTTTTTCATTTGGGCCATATTTCCTTGTCTCCTCATTTTGACAGCCTCCCTGTGTTTGTTTCTATGTATTAAATAGATCTGCTTTCACTCCCTGTCTTAATAGTGTGGCCCAATGTAGAAAAGTGCACCCATAAGTAGGATGGGGCAGAGACATAGGTAATTGCCTGGGCAGGGCAACCTGTGTGACCCATGTTGATGGTGTCTCAGATATGGTATCTGTACTTTGTGGCTCTGAGCCCTGCTCAGAAAAGGGAAATTGGCTGCTGCCTGGCAGTGGAGTTTTGTCTGGGAAGAAGCTATCTCCTGGCACTAGCCCTGATGCCAAACTTCATGTGGCATCAGGTGCCCTTTTTCTTCCCATGTGGCACTGGTGCTCTTCAACTTGCTGCCCATCCTAAGTCTGTTGCAGACCCTTTGAGAGGGGACATCTGAGCATCCTGCAGTTTCTTCTGCCACCTCAGCCCCCACTATTTCTGCAACCAGAGATGAAGAGGAGTTATATTCCTGGTACTTGAAGTCAGGGCTGGGGCCTGGTGTGGGGCTGGCATCCATAGCTCCCAAGATATTCCACCTGATTTTTATCCACCACATGTGGCTGTGAGAATGTATATTCCATGTCTATGCCTCTCCTCCCCTCCAACCTGAGTGAATATGAGTTCCTTAATTCCTTCAGACTTCCATACAGCTTTATTTTCTGACCATTCTGGGTGGTAGTTGTTTTGTAGTTTAGTTGTACTTTTTGCTACAGTTATACAAGGAGGAGAGCAGTATATACCTATGCCTCCTTCTTAACCAGAAGTCAGGAGATCCATCAATACTTTGAAAACAACACAGAAGCAGCCAGAAGGAAAAGACAGAGAAACAGGCCCAAAATGATACAGCAGGAGAAATATTCAGGAAAAAGAACTAAATAAAATGGAGGCAAGCAATTTATCAGATACAGAGTTCAAAGTAGTGATTCTAAGGATGCTCAACAGCATGAAAAGGACTTACAAAGTCATTGAAGAGTCAGAAATGAAAAATACAGTATCTGAAAGGAATAAACAGTAGGTTGGAAGAAGCTGAGGACAGAATTCAGCAATTTGGAATACAAAGTAGAAAACAACACCAAATCTGAGCAGCAAAAAGAAAAAAAATTAAAATGTGGATAGTTTAAGGGTCAATATGAAGCATAACAACCTTTGCATCATAGATATACCAGAAGGAGAAGGGAGAGCAAGTGATTGAGAATGTATTTGAAGAAATAATGACTGAAAACTTTCCTAAACTGGGAAGAAAGAGACACAAGTCTGGGAAGCATAGAGTCCCAAACAAGGTAGACCCAAAGAAGCCCACTACAAGACATATCATAATTAAAACAGCAAAAGTAAAAGACAAAGAATCTTAAAAACCACAGGAGAAAGACAGTTACCTACAAGGGAACTCCCATAAGACAATGAACTGATTTATCAACAAAAACATTTCATGCCCAAGTGGACTGGCATGAAATATTCAAAGTGATGAAAAGCAAGGACCCACAACCAAGATATTTTACACAGCAAGGTTGTCATTTAAAATCGAAGAAGAAAAATGCATTGCAGACAAAAAGAGCTACAAGAATTTGTTGCCACTAAGCCAGTATTACAGGAACTGTAATGGCCTGTTTTACAGAAAAGAAGAATGAAAAAAAGGGGAACATAGTTACAATAATAAAATAGAAATAAATATGTACCTATCGATAACACTTTAAATATTATCATAAGTTATCACTTTATTTTTTATTTTATTTTATTTTATTTTATTTTTTAAAAATATATTTTATTGATTATACCATTACAGTTGTTCTATTCCCCCCCTTCAATCCCTTGCACCTGCACCCTCCCTCCCCCACCATTCTGCCCCCCTTAGTTTATAACCACGTGTCTCAAGTTCTTTGGATTCTATATTTCCCCCACTATTCTCGCCCTCCCCCCTATCTATTTTCTACCTACCATCTATGCTATTTTCTGTGCCTTCTCCCCCTCCTATCCCCCTGTTTCTAACCCTCCATGTGTTCTTCATTTCTATGGTTCCTCTCCTGATCTAGCTGTCCTCTTGGTTTGCTTTTGTTTTAGGTGTGGTTGTTAATAGCTGTGTGTTTGCTGTCCTTTCACTGTTAATATTTTTCATCTTCTTTTTCTTATATAAGTCCCTTTAGCATTTCATATAATAAGGGCTTGGTAATGATGAACTCCTTGAACTTGACCTNCTATTGGTTTCCTGTGCATCTCCCTTCATTTCAATTAGTTTAGCCTTCATATATTCCTCTAATTTGTGACTTTGTTCCTCTAATTTGTGACTATAATCTACCAGTTCTGTGAGCATCCTGATAAATAGTGTCCTGAATTGTGCTTCTGAGAGGCTGGCAATTTCTTGGTCGCTGAGAGTTATTGGCTCTTGGACTTTGAGTTCTTCTTGTGCCATCTTTCGGGTTGTTCGTGCCTGTTCCATAGCAGGATCAGAGCCCTAAAATGTTCACTAGAACAGGGCAACTAAGTCGCTGGGTTGTGACGCTGTATGTGGGGGCGGGGTCAAAGAGGGACTATGGCGTCCTGTCCGCCGCCTGCCGCCAAGGCCCTCACCGGTGCCGCAGTTGCTGCCGTCACCGGGCCCACGCATTTCGTCCCACTGCTCGAGAGTGTGCCACCGCCGTCAGCCCTTGCCCCCTGGGGCCTGTGTGGTCTGTCTCACTGTGCGTGAATATGCGCCCGCAGTCTGCCCCGCACCCCAACTGGTTCTCGTCTGCCTGCGCGCCTGGGTCGGGGGCCCTGTCCTGCCCGACCCTGCTCGCTGCTGGCTCCGCCCCTCTTACCGTCCCCGTTGAATGGTTAGATGTAGTCGGACTTCCGTATAATTCAATTTTCTGTCCTTTGGTTGTGTCTTTGTTTCTCCAAACCTTTGTTTTATTCAAACTTGGTTGTGGGAGAAGGCACAGTGTTTCCACCTATGCCTCCATCTTGGCGGAAGTCCAAGTTACCACTTTAAATGACTTAAGTGCATCAATCAAAAGGCATAGGGTAGCTGAGTGGATAAGAAAACAGACTCATGTATACACTGTCTACAAGAAACCCACCTCAGAATGAAAGATATACATAGACTAAAATAAAGCAGTGGAAAAACATAATTCATGCAAGTGGAAATGAAAAAAAAACTGGGGTAGCAATACTTATATCTGACAAATAGACTAAACAAGAGACAAACAAAGATACTATGTAATGAGAAAGGGATTATCAGCCCCAAAAGAGGATATAACCCTTGCAAACATTGATGTACCCCAAATATGACCACCTTGATGGACATAAAGAAAAGACCGTCAATACTACAATCATAGTAGGAAATTTTAACACCCCATTGACATCATTGGCTTGATCTTCCAGACAGAAAATCACAGAGGTAGTGGCCTTAAATGACACACTTGAACAGATGGATATAGTTGATATCTTCAGAGCATTTCACCCCAAGCAACAAAATATACCCTCTTTACAAGAATATATGGAACATTTTCTAGCAGAGATTACATATTAGGAACAAAACAAGTCTCAAATCATATCAAACATCTTTTTTGACCATAATGATGTGAAAAGAAAAATCACACACACAAAAGATGGAAATACAACGGCATGTAGGCTAAATAACATGTTACTACACAATAAATGAGTTAAGAATGAAATCAGTGAATAAACAAAAAATACTTTGTAACAAATGAAAATGAGAACACAACAACCCAAAAGTCTGTGGGACACAGCAAAAGCAGTTCTAAAAGGGAAATTCATAGCATTACAGGCTTATCTAAAAAAATAAGGAAAATCTCAAATAAACAATTTAATTTTACACTTACAGGAGCTGTGAGCCTGTAAGCCTCACACTTAAGCCCTGTGAGCCTTTTACTTACAAGTAAAAGGCCATAATAAATATCACAGCAGAAATAAATGAAATAATCTAAAAAAACACAATATAAAAGATCAGTGAAACCAAGAGCGAGTTGTTTGAAAAGATAAACGAGGTTGACAAACCTTTAACCATACTCATCAAGAACAAGAGGACCCAAATAAATAAAATCAGAAATGAAAGAGAAGTAATAACTCACACCACAGAAATACAAGGGATTGTAAGAAAATACTACAAACAACTATATACCAACAAATTGGACAATTGTGATGAAATGGATAAATTCCTAGAAACACATAATTTTCCAATACTGAATCAGGAGGAATCAGAGAACCTGGATAGATAGATCACAATTAGTGAAACTGAAGTAGTAATTTAAAAAAAACACACACAAAAAACAGCTATCTGTCTCCAAGTATCCCAAGGAATTCAAGAGGAGTGAAGACTCCCAAGCTAGACCAGCATTATTCTAATTCTAAAACCAAATAAAGACACTATGTAGAAAGAAAAGTATAGGCCAGTATTCCTGATGAACATAGATGCTGAAATCCTCAACAAATATTAGCAAACCAGATCCAGCAGTGACATTTAAAAGATCATAACATGAACAAGTGGTATTTATTTTGAAGATGCAAGTTTGATACAATATCAGCAAATCAATATACATGATAACACCATATAAACAAAATAAAGGATAAAAACCACATAGTCATATCTTTAGATGCAGAAAAAGCATTTGATATAACCAACAACCCACTTACAATAAACTTTTAGCAAAGTGGGAATAGATGGAACATGCCTCAGCATAATAAAGTCTGTATATATCAGATCCACAGCAAACATCATACTCAATGGGCACAGACATTTCCCTTAAGGTCAGGAAGAAAACAGGGATGTCTGCTTTCACCACACTTCAACATAGTACTGAAAGTCCTAGCCACATTGTCCTAGATCAGACAAGAAGAAATAAAAGGCATCCAAACTGGAAAGGAAGAAGTAAAGCTCATTATTTGCAGATGATATGATACTGTATATAAACCCTAACGATTCCACAAAAAAAACCCACCAGAACTGATTAATGCATTTAGTAAAGTAGCAGGATACAAAATAAATATCCAACAATCAGCTGCATTTTTATACACCAGTAATCAACTATCAGAAAGAGAAACTAGAAATAATCCCATCCACAATTGCTTCAGAGGGATTAAAACACCTTGCAATAAAATTATCTAAGGATGTGAAAGACTTATCCTTGGAAAGCTATAAAACACTGAAGAAAGAAATGTTAGAAGATACAAATAAGTAGTAGCATATTCTATGTTCGTGATTGGAAGAGTTAACATCATTAAAATGTCCACACTACCCAGAGCAATCTGTATATTCAACACAATTCCTATCAAGACACCAGTAGTGTATTTCACTCAACAAGAACAAATATTCCCAAAATGTATATGGAATCAAAAGATCCCAAATAGCCACAGCCTTGTGAAAGAATATTAAAATTGGAGGAATCACAATACCTGATATCATCCTATACTACAAGGCAACTGCAATCAAAACAGCATGGTGTGAGGCATAAAAAGAGATCAGGATCAGTGGAACAGGATAGAGACCTACAAAATAAACCCATGCCTTAATAGTCAATATTTGTTAAAGGAGGTGGATACATACAATTGAGGTACAGATACTCTATTCAATAACTGGTGCTGCGAGTATTGGACAGATATGTGTTCCCCCAAAATGAAACTAGATCTGCCTCTTACATCATACATGAGAATAAACCTAAAATGGATTAAAGATCTAAATTTTAGACTCAAAACCATAAAAATCCTAAAAGAAAACATGGACAGGAAAATCTTGGACATTTCTTTTTATTGATTATGCTATTACTGTTGCCCCAATTTTTTTCTCCCCTTTATCACCCCTCTGCCCTGTACCACCCCCGCACCATCCAGCATTCTCCTCACCTCAGTTCATGTCCCTGGGTTGTACATACGAGTTCTTTGGCTTCTCTATTTCCTATACTATTCTTAACTTCACCCTGTCTATTTTATGCCTACCAATTAATGCTGCTTATTCCCTGTACCTTTCCTCTCCCCATTCTCTCCCATTCCCTCTCCACTTATAACTCTCCATGTGATCTCCATTTCTTTGATTCTGTTACTACTCCATTTGTTTGCTTAGTTTGATTTTGTTTTTAGGTTTGGTTGTTGATAGTTGTAAGTTGTCATTTTACTGTTTTTGATCTTCTTTTAATTCTTAAATAAGTCCCTTTAACATTTCCTATAATAAGGGCTTCATAATGATGAACTCCTTTAACCTGTCCTTATCTGAGAATCACTTTATCTGCCCTTCCATTCTAAATTATACCTTTTCTGGGTAGAGTAATCTTAGATGTAGGTCCTTGCCTTTCATGATTTTGAATACTTCTTTCCAGCCCCTTCCTGCCTGCAAGGTTTCTTTTGAGAAATCAGCTGATAGTCTTATGGGCACTCCTTTGTAGGTAACTGTCTCTTTTTCTCTTGCTGCTTTTAAGATTCTCTCCTCTTTAATCTTGGGTAACTTAATGATGCAGTGCCTTGGTGTGTACTTCCTTGGGTCCAATTTCTTTGGAACTCTTTGGGCTTCCTGGAAGTCTACTTCTTTTGCCAGATTGGGGAAGTTTTCTAATATTATTTTTTCAAGTAAGTTTTTAATTTCTTGGCCTCCTCTTCTTCTGGCACCCCTGGGATTTGGGTGTTGGGTCACTTAAAGTTATCCCAGAGGTTCTTAAGCCTCTCCTCATTTTTTTGAGTTCTTATTCCTTCATTCTGTTCCAGTTGGATGTTTATTTCTTCCTTCTGGTCCAAATTGTTGATATAAGTCCTGATTTCTTTCCCTTCACTGTTGGTTTCTTGTATATTCTTCCTTATTTCACTTTGTATAGCCTTCAATTCTTATTTCATTTTGTGACTGAGCTCAATTGCTGGGACTTCCCTGCCTGGATGTAGAAGCTGTAACCCCCCCATGGCTAAGGCTGAGTGAGAGACCTTGGGAACATAAGCTGTAAGGAGACAAATCTTATCTTCTTTGTAGGGGTGCTTCCTCTGCCCCCTTTACTTCACCCTGCTTGGCCCTGAGTGGATGACTGGTTAGCCAAGGACAGGTAAGATTTCTCAAAGGAGGGATGACCTAAGACAGTCATGGTCACACAGGGGCACTCGGAAAAGGACTTGGGGAGCTATAGAGAAAGCAGGTGATGGGCCCTCCCCCATTCAGCTTTGACATAGCTTGAGTCCTCTGTCTTCAAGAAGTCTCTTAATCTCTTGGCTGTCTTACTTCCCCTGCCTGACGTAAGCCTGAAACAACGCCAGAGCTGGGTGCAGCCCTGTGCTGGAAAGGGCAGGTTCCCTCAGGGGATCAGGCCTAAGAAAGAATGCATAAAATCCTGTGAAACCTGTGTTGCTAATACCCTCAATTTATTTTTTAATTTTTTAAAGATTTTATTTATATTTAGAGGGGAAGGGAAGGAGAGAAGGAGAGAAACATCAATGTATGGGTGCCTCTCGTGAGTTCCCTGCTGGGAACTGACCTGCAACCCAGGCAGGTGCCCTGACTGGGAATCGAACCGCAATCGTGTGGTTTGCAGGCCCGTGCTCAATCCACTGAGCTACACCAGCCAGGGCCTAATACCCTCAATTTAAATAGTAAGGGTCCAAGCCTGAGTTTGTTTCCCCAAAGTTTTGTGGCCCTTTAGCTATCTGACCCTGACTCAAAATAAGCCCTCAGAGATATCTAAATGTTATCTGTTGTTTGATCATCACTGCCTGGCAGTGATTGAGCTTTACATATATACCCTGTATTCCTATGCAAGTAAATGGAATAAAAGGCCATTGAGGAACAGCCTCCTGGCCCTTCTCCTTGGAGAAATCGGCCACCTTTCCTCCCCAAGCAGATTATGTCTTAGTGGACTTATTCTTATCCATGGTGGCCGGGGCGGGGGGCGGGTGGCTACTGGCAGAGCCCCCCCAACACTCAATTCTGTGAACAACCTGATTGATTACCAGTGCTTTGAACTCTGCATCAGATAGGTTAGCTCTCTTCTCGAAGCCTAGCTCCTTTTCTGGAGTTTTGATCTGTTCTTTCATTTGGGCCATATTTCTTTGTCTCAGCACACCTATTATGTTTTAAGGGGAAGAGCCTTAGGTATTCACCAGGTTGAGGCAACCCTCTTTACTGTGTTGTGACACTGTCTGTGGGGGAGGTGTCAGAGAGGGAACGATTCTACTCACTCATTCAGCTCTCGCCCCACTTTCCAATGAACTCTCCATTGAGACTGGGAGTTTCTCCTGCTTTTGCAACCCCCACAGGATTTTTCCACTAGAGGTTTTTGTTTTTTGTTTTTTTTAAGATTTTTAAAATTTATTTATCCTTAGAGGGAAAGGGAAGGAGAGAAGGAGAGGAGAGAAATATCAATGTAGGGTTGCCTCTCGTGAGTTCCCTGCTGGGAACTGGTCTGCAGTCCAGGCATGTGCCCTGACCGGGAATCGAACCGCGATCGTGTGGTTCGCAGGCTCACGCTCAATCCACTGAGCTACACCAGCCAGGGCTTGCTGGAGGTTTTAAGTCTTTAGTTTCCCAGTCAGCCAGCCCCCGTGGTCAGCTGCCTTGCCATGGGTCTTCCCCAACTGGCTGCCTATCTTCCACCCCTCTTAATGTTCTGGATGAACATTTCTTTAACTCCTTGGTCGTCAATTCCACCCAGTTTGACTTTCTGGAAGTTCTGGTTATTTATTGTTTTTAAATTGGTTGTTATTCTTTTTTTGGTTGCGCGAGGAAGTGAAGTGTTTCTACCTATGCCTCTATCTTTGCCAGAACATTTCGGATGTTTCTTGTAGCAGTGTTTTTTTCTGACTTCACCTCGGGCCAGGAAAAGAAAAAAAATTTAAATGAGACTACATCAAACTAAAAAGTTTTTGCACAGCAAGGGATACCATCGACAGAATGAAAAGACAACGCACTGAATGGGAGAACATTTCACCAGTGTTACATCTAATGAAGGGTTAAGTTCAAAATTTGTAAGGAAATTGTACAGCTGAATGCCAAAAAATGAACTACCCAATTTAAAAATGGGCAAATGTCCTGAAAGGACACTTTTCCAAAGATGACATACAGATAGCTGGTACATATATGAAAAGATGCTCAATGTCACTAATCATCAGAGAAATGCAAATTAAAACCACAATGAGGTATCACCTTGCATGTGTCAGAATGGCTATCATCAATAAATCAGCCCTGGCTGGTGTTGCAAAATGGGAGTGTTATCCTGTGAACCAAAAGGTTGTGGGTTTAATCCCCTTGGTCAGGGTGTCTACAGGAGGCAACCAATTGGTGTGTTTCTCACATCGATATTTCTCTTTCTCTCCTTCTTCCTTTCTCTCTAAAAAAATCAATGACAAAGTGTCCTTGGGCAAGGGTTTAAAAAAGAAAAATCAATCAACAGATGTTGGTGAGGATGTGGAGAAAAGCGAACCTTGGTGCACTGTTGATAGGAATGCAGATTGGTGTAGCCACTCTGTTTCTGCATTTTATTTATTTATTTTTCACATTTTTTATTGTTGTTCAAGTACAAGTATCTCCATTTTCCCCCCACCACTCTTCCTCACCCAGCCACCTCACTTCCCTCCCTCAGTCTACCCTCCTTTGGCTTTGTCCATGTGTCCTTTATACATGTTCCTGACAACCCTTCCCTCTTCCCCCTCATTATCTCCTCTCAACTCCCCTTTGGTTACTGTCAGTTTGTTCTTAATTTTGATGTCTCTGGTTCTGTTTTGCTTGCTTGTTTATTTTGTTGATTAGGTTCCACTTATAGGTGAGATCATATGGTATTTGTTTTTCACCACCTTGCTATGTGGCTTATTTCACTTAGCATAGTGCTCTGCAAATCCATCTGTGCTGTCACAAAGGGTAGGTAAGCCACTCTGGAAAGTAGTATGGAGCCCTGGGTGGTGTAGCTCAGTGGATTGAGTGCGGGCCTGTGAAGCAAAGGGTCACCGGTTCAATTCCCAGTCAGGGCACATGCCTGGGTTGCAGGCTAAGTCCCCAGTAGGGGATATGTGAGAGGCAACCACACATTGATATTTCTCTCCCACTTTCTCCTTCCCTTCTACTCTCTCTAAGAATAAATAAATAAAATATTTTTTAAAAAGAAAGCAGTATGGAGCTACCTCAGAAAATTAAAAATGGAACTGCCTATGACCTAGCATTTCCACTTTTAGGAATTTATTTGAAGAAACCCAAAACGTTAAGTGAGAAGATTAGGCACCCCTGTGTTCATTTCAGCATTGTTTTCTGTGGATAAGATTTGGAAGCAACACAAGTATCCATCAGTAGATGAATGGATAAAAAAAGCAGTGGTACATTTATGCAATGAAATACTGCTTGGACATTAAAGAGAAATAAATCTTACCCTTTGTGACAGCATGGATGGACCTGGAAAGCATTTTCTTAAATGAAATGAGCTAGTCAGAGAAAGATAAGTATGATATGATTTCATTCATGTGTAGAATTTAGTGAATAAAATGAACTATAAAGCAAAATGGTAACAAACTTGTAGATACAAAGCAGGTTGACAGCTACTGGAGGCAGAGGAGGGCAGAGGAAGATTGAATCACTCTATTCAATCACTGAATAGAGTGATTGAGCAAAAAAAGAGAAAAAAAATTCATGGACTTGGACAACAGTGTGATTGGTGATTGCCAGTGGAGGACTGGTGGGGGAAGAGGGAGGAGGAGATAGCATGGATAAATGGTGATGGACAGAGACTTGACTTGGACTAGTGAGCACAATACAGTGTACAGATTGTGTTTTAGAATTGTGCACCTTAAACCATACAAGTTTGCTTAATGTTACTTTAATAAATTTAATAAAAAATTCAAAACTAAAAAGAAAGCAAATTATAAAAATAAATATACCCAAAATGTGATAGTAAAAAATAAATTAGGTTATGTGTGCTGTCCCCTGTAACACACAGAAATAGGGCTAATGGGAATAGTTGTCTTAGGTTCTCTGTACAAACCAGCTCCACCTTGTCAAAGGTTTTTTATTTAATGTCACGCCGACATCAGATCCAGGGGTGCCATGTAAAGTACTTAATGTTCCTGAAAACACACAGCAGCCTTAAAGTTTGCAGCAGCAGAATTTATGGTTTCTGCAGCAGGAAATACAATTATTACCAATGATGGAATAGGAATAAATCCTACACAGACTGCTGGAAATGTTTTCAAAAAACATGGTTTAGGCCTGCAAATTATTGTTTGAGATTATTTGTAAAGTTGTTAGTATCTGCTACTTGGAAGATATGATTACCTTTCAAGAAAATATTGGTAATGTTTTGAACTGAAATTAGGCTTTTAAAATACTATGAATGGTTGATGAGATAATGAAAGGTGACTCTGTCCTTTCTAATTATTCTCACTCTTCATGTGAAGAGGGAATGCTTATACCTTGAGGGTACCATCTCCACAGATCTTTGCTACCTCATAGCTCGTACAGCTAGTCCATTGGCTGGGGGTGGGGCTGTCATAAATGGATTAGTCAACTGTGTTTTGTTGCCAGAGGATGCTTCTGAAAATTCTTTCTGAACATATTTGGGAAATTAAAATTCATTGAATTTTTTAAAATAAAGTGAAAATTAATTGGCTGTGAGTTATAGAAATAATATATACAAAACACTCTAACAAGTGTTTAAACACTTGTCAAACTTACAATAAATGTTCATTTATTGTTTATTCTTGCACTCATTATTTATTTATTTTTATATCTTCTCTTGTTTTTCCAATGATGTCTTCTGAGATTTTGCCTGGCTTTGTAATTTGATTTTTTTACAACTTTCTATTTTTTTTTATTTAAGACCCTCATTTCCCAGTATTTTGCCAAACCACTTAGTCTAGCTTAATAACCATTCTGGGACTGCATATACTGTCTCATCATCTTTGATCTTTTTCTTTTACTTCTCTGCCTCTGATACTTCTATTCCCTGCCTTTTGCCAAAATTCACTGTGTGGTTCTTGCCTTCTACTACATTTTCTCATGTGCCCCATCTCTTTAATCTCAGTGCTTGTATCTCTGATACTTATTCTCCTTAAACCTTTTCATACTTGGATTTCTCTAAAGTTTTAACAACCTCACTTTCTTTCTTCAACAACTACAGAGTGTTTTTCTACATTTCTATTTTTGGTTCTCCTTTGTTTTTGCTCACTACCACCGCCTCCCACCTTGATATTATGTTTAAAGGAATTTCTGTTCTTTCAGCTATGTATCCTAACTTAGTGTAGATAATTCCCTTTTAACAGGTCTCTCCTACATCAGCCTTTGACCTTTTAAAATTCATTCTGCATACCATGGCCTCCAACATTGTCTTTAGTTCTTTTTTCAGTTGCACTTTATATTTAGTATATCTATAGATAAAATGTCATGTTCTGAAGCTTGGAATTTGAGTCCTCTTCCCTCCTCACCCCCGCTCCATCAACACACACACAGACACACACACTTTTAGGTAACCTACCCTTCCAGTTTTATCCCCTGTTATATTCTTGTATACTTCCTTTGCTTCAGCTCTCATTGTGATAGTTCACCCATGAAACTTTTATTTGTATTTCCACCTATCCGTGTCTTTCATTATTCATATTTGAAAACTAGCTGTTTTTACCTTTGCGGGGTTTCATTATTTCAAATTATAATGATCTTGTCCTCTCAGCAAAATTAAGCAGCCTTATTATTATAAGTGTCTTATATTAATCTCAGTGTCTAAAGATGGTATGGAGTCACATGGGATCCTATCTTTAAGACTAGTCTCCTGAGGCTTTGGCAGTAATTCAAGTGAGATAATGAGGGCCTCAACTAGCAAGCAGATTGATATTAGGAGTGATGCTATAAATATAAGAAATATTTAGGAGGTAAAATTGACAGGGGTTATTGATCAGATGTTTGTGGAAGAGGAATGAGTCAAAGAAAAAATAACGATTGGCTAAATACTGCAACTACCAGTGATATAAAAAAGCATGTTCATAGTAACTGACTTTGGGAGCCAGTAAGACATTCAGGTGGAGATATGCAACAAGTGGTTGGATATTACCAGGTGAAAATCAGGGGCAACATAAAGGACAATGATATAGATCTACAGATCATAAATTTAAGTGGAAGTTCTGTGCCTAAACATCTTTATTTATTTATTTTTCCAGTCCTTCATTACAGTTTGAAGCTGCTTGGGCGTTAACTAATATAGCATCTGGAACTTCTGCCCAGACTCAAGCTGTTGTGCAGTCTAGTAAGTAAATTAGCTTCCTTATTCACTGGCTTTTTTTTTTTTTAAATAAAGACAAGAAAGTAGAGTTTTATTGTAATTTTATGTTGTAACATTTTGAAACTGGTTAATTTAATAAGCTACTTTTGATGATTATCATCTTTCCCATAGGTATCATTAATTGGTAATTAAATAATTTTAATTGTGGGTATTAAAATGTGAATAGACATTTATCTTTTTAGTCAGGGACCATCTCCTACTAGCAGGTTTTAAATTTCTGTTTCTGATAACTCAAAAGTTCTGAGTGGCTTATGCATTTTAGCTTGTTGTAACATATATATTTTTTAAAGTATGCCTACCTCAAGATGGGATAGCTGTTATTAATGTGTTGATAAGACTGACAAAAGTTTTTTGACAAAAGTGTGGAACACTAAACTGACTTTGGGTACTACTCAAGGTGATGTTAAGTCATATATGATGTAGCAACATTGAATCACGTAGTGAGGATACTACTCTTTTTTAGTTTTCTTTTTTAGATATTTTGATAATGTTTAGGAGACAGTTTCCCCTTAGATATTAGTTATACAGAACTGGAAGAGATTTTAGACTAGGACTTTTAATAGAGACTAGTAGGTATAACTTAAAGCAGTGTCATGTTTTCATTTTTAATTTTTTGGTTATCTTCTGTTTGTGGTAAGTGATACGGGTCTTCTGTTTATAAAGGTGAAAAATAAAATTAGTTAAATTTCAAATGTAAGTGAATTGAAACTTTCATACATTTCTGGCAAGAATATAAAATGGTACAGCTTTTTTTGAAAAACAGATTATCTCAAAAAGGTTAATCATAGAGTTACCATATGACACAGCTGTTCCACTAGTAGATGGAACCAAGAGATGGGAAACATGTCCATACAAAGCCTTGTACACAGATGTTTGAAGCAGATTTACTCATAATAGCCCCAAAATGGAAATTATTTCCATTATTTCTAATGGAAATAATCCCAATATCCATTAGATGATGAGTGGATAAAATGTGGTGCACAGTTTAATACTCTTCAGCAGTAAAAAAAAGCATGAAGTATGGATACATGCTATAACGTGGATGAACCTTAAAATTCTTATGCTAGGTGAAAGAAGCCAGGCACACAGAAAACATGCTGTACAATTTTAGCTCTATGAAATGTTTAGAAGAGGAAAATCTATGGAAAGAGAAAGAGATTAAAAGGTTGCCTGGGGCTGGGGAAATAGGCAGCAAGACTGCTGTGGGTACTGGATTTCTTTTGAGGGTGATGGAAATGTAAAATTAGATTGTGTTGATAGCTATACAACTCTATAAATACTAAAAACCATTAAATTGTACACTTAGATAAATTATATGTAAAGTATATCTCAATAAAGCTGTTAAAGGTATGATTCAACTTTAATTTAAATGTTGAGTAAATAATACAGGTAATGCCAGAGATACAGCAAAAAATCCTAGAGATAGTACATACACAACTAACTGAAATTTATGAAAAAGTGATCTGGCTTTTGCTTAGTTTTCTATTGATACCTGGAATGACTGTTATATGAATGTTTTAGAATTTGGGTTAATGTGAAAGTTATGTAAAGAGTAAGGATTGTAATGATAAATTCTTTTAAAATATAAGGTAGGCCTAATTTAGGAATAACCAGTTCTTTAGTTAATCCCATATCAGCAATTTGGATTACATTGACTAAAATATTATATTCTAAGGTTATGCATTTGGTGTAGGAATGCTTTCTTTTTTAATGCATTATAGGCAAAAAATTTAATGCATTATAGGAAAAATTTCTGCTGCTTGTTTTTAGTTAATGATTTAAAAGCAACTTTTATGTACTGTTAATTAGGTGTGTTACTTGAACATTACTATGAGAAATACTGAAATTGATTATTTTCAGGTTAGAAGTATTCACCCCATTTGTTCCATTCAGTGGGCAACTATCAAGTAACAGGTTTTATATATTTTACCAGCTTATTTAGGCTTAAAAATCTATAAACTCTTCACCATTTTGCAGTCTAAATATCAGCTTTTTTTAAAAAAAATAGATGCTGTGCCTCTCTTTCTGAGACTTCTCCACTCACCACATCAGAATGTTTGTGAGCAAGCAGTATGGGCTTTAGGAAACATTATAGGTAAGTTGCATTTAGGTTTGGAAAGACTTCAATTAAGAATCTTACTTAACTTTTTTTCTACATTGGCATAGCCATGACGCACTATGTTTCCTCTAATTTTAACCGGGGTTGACTATCTTTTTGCCTTATAAATACTCATTTGAAATGGTACCTCTTTGAAACAGGTATGCAATTTGCTGTCAAGATTGGTAGGTTAAATTTGTGTCCCCCACCAAATCAAAGTCTAGAGAAACAGCAAGTCTCAATGCCCTTGACTAATGGTGAGGAAACATAGAACATCAATGTCCCAACATGAGCCATTGCATACATTTCAGACTTTCTCATCCTGAATGTAATTTTTTTTAAATACAATTTTCATTTCTGTAGGTGATGGTCCTCAATGTAGAGATTATGTCATATCACTGGGAGTTGTCAAACCTCTTCTGTCCTTCATCAATCCCTCCATTCCCATCACCTTCCTTCGGAACGTCACATGGGTCATTGTCAATCTCTGCAGGAATAAGGACCCCCCACCGCCTATGGAGACAGTTCAGGAGGTAAATGAAGATTGCAAAGGCCAGATGGTATATTTTCCCTATGTTTATGCTTTAGATTTTCATGCACAGGGAATGTGATAATGCATATACTGATTTCATTGCAGGTATGAGAATTTTAAAGTAATATGTCTTTAAATTTTGACTCCTGTTAAAAATTTTTGACCTGAAAGAATGTCAGTCTACCCTAATTCTTATTTTTATGACTATTTTCATAAAAATAAAATACTAACAATTCAGAAAATGAAAAAAGTAAAATTTTAAAATTTTATTACTATATTGCATTGTTGATTTAACACTAAAAATAAGGGATTGATACATATAAAACTAGTGTACTTATTATATGCAAATATTCTTACATGAATTTGCATTAAGTCCAATTGAAATTTTTCTGATTACTAACAAAAGTGGTGTCCTTAAATGTGTCATACTTAGTATTGGATCTACAATTAAAACAAGTAAAAACTTTACATCTAATTTATAAATGATTTCAGTATTTTAAAAATCTCACATAACCTTTAATCATGAGACTGTGTAGAGAAATGTTGTTATGAATCTTTATAGTTGACATCTTTTGCTGGCTTCTGGTACCTTTTGCCACTATGGAAAGAGTATTTAGTGTGATTCCTATTCCAGATTTTTAAAAAATAAAGATCTATAAGACCTGAATTTAACAAACAAACTTTATACTTTGTACTGGTTATAATTTTCTTAACTAAAGCTAAGCTTCAAAGCTTTAATTTGACAGTTTGACTCAAGTAGCTTATTAAAATCTTATTTTTACTTAAACAGGTAAGTGAAAGGATGATGGCAGTTTTAAAAATAGCTACACTGTCTACCTGCATCCCCATTCTTTTCACTTGACATATATGTCATAAAGGTTATTGAAAATGAATGTTTTTTCTTTAAGGTACATTAATCTCGCCAGATGTATTTGTATATATTAATTGGTCATATGAAATATGATTTTGGTTTTCCAGATTGAATTGATGGAATTTCTGTTTTCCTAACAGAGAGTCAAATTTGACTCTCAAACAAAGTCAAACAAATTAATATTGTCTTTCTTACCCTGCAAGCAGTATTTACTGCTTTTTGTATCAGTTATTCATTTTTATAAAGATATATGCATCAACTCTAGTGTATTGTTTATCTTCTTTCCTCAGATTTTGCCAGCATTATGCGTCCTCATATACCATACAGACATAAACGTAAGTAACACAGCTTAGATTTAGGATTTTGCTCTTGACGAAATGAGAAGGGTCATTTATTTTTTGGGCTTTTAATAAATGTCAATATATATCTTACTAACTTGTCAAATTTCCACAATGTATAAGTTGTTTTTAGAAATAAGGTTAACTGAAGTTTATAGCTTAAACCATCGAGATGGCAAAATGCCAACTTTAAGAAAATATTACATATGTAGTTTATTTATCTGGACCATTATCATTAGTGCTTTAAGTATTTAGGTGGTAAAAATTTTATAAAGCATCTTCATATTTTTTAAATATATTTTATTGATTATGCCATTACAGTTGTCCCATTCCCCCCTTCACTTTCCTCCACCCTGCACACCCCTCCCCCACCATTACCCCCCTTTCGTTCATGTCTATGTGTCACAAGTTCTTTAGATTCTCTATTTCCCATAGTATTCCTGCCCTCCCCCCTGTCTATTTTCTACCTACCCTCTATGCTGCTTATTCTCTGTACCTTCTCCCCCCTTCTCCTCCTCCCACTCGCCTGTTGCTAACACTCCATGTGATTTTCATTTCTATGGTTCCACTCCTGATCTAGCTGTCCTCTTAGTTTGCTTTTGTTTTAGGTGTGGTTGTTAATAACTGTGAGTTTGCTGTCCTTTCACTATTCATATTTTTATCTTCTTTTTCTTAGCTAAGTCCCTTTAACATTTCATATAATAAGGGCTTGGTGATGATGAACTCCTTGAATTTGATCTTATCTGAGAAGCACTTTCTCTGCCCTTCCATTCTAAATGAAAGCTTTGCTGGATAGAGCAATGTTGGATGCAGGTCTTTGGATTTCATGACTTGGAATACTTCTTTCCAGCCCCTTCTTGCCTGTAAGGTTTCTTTTGAGAAATCCACTGACAGTCTGATGGGCACTCCTTTGTAGGTGACTGTCCCCTTATCTCTTGCTGCTTCTAGAATTCTCTCCTTCATTTTAATCTTGGCTAATGTAATTATGATGTATCTTGGTGTGTTCCTTCTTGGGTCCAACTTCTTTGGGACTGTCTGAGCTTCCTGGATTTCCTGGAAGTCTGTTTCCTTTGCCACAGTGGGGAAATTCTCCTTTATTATTTGTTCAAATAAGTTTTCCACTCGTGGCTGTTCCTCTTCCCCTTCTGGTACCCCTATAATTCGGATGTTGGAATGCTTAAAGATGTCCTGGAGGTTCCTAAGCCTCTCCTCATTTTTTTGAATTCTTGTTTCTTCATGCTTTTCTGTTGGTCATTTTTTTCTTCCTTTTGGTCCACTAATCCCAGTTTCCTTTCCATCACTATTGATTTCCTGTGCCTTTCCCTTCATTTCAATTAGTTTAGCCTTCATATGTTCCTCTAATTTGTGGCTAAAATCAAACAATTCTGTGAGCATCCTGATCACCAGTGTTTTGAACTGTGCATCTGAAAGGTTGGCTATTTCTTGATCACTTAGAAGTATAGGCTCTGGGGTTTTGAGTTCTTCTTGAGTCATAATGTTTGGTCTCTTCACACCTGTTATGTATGAGGGGCGGAGCCTTAGGTGTTCACCAGGGCAGGGTGACCCAGTGGTTGGGTTGTGACGCTGTATGTGGGGGCGGGGTCAGAGAGGGAAAAAAAGTGGCACTTTGCTCCATTCTGCTCTCTTTCAAATTTCTGTCCCCTCTGCGGCTTCCCACAAGCAAATTGGGCCCCTCTGGTGCTGGTTCCCAGGTGTGTGGGCCTGTGTACTCTCCAGGACCCTATGGGTCTCTCCAATGAACTCTCAGTGAGCCTGGGAGCCTCTCCTGGCCTCTTGACCCAAGAAAGTCTTTCCAGTTGGTGGTTTCAGGCTCTAATTCCTGTTGCTGGGGCCCTGGCCTGCAGGATCTGTCTCACCGTTCACTCCTTTGCTTGGTTTATCTGCACACAAATGTGTGACCGCAGCCAGCCAGCCCCCCCTGTGCCCTCACTGTGTCCACCCGTCGCCACCCCACACCTGGAATCCACCAACCACCTCCACCTCTGGTCGGACCAAATGATCTTTCCAGCCCGACCCAAGTCCACCACTGACTGCTCCTCTTTTCTGGTCTGACTGAATTGTTCGTTTTTGTCAGACTTTTATACAGTTCAATTTTCACTGTTTTGGCTGTGTTTTTGTTACTGAAACTTAGCTGTCTTTAAACTTAGTTGTGGGAGGGAGCACAGTATTTCCACCTACACCTCCATCTTGGCCAGAAGTCGCATCTTCATATTTTTTAATTCTCATTTGATTCTTATAGTAGGTGAGCTAGACAATATCATTGTCTCCATTTTACACAACGAGAAACTGAGCCTTAGAGAAACATTAAGTGACTTGTTTAAAAGTTGTAGAGCTTGTAAGGGTCAAAATCGATACTCAAAACACATCTTCTGATGAAAAATCTTGCGCATTTTCCATGAAACCAAACTGTCTCCCAGGCTACAACCTTTTGAGGTATAATATTAAATAATATCTTGTCCAGTTTTAAATGCAAATACATTTTCAGATGAATTGTTTATTAAATAAGATTTAGTTAAGTGTTTACTATACACATTCTGGCAAATGTTTTTATTAGCCAATCTGGAAATTCTCCTAAATGTTGCAAGGCAAAGTGTTCATTCTTCCATGGAGTAAAACAATGGGTAAATTTCATTGAATCTAGAATTGAATCTGTCTAGCATTGATCTATCTGGCTTCTGTTGTTTCAACTAAGATCTCTTTCTAATTTGTTGTATGTTTGTGTTTTTATAATCCTATCTTTGTGTGTTTGTGCCAGAATTATGTGATTTATCATCGAGATTAAAAAAAAATAGATCTCTGCTAACATTTCTCAAGAGGCAATATAGTTCATAAACAAACACTGGACCACATTTCTCTAGTTTATTTTAGTACATTAAGCTCTTAGGAAGTAATCTTTTAAAGATAACTGAAGTAACTTTTTATTTATGACATATTAAAGTTTCATAAATATTAAATGAAACATTTTATTGGCCAGAAACATTTTATTGGCCAAACGTTATATGCTAGCCTGTTTTTAAAATGAATGGAAAAGTGACTAGCAGAAGACATATAAGATAATAAATATAAAAGAGAGAAGGTAAAATATTTTATAAATTGTATCTGTTGCTATTGAATGTCAAATTTAGTTCTATGCTTTATGATAGCCTCTCCTAACCATTACTGCTTCTAGTTCATTCCTTTATCAACCTCCTTAAACCTACTATAATAACAAAATAGGCCTACCTACATTCAATTTTCCTTTTTCCACACACACCATACCTCTTGTAAGTTATGACTGTTAACAGATGGGTATACATTGAGGTAAAGCCCAAACTCCTTAAAATGGGATTCAAAAACACCTGCAACTTAACTTCTTAAGCAGTTCATTGGATTATTAACTATACTTGTATTCTCCAAACTTTCCATGTATTATTGAGTCCTGAATACCTTTCTTCATGTTTCTGAAATGACTTTTTCAACTTGACAGAAATCTTACTTATCCTAGTTATATGATTTTAGACAAATTCCTAACTGTCTTGCCTCTCTTTTTTCACATTTGTAAGATGGAGATTATGTCAGTACCAATCTCATAGGATTTTTGTAAAGAATGAGTGAGTTAACATATGAAAAGTATTTACAACAATGCCTGACATGTTTCAAACCCTCAGTAAAAACTGTTAACAATTATCTTTGTCACCTCTGTCATCACTTCTACTATCATCCTTCTCCTTAAAATGCTTATTTCAAATGTTATTTCTTAGTGAAGCTTTCTAGTTGCTACAGAGAATATGTGCTTCCATAATCTAGCATTTTGGTTATTTCTCTATTTAACTTTGTCCTCCTGTTTGTTTTCACACAATAGTGTATATTTATGTGGTCATGGTATGAAAGAGCATAGGCTTTTCACCTGGCTTCAGTTCTCACCTGTGGCACTTATTCATCATTATATGAACTTAGATAGATTGTTTTACATGACTGAGTTTCAATATCCTCATTTGTAAAATAGGAGAATATAAACATCTCATAAGGGTGGTAGTAAGGGTAAAGGAGACTATAGAAATAGATTCAGCATAGACAGTCTTTTTTTTTAGATTACTGTTGATTTAATTACTAATTACAAAATGGTACTCTATATTATGAAATATTTTATTGTGTTGCTTATTGTCATTTTTAAAAATACATTTTTTGATAATGCTATTACAGTTGTCCCATTTACCCCCCCTTTATTCCCCTCTGCCCTGCACACCCCCTCCCACCCATATTCCTGCCCACCTTAGATCATGTCCATGGATCATACATGTAAGTTCTTTGCCCTCTACATTTTCTGTACTGTCTTAACCTACTCCTGTCTATTCTGTACCTACTATTTATGCTGCTTATTCCTTGTACCTTTTCCCCCATTCCACCCTTTCCTGACTGGTAACCCTCCTTGTGATCTCCATTTCTTTGATTCTTTTTTTTTTCCTTGTTGTTTGCTTAGTTTGTTTTTGTTTTTAGTTTCGGTTGTTGATAGTTGTAAGTTTGTTGTCATTTTACTGTTATATTTGTTTATCTTCTTTTCCCTTTAACATTTTATATAATAAGGGCTTGCTGATGATGAACTCCTTTAACTTGAACTAATCTGGGAAATATTTTATCTGACCTTAAATTGTAAATGATAGCTTTGTTGGATAGAGTAATCAAGGATGCAGGTCCTTACCTTTCGTGACTTGGAATACTTCTTTCCATCCCCTTCTTGCCTGTAAGGTTTCTTTTGAGAAATTGGCTGATAGTCTTATGGGCACTCCTTTGTAGGTAATTGTCCCCTTCTCTCTTGCTGCTTTTAAGATTCTCTCCTTCTCTTTCATCTTGGGTAATGTAATTATGATATGCCCTGGTGTGTTCTTCTTTGGATCCAACTTCTTTGGGACTCTATGGGCTTACTGGACTTCCTTGAAGTCTGTTCCCTTTGCCAGATTGGGGAAATTTTCCATCATTATTTTTTTAATAAGTTTTCAATTTCTTGGCCTTCCTCTTCTTCTTCTGGTACCCCTATGAATCAGGTGTTGGAACATTTAAAGATATCCTGGAGGTTCCTAAGCCTCTCCTCATTTTTTTAAAATTTTTGTTTCTTCATTCTGTTCTGGTTGAATGTTTATTTCTTCCTTCTCCAAATAGTTGATTTGAATTCTGGTTTCCTTCCCATCGCTGGTGGTTCCCTGTATATTTTCCTCTATTTCACTTTTCATAGCTTTCATGTTTTCCTCTATTTTAGGACCATACTCAACCATTTTTTGTGAGTATCCTGATTACCAGTCTTCAGGCTCTGCATCTGATAGGTTGGCTACCAGTTTTTCCTTTAGTTGTATTTTTTCAGGAGCTTTGAGCTATTCTTTCATTTCAGCCTTTTTTTTTTTGTCTCTGCATGCCTGTTATATAGTAAGAAGTGGGGTCTTAGGTATTTGCCAGGTTGGGGCAACCCATATTACTGCATTGTGGTGCTGTATGTGGGGGAGGGATCCAAGAGGAAGCAATGCCACTTGCTTGGCTCTTGGTGGGCTTCTAGTCACTTCCTCCACTACCCACAAGCTAGTTAGGCCCTTCTGGTGCTGATTCCTGGGTGGGTGGGTATGTGTACATTCTAGGACCCTGTGGGTCTCTGCAATAAACTCTCCTGTGAGGCTGGGAGTTTCTCCTGCTGCTGCAACCCCCAACAGTTTTTTTCAGTCAGAAGTTTTGAGGCTTTATTTCCTCACACTGGACCTCTGGGTTGTGCAATCTGTCTCCGTATCCAGTTGTTCCTCCTGGTTTATATGAAGGTGAGTGTGGGACCTCCTACTCCACCAGCCACCTCCTTGCCATGAGTCCTCTCTGCCCTTCTCCACCCCTCCTACTGTTTTGGATGAATATTTCTTCTTTAACTCCCTGGTTGTTGGACTTCCATACAGTTCCATTTTCTGGCAGTTGTGGTTGTTTTTTGTTTTTAAATTTGTTGTTGTCCTTCTTTTGGTTGTGCAATGAGGCACAATGTAATGTACTTACGTCTCCACTTTGGCTTAAAGTCCAACAGTCATTGACAAAAGTGAATTACTTTGGCTTAAAGTCCAACAGTCATTGACAAAAGTGAATCACTTTTTTTTAGTCTACTATAATGTTGAAGTCTTAGAGAGCAGGGTCTTCTTTATTTTTGAGCCCATAATTCATGGCTAAGTTATAGCTTTCGGGGAATAATCTCTGAGTGTTTGTTAAACTTGACAAATATAACTACAGTAATATGCCACTTTAATACCCCTGGCTTTTAAGTAAACACAACCAACAGATAGTAGAAGATTTTATTTACTTATAGTCAATTTCATAAGTGCTGGGGAAAAGTCTTGATGGAAATATTAGATATTTTACATTTTTTCTCTTTTAATCTTCGCTGTTAGAAAGCATAGAGCTAAATTTGACATTCGATGATAACAAATCCATTTTTTGTATAATTTAACCTCCTTTCTTTTATAATATTATTTTTTGACTTTTCGCTAAGTCACTTTTCTCTTCATTTTGAAAATATGCTGGCATATAACTAAGAGTGTTTCACTTAATATTTACATTTCAGGCTAATGTATCACAAGTAAAAAGTTATTTCAGTTACCTTTAAAAGATTCCTTCCTGAGAGTTAATGTACTAAAACAGACTAGAGAAATGTGGTCCAGTGTTTGTTTATGAACTACACTGCCTCAAGAAATGTTAGCAAATATGTATTTTATTTTATTTATTTTTTAACATATTTTATTGATTGTTATTACAGTTGTCCAATTTAACCCCCTTTATTTTTCTACACTCTGCACACACCCTCCCACCTGCATTCTTCCCCTTTAGTTCATCTCCATGGGTCGTATATATAAGTTCTTTGGCTTCTACATTTCCTATACTATTCTTAAACTCCCCTTGTCTATTTTCTACCCACCTTTTATGCTGCTTATTTTCTGTACCTTTTTTCTTTCTCTCCCCTCCTACTCCCCCACTGATAACCCTCCATGTGATCTCCATTTCTGTGATTCTGCTCCTGTTCTAGTTGTTTACTTAGTTTTTTGTTTTTGTTTTTGTAGGTTCAGATGTTAATAGCTGTGAGTTTGTTGTCATTTTACTGTTCATATTTTTTTTATTTTCTTTTTCTTAGATAGGGCCCTTTAACATTTCATATAATAAGGGCTTGGTGATGATGAACTCCTTTAACTTGACCTTATCTGGGAAGCACTTTATCTGCCTTTCCTTTGTAAATGATAGCTTTGCTGGATAGAGTCATCTTGGATATAGGCCCTTGCCTTTCATGACTTGAAATACTTCTTTTCAGCCCCTTCTTGCCTGTAAGGTTTCTTTTGAGAAATCAGCTGATAGTCTGTCTTATGGGCAATCCATTGTAGGGAACTGTCTCCTTTTCTCTCGCTGCTTTTAAGATTCTCTCCTTCTCTTTAATCTTGGGTGATGTAATTATGATGTGCCTTGGTGTGTGCTTCCTTGGGTCCAACTTCTTTGGGACTCTCTGGACTTCCTAGACTTCCCAGTAGTCCATTTCCTTTGCCAGATTGGGGAAATTGTCCTTCATTATTTTTGCAAATAAGTTTTCAGTTCCTTGGTCTTTCTCTTCTCTTTCTGGAACCCCTATATTTCGGATGTTGGAACCTTCAAAGATGTCCTGGAGGTTCCTAAGCCTCTCCTCATTTTTTTGAATTCTTATTTCTTCATTCTGTTCTAGTAAATGTTTTTTTCTTCCTTCAGCTCCAAACCCTTGACTTGAGTCCTGGTTTCCTTCCTGTCACTCTTGCCTTCCTGTAGATTTTTTTTTACTTCATATAATGCAACCTTCATTGCTGCCTGAGTCTTTAATGCTATTGAAATACCCAGTGAGTTCCTGTAGCATCCTGATAACCATTGTTTTGAACTGTGCTTCTGATAGGTTGGCTATCTCTTTGTCACTTACTTGTATATTTTCTGGAGCTTTGATCTGTTCGTTCATTTGGGACATTTTTTTTGTCTCAGTGCACCTGTTATATAGTAGGGGATGGAGCCTTAGGTGTTCACCTGGGTGGGGCAACCCACATGGCTGTGTTGTGACGCTCTATGTCAGGGAGGGGTCTGAGAGGGAACAGTGCCACTTGCTTCACTCTCTGCCAGTTTTCAGTCACTTCTACTACTACCCACAAGCAAATTGGGGCCTTCTGGTTCTGATTCCTGGGTGGGTGGGTTTGTGTACATTCTAGGACCCTGTGGGTTTCTCCAGTAAACTCTCCTTTGAGGCTGGGAGTTTCTCCTGCTGCCCCCTCAACTCCTACAGGTGTTTTCAGTCAGAGGCTTTGAGGCTTTATTTCCCCACACTGGACCCCTGGGTTGCGTGGTCTGTCTCGCTCCCCAGTTTATCCTCCCAGTGTTTCCCCACACAAATGTGGCACTGGCAGCCACTGCCTTGCCTACCTCAGTCCTTCATCCTCCTACTGGTCTGAATGAATGTTTCTTCTTTAACTCCTTGGTTGTCGGACTTCCATACAGTTTAATATTCTGTCAGCTCTGCTTGTTTTTTGTTTTTAAATGTGTTGTTCTTCTTTGGTTGTGGGAAGAGGCACAGTGTGTCTACCTACACCTCCACCTTGGCCAGAAGTCTCTCCAGATGTATTTTATTTTATCCCAATGATAAATCACACAATTCTGGCACACACACGCATTATGTGTGTATAAACAAAGATAAGATTATAAAAACACAAACATAACAACAAATCAGAAAGATCTTTTTTAACATTTTATTTATTTATCTTTAGAGGGGAAGGGAAAGAGAGATGGAGAGAAATATTAATGCATGGTTGCCTCTTGTGCGTCCCCTGCTGGGAACTGGCCTACATCCCAGGCATGTGCCCTGACTGTTAATCAAACCACGATCCTTTGGTTCACAGGGCCGCGCTCAACCCACTGAGCTACACCAGCCAGGGTAGAAAGAGATCTTAATTGGAACAATAGAAGCCAGATCAAAGCTAGACACAATTCTATATTCAATGAAATTTACCCACTGCTTTATTCCATGGAAGAATAACACTCTGCCTTGCTTCATGTGGGAGAAAGAGGTAAAATGAATAGAACTTCAAGAGGAAAAGATCGAAGATAAGGAAAAGTAAAAATCACTTTGGTCTCTAATTTAGCAATTTGAATAGATAATAATACCATGAACCATCCATCAAAAGGAACAAAGAAAAATGATGAGACTGGTAGGGGAGGATGATGAGTTCATTGTAGGACAAACACATTGATTCTGATTTACTTGTTCCTCAATAGCTATGTTTCCACAAATGAAAAGGCAGTCCAGATTTGAAATTTATCTGTGTTTAAGGGATTAATAAAAGTATGATCATCAAGTAGGATTTAGAAAAAGTGCAAAAATTGAAATCTAAGGAATTATCTGCATTTGAATAGCAACAGCAAGGGAAGAGGAATATGCAAAAGAGTTTTTATAGAAAGAAGGAAACATAAGTTATGAATCAAAGTGTAGGGAAGAAATAAGACAGATTTAGGAAGGTTTAGATTATGCAGGGTATTATATACTACCTTAAGAACATTTATCCTTTTTATGTAGCTGATAGGGAGCCAGAGAATAATGGTCTGCTTTCTATTTTGGATTGATAACTCATACTGCTGGGTGGTGTATAGATTTTAGAGGAAACTGGAGCTGTGAAGACAGAAGGTGGTGATTTTGTGATATGGGTAGAAGAATATTAGAACCAGTACTAGAGCTTAGACTTTAGGAATAAAAGGACAAGGGAAGACTTGAGAAATGTTAGGTGATAAGTTTGCTGGGTTTGTTATGGATGATGAGAGAAGGAAAGAATTAGGTATACCCAGCCTTCTAACATGGATTTTAGGAGACAACAGAAAACAAGATTAGCAGCAGGAAGATGTATAAAACAGCAAGAATGACCTAATTTATAAGATAATGACTTAGGAGAATGCTGGAAAAGCTGGGTTGGGGTGTAGAGATAAAAGTAGTTTGCGGACTTCTATATGCATGTGTGACATTAGAACAATTAAATATTCACCATGAGGAACAGAGAAGAAATTTGGACTGATTCAAGTCAATCTGTGTTTATTTGCTTTCTAGTCATTTTGCTTTTTAGTTTGCTTACAATTGTAGTGATTCTGTACAATTTGGTTTACCTGCCCTTTTTAAAGTTGTCCATCCATAGCTTGAAATGCCTAGGTAGTTTTGTGTGTTACCAAACAGTTAATACCAATCTAGCCTATTTTACTGCTTGCAAATGAACTTAATCAGTTGTAGCAAATTGGTTTATGTGCTGAGACTTGGTTGTTATTGACACTTGCTGATGTGTGTATTGGGGTTCCCAAGATCACCTTCAAGTTCAGGGGTTTGCTAGAAGGAATAAAAAGCTGTTACATTCATACTTATGGTTTATCTCAGCAAAAAGATGCAGCTTTAAAAATTAATAAAGGCAGAAGGCATATAGGGTCAGGTGTAGGAGAAACCAGTGCAAGCTTCCACTTGTCCTCTCTCAGTAGAGTTGTACAGACAGCACTTTATTCTTTCAGCAGATGTGTGTGACAGCACATATGAAGTATTGCCAACCAGAAGCTTCTGAACTTTGGTGCCCAGAGTTTTATTAGTGGTCACTTACATAAGACATGAATAGCCTCCTTGACTGACCTTAGCTCCTTAGTCTTCATCCCCTCTGAGAGGTCAAAGTGATACAGTGTGGCCCAAGGCCTAAGGCAAACAGAAGGAAATGTTCACCATAAAATCACACTATTAGCATAATCTCACTGTCTGGACCCAACATCTCAGGTATACAGTGTTATCAAGCAGGGTAATCCAAGGGTTTAGGTTATCTCAAAGGATCTGATCAAAGGCCAATCCTTTCTTTGGATCAAGGGCCAATCCCTTCGGGTGCAGGATTTGAGTAAGTTACCTTTTAAGCATGTAAGCATTAAATGTAAGTATGCAATTGTCACTTGGTTCATCTCTGTGTCTGAAGCATGTGTGAAGTTAATATCCTTAGACATTCCATAGACATCTAATCCTTCATAAACTAGAAATAATCCCACTGGAACAAAATTATTTTCTTTTCCTTCAATAAAAATGTATTTGCATTCTTCTTACCTTCTTTTATCAAACACATTATTCTCTCTACATATGCAGTCATTTTTCATTACCTTAACATCCTAATTAGATTTATTGAGAGTATATGGATCTTTATTTGAGTCATTTTGTGCCCCGCTAGCCTTTCAAAATGACATGCTCAGGTCTCCAAGGGAAACTTACCCTTGTTTCCCATCTTGTTTACTAGCCCCAAAGCTAACAGTGCAGTGGACATCTACATGCTTTTCTTAATTAAACCAACATCCTTAAGCTAGTTTTCATTTACTAAAGATTAGTCCTAGATCATATGCACTAGAAAAATAATTGTGTTAGATTCTGTTATCTCTAATTTATGTAAGTATTCATTTGTTTTAAGACAATTGAGTAGGGTCTTTTTATAATATAAATTTGAATTAATAAATTGATTTTGGCAATACTGTCTAGCAGTAGGAATAGATCTTTAACATGCATAGACATATATAACTAGACAGCACAATACAAAACTAAAAAATTATGCAAAAATGTTGGATCCATATATGTTTTCTGGCAGATGGACTAAGTTGAGGTTTTGCTTAAATGGGCAAAGTTTTTGCATGCTATAATAATTCCTTTAAAGCTGTTTTTAAAACCAGAATTGCATTCTGTTGTCTCCGAGAGGTGTGAGATCCTGTTTTAAAGTTTCTCCTTAAGGTGGGCTTATCAACAAACACAAACAAAAGCAAATGGAAAGCAACAGTGCACAGTGAATTTGCAAAACTCAGAAAGTAAAGAGAGTGGCCCTAAAAGGCCTGAGTTAAAAGGGACAGATTTTTTTGGTGGCTCCAGAGACAAAATGGGCTCCAGAGGTAAAGCCTGAGCAAAAGATGGCTGCTGCACATCTGGAGACAAAGAATATGGGAGAGGGAAAGGAAAGATGCAGAGGTTCAGCAGGGTGCAGGAAGGGGCTACTGGTATATGAGGGATCCAGTTTTACAAGCACCAGTTTCCTTTTCTAATTTTTCAAGGTGTTTACACAAAGTTAGATTTTTTTTCCTAAGGGAGGCAATAGTAGCTTCATGATTTTATTTTAGACCAATTTTTTTAAAGGCCTCCCCCTCTTTCTGGAAGGTACTGTATTTTTCTAATTGAACCTGCAAATAGACAAGCTTTGGGGTTTCAAAGGAACCCCATCTTGGCCAAAAAAGCTTGAGATCATCTGGCATGATTTTTGTCCAGAGACCTAGCCACGCACAGTTCTCTGGACTACAGTTTTTGTACATTACTCTGTTACCACCAGGAGGCAGTTGATTAGCATGAAAATTTTAGAGCATGGGTTAGGCATTTTGCACTCCTCCTATAGACAGTGTCTTCTCCCCTCCCCAGTGCCTGTTAAGGATGAGCATTCCTACAGGTATCTGTCCTTGTGAAAGCATCCTGACATCCCACTAACATTATGGACAAGGGTTATTACCAATTTGGAGGATACTCTCCTTGGTATTGAATGGGGCAGAGGAAAGACCTCCCTGGAAAATACCCTCCCTGATACCAAACGCAACAGAGGGATACCCCTTCTAGGCACCAAAACTAAATCACATGAATGGGCCCTCTCAGTACAAATAAATGAACTGAGGTCACCGGATGAGGGTCCCATACCTAAACCAAATAAATTCTCCAAGATCTCAACCACAAGTCTGGGAGATGTTGGATCTGAAAGGACTTACTCAAGACCTTCATACACCACTGGGAAGACAACTTAAGCACAAGGGGCTTGTGCAGGTGCCAGATGCTTTGGTTTTAGGTTGGCATCAGGAGATCTGGTCATTGCTTCAGTACACCACGTTGGGTGCCATGTGATGTCAATTAGTGGTAATTGGCATCAATTCAGTGCCAATAAGAATCCCCAATTTGGGGTGTAGTGAGGAAGGAAAGTTAATTCAGTACAAACAGCTCAGTTGTAATACAGCATGGCTGTGGAACAGCTCAATATTGTTAGAATTCAATTATAAATTAGTATGGTTGTGGAACAGCATGGCTGTGAGGTGGCCCTTGGGTGAGTGAGGAACTTCTCCAGCTAGACAGTTCTGCTCCAGTATGCACCAGGAAACACAATCTTCAATCTTGGATAGATAGGGAAAGTGTCTTCCTCCAGGCAGAGGGGAGCTGACTTACATAGAGAGATCTCCCTGCACCTGGTCCCTGAATGGTCCATCCTCCTGCAGAAGAGGATTCCAAATCTTCACAATCTGACTGGTCCAAATGCATTGTCCTGATTGGTCAGTAAAGATGCAAATGAGGATATAGCTGCATGACTAATTAGATGGAGAAAGTCTCAATCCTATTGGTTGAAATGCAATTCCAGGAACTCATGTAAGGTCTGGCTCAGATGGCAGGAACACAGTCCAAAAAGTAGCTCAGTGCAGGAGGCAGGCAGTTCAGTGCAGGCTTCTCCCTGAGGTGTGGCTTGTGTGTGAGGCCCCTGTTTGCAAACAGCTACTACACTCCATTTTTAAATTTGAACCCAGTTAACTATCATGAGCCGCCCTTGGTAAGTATCTTCTTTCTTGGGGTCAACAGCAATACCTGCAAAGCATAAAAAAAACAAGGTATGCCTGTATATTTATAAGATGTATATCCTCATTTTTTGTCTACTTGACCTTCCTCACACTGATAGTAATGTGCAAAAATCTATTAGTATATTTTTTATATATTTCTTTACATCTTTTTTAGTTTCTTCTTTGTGTGGTATTTGTAAGGGTTATTTGGTGCATAGGGGTTTATAACTGTTATACCTTCATTGTAAATTGTGAAATTTAGCTTTATAAAGTAGCCTTCTTTGTTCTTTGTGGTGCTTTTTATCCTAAATTGAACTTGTCTAATAAGATTGAGGTCTCTGTTTTGTTATTATTTACTTGGATTTATTTGCTCATTCCTTTATTTTTAGCATTTCTGAATTACTTTGTCTTAGGTGTGCCATAGAGTGGGTTTTCTTTTAGGAGACAATTTGAAAATCTTTTTCTTGTTATAGGTCAGTTAAACCCATTCACATTGTTTTGTATGTTTGTTTTTAACAGTCATGCTATTTTATGTAATAATTTGTGCATTCGCTTTGGCTGGTGTAGCTCAGTGGATTAAGCACGGGCATTTGAAGCAAAGGGTTGCTGGTTCAACTCCCAGTAAGGGCATATGCCTGGGTTGCAGGCCAGGTCCCCGGTAGGGGACACATGAGAGGCAACCACACATGATGTTTCTCTCCCACTCTTTCTCCTTCCCTTCCCCTCTCTCTAAAAATAAATAAATAAAATATTTTAAAAAATAATTTGTGCATTTGTTTTCTATTGTGTATACTTCTTTTCTCTTTTTAAAACTTTCTTGGTGTTTAGAAAGGTTTACTTTTGTTGTAATATTACCTTTATACTTATATCTTTTATAATGCCCTTTTTTAGTCTCTGTTTTGACAGTTTTGAATGTTGGGTTTTAATCCTCACTCAGGGTTTGTTTTTATTGATTTTAGAGAAAGAGGAAGGGGGTGGAGGGAGAGAGGAGAGACATTAATGTGAGAAACATCAATCAATTGCCTTTTGTATGTGCTATGACAAGAGGTATGCACCCTGACTGGGAATTGAACCCACAGCCTTTTAGTGTATGGGACGACACTCTAACCAATCGAACCATCAGGCCAGAGCTTAAATGGTATTTTCTAACTCCTATCTTTTACCTGTGCAACAGTTGATGAGCTTATTCTGTTTTCTCTTTTCTCTGGCCTCATTCCCTCATTTTTGTATCTATAAGTTTATGTCTTTTACCAAATTGGGGAGATTTCGTGCCATATTTCTTCAAATGTTTTTCAGCTCCACCTCTCCTTTTGAGACTCTGATAACACAAATGTTACATCTTTCATTATTGTCCTACAAGTTCCTGAACTGCTCATTTCTCTGCGATCTTGTTTGTTTTTTCTTTCATTCAGATTGCATAAGTTATATTGGTCTATCTTTTGATTTTGGTTAATTTTTTTCCCTTTTTACATTTTACTCTTGAGTCCTTCTAGTGAGTTTTAAATTTTGATTACTGAATTTTTCAGTTTTAAACTTTCTCTTTGTTCTTCTTGATGTCTTCTATTTCTTTGCTGAGACTTCCATATTTGTTTCAAACATGTTCATAATTGCACACTGAAGCATTTTTATGATAGTCACTAAAATCTTTGTCAGATAATTGCAGTACCTCTGTCATCTTAGTGTAGCATTTGGTGACTGTTCTTTTCCTCCCTTTGATTTTGTGATCTTGGTTCTTGGTATAATGAGTTATTTTCAGTTTTAGCCTGAATATTTTAGCTTTTATGTTACAAGCTTCTGATTTCTGTTTTAACCTTGTTAGCTGTTAGACTGGGCAGTAAGCAGGCTTTGCTGATACACATATCTATAGATCTAGAATAGGATAGTTGATGGACTCAGCTCTCAGGCAGAGCTTCAGTCTTCCCATTTTTTTGAAGTTGCAGTATTTCGTCTACAGCCATACCACCCTGAACGCTCCCGATCTCATCTGAAGTTGCAGTATTTCTCTTTTTTCAGAACAAAATGCATTTATAAATTATTCTTCCACTTTTAGCCTCACATTTGTGTTAGTCTTTCTCAGTCATTTTAGTGAATGAAGCTCACCTCTAGTAAAGATGTCAGCAAATTTTCCTATGAAGGGCAAATAAAAAGTATTGTGGGCTGTTCAGGCCACGTGGTCTCTGTCCCACTAATGTGGGATTGTTTTACTAGGATATGCTACCTTTAAGCCCTCTCCTCTTCTCTGACATTTCAAACAGGCTTGGGGGAGGAGGTTCAAACAAAAGTTTGAATTTAATTATTTCTCTTTTTACAAGTAATTTGAAATTTGTAGTGCTCTCTGACTCTTAGTAATGCAGAAGATGTGGGCTATATGTGGCTTTATTTGCTCTTACTCGTATATACACTTTTTTGAAGGAGGGATTTGAATGCAGGTGGTTGCTATTATTTCAGCACAAAAGAATGTCTTTAATTTGGATGACCCTAACAGGAAACATCTGTAGATTTCACTTGAGATGAGACCTGTGCTTATATTTCTCTGATGACAACCTATGTGTAAGCTGTTTGACTTTGAATGAGTCAACAAATCTGAGCCTCGTTTTTTTCATTATTTGCAAAATTAAATGTATACAGGGCATGTTTATATATACTTCATGCTCTCATTAAGTGAGGGCATTTTTCAAAAGGTTTGCAAATAATTTTTTTTCCAAATGAAGTTAAAATGCTAAGTCATTTCTTTGATCTGTTTACTTTAATCTGAAAAATCATTTATATTGCTAGATATGTTTGAAAACCACTAGTATAGAGAGATGATCTTTCAGGCCTCTGCTAGACTGGAGGCAGCATGGTATATTGGTTTCATTATGTATATAAAGTGTTTCATTGTGGATATTAGGTTCTCAATCTGTGGGAGCAGTGAGAATTATTTTTCTTTCTGTTTTAAAATTCATCTATCTGGCCCTGGCTGATGTGGCTCAGTGGATTGAGTGCTGGCCTGTGAACCAAAAGATCACCAGTTTGATTCCCAGTCTAGGGCACATGCCTGGGTTGTGGGCCAAGTCCCAGCAGGGTGGGGGTGTGCTGCCAGAGGCAACCACACATTGATGTTTTTCTCCCTCTTTTTTCCCTCCCTTCCCCTCTCTGAAAATAAATAAATAAGATTTTTTCAAAAAATAAATAAAAATCTCCTATAAAAAATAAATAAATTCGTCTATCTGATGTATAACTACAGAAGTTGAAGTAAAAGTTATCCCAGATTTCTGTGTCTCATTTTTGTGCTGAATGAGCTGAGGTAGGCATTGAGAATTACCTACTTCTTCATAAATTTATCAGATAAGTAACCAAGTTCAAACGTGAAGTTTAATTACTTTTTATGTTACCACCTCTGAGGTCTATTATGTATTTTGAGCATTCAAACAAATACATAAACCAGTAATTTTTTTCTACTTCCTATAGATTCTTGTAGATACTGTTTGGGCTCTGTCATACCTGACAGATGGAGGTAATGAGCAGATACAGATGGTTATTGATTCAGGGGTTGTACCATTTCTTGTGCCCCTGCTGAGCCACCAGGAAGTGAAAGTTCAAGTAAGTATTTAAAAAGTTTTCTTACTTGTATAAAATTGTTTGTTATAACCATTAATTTGAACAACTAGTCTTTAGTTCTGTTTGTATGCAGCTGTCTTCCATAATTCTTTTACTAAACCTGATATTGTTGATTTCCAAATCTTTATCTCTCCCAGATTCTTGGCTACATTTCAGACTCATGTAGCCAATTGTCCTTCAGCCTTTAGACATTCCTCTAATAACTCCTTTAAGCATTCCATTATTATTTCTACCAGACAAAAATGATAGGTATCATTTTCTCTCACAAAACTGCTCTTCTTCCTATATCCCCTTTCAGTGAACAGATGGCATAGTCCAAGCTGGAAACCCTGAATTCCTCCTTTCATTTTCTCTCCATTACAAAATCCTGGCAATTCTGATTTCATAGCTTCAAATCTGTCTTCTTATGTATCTAGAGCCACTGACTGAGTTCAAGACTTGTTTTCTTTCCTCAAGATAATTGCAGTATCATCCTAAGTGCATTTCCTTCTCTTTCTATCTAGTTTCTCCTCACTCTAATTAGGATTATGTGGTTGATAAATCTGTTGATCCCACTTCTGCAAAGCAACTTTCTAGATGGAAATGTCTGCCCATTCCAGATGGGACCAATTTAGTAATAGATAAAAACAGCTGTTAAAAATGGACCTTTATTTTAAATATTTTTAAACTTTTCTTATATAATGTTTCCATATAGCTCCATTTTCACAAAAATAGTGTTTAAAAATGTTTCTAGTTCTGTGAAGTGCTTTGTGTGAGAATGCAGTAAGTGATAATCATTCACTCCTTGTATCTTTACATTTTCTTAGAATTCTGAAAAGTACAGAATGCATTTGATCATAAACAAATTTATAGAAAATATTTTATCCCCACCCTAGACAGCAGCACTACGAGCAGTTGGCAACATAGTGACTGGCACCGACGAGCAGACCCAAGTTGTTCTCAACTGTGATGTTCTGTCACACTTCCCAAATCTCTTGTCACACCCAAAGGAGAAGATAAACAAGGTAAGGCATATATCCTCAGTGCATTTCCTTCTCTTTGCATATCTCATTTTTAATTGTCCTTTTGTTTCTCTTGTTGCTGTTTGATTGTGATTTTCTTCAAAATCATGGCAGTTAAGCTGAAAATTATTTCAAATCACCTCTAATTCTTTTGTTTCAATTTTTATTTGCTTGCTACATATGCTGTCCTGATCATCGGAATAAAAGTTACTTTTGGACTAACCAGTGTATTAATTTAAATAGATTGAGTAGTAGCAAGTTAGCAAATTAGTAGCCACTAGTTGAGAATACATAAAACATCTCTCATTGGATGGCTGGTATCTTTTTTTAAAAATTCTTACTGGAGGACATGCTGATTTTAGAGAGAGGGGAAGAAAGTGAGAGAGATAGGGAGATAAACATCGATTGGTTGCCTCTTGCACACACCCTAACTGGGGACTGAACCCTGAAGTTAGGTGTGTGTCCTAACCAGAAATTGAACCCATGATCTTTAAGGACAACACTCCAACCAGCTAAGCCACACTGGCTAGGACTGGCTGATATCTTTTATAAACAAACAGACCACAATATAATCTCCCTACAAAATTAGATTGTACCAAAAGGTGGAGTGCCTAAATTAAAAGATCATAAAAATTTCTTTTTTAAGATTTCAAGCTTGAGATACCAACTTATTGTTAAATAGTTACTTAAGTGTTTTTGTGTCTGACTTATATCATATTGCTAATGTTTTCAAGGTCCATCCATGTTGGAGCATGTATCAGAACTTCATTCCTTTTCATGGTTGCATAAATATTCCATTGTACATATATACCACCTTTTTTTAATCCATTCATCTGTTGATGGACACTTGGATTGTTTTATCTTTTGGGTGTTGTGAATAATGCTGCTATGGACATTAGCATACAACTGTCTATTTTACTCCCTGCTTTCAGTCCCTTTGGTATATATATTGTTATTATTGCCACCCCAGTGGTAGAAGTTGTGTCTCACAGTTTTAGTTGCATTTAGTTTAATGCAGTTTTAGCTTCCTGAAATGTCACCATCCCCCAAACCAGAATAACTGATCATTTCTTCTGTTGTAGCTATATTTACACAGTTGCTTGACTATATCTTAACAGTTGGATTTTTACAGAAAAGTATGTTGTCAGAAATTATATTATATAGGTATATATATATTTGTTCCAATGAAAGCAAAGAAGCCAGAGTCTCTCAGACTCTTGGCCAATTATTTTTATTGTAGAAATTTCAGTAATATAGGTGATTTTTACAGCTAAATATATTCCATAATTGGAAACAGTTGAGAAGTGAGGAAGCTGGACAGAAATGGGTAGAGAGAAGTTCCAGCCTATGATTCAATATGCTGTAAGTGAAGGAAGGTTTCATGGGGAAAAGAAAAAGGATTTGTGTAGATACTGACTCAATTTCAGCAAGTAGTTGCTTCAGAAGTTTTCCACCTATTTCCGTTTGTGCTATTTGTATCTTGGGACCATCTTGGGACCCTGTAGATAGAAGTTACCAACTTGATTTTATTCCCTTAACATTTTATTTAGAAAATTTACAAACCTACGAGATTTTTGCAACAATGCTATAGTGAACACACACATACTCTAAACACTGATTGTTAACATCAGTGTTAACAATTGTTAACATCTTTCACTAATTGTTAACATCTTTCCACAATTGGGTAGCAAAACAAATTTATAATTAAGTCTTAACTGTGAAGGAGGACGAGGCACACATTTGACACTAAAATTACAATAAACCTTTTGGTTTGTGACTTAATGTAACATGGCTTAAAATCCTTTCAGATTGCAGTAAGATCTGTTATGTAGGCCCATACTACAGTAGTTAGATGATTAAGTTCTAAATATATCTTGTAAGTAAATAGTTTTATAATAAAGCAGCTCATCTTTATTAGAAGTAGTTTTAACAACTTATTAGAAAATTAATTTTTTTTATTTATAATCTGTATTTTAGAAGGAGCTCATGCACCAAAAATGTAAAAAGCTCCATCAGTATGGAGTTTTTGACGATATTATTTTCTGCCATGTCACCATTGTCTAAATCAGTTCCTCGCTTATAGTAGACATATATTTTGTTGAATGGATAAATGCTAGGTTAATGGGCCCCAAATATTATGAATGGAAGTTTCCTTATAACTTGTTTAAAATGGTGATTCTTTATAACCTAATCACTTTTAGATGCTTTCCCCTTAATACAACCCAGGTAGTTGTGTTATTATATGTATAAACTATGTTTAAAAATATAAACCCATTAGAAATACAGTTTTCAAATGAAGATGCCCTGTGTTTTGTTCAACTGTAGGAAGCAGTGTGGTTCCTTTCCAACATAACAGCAGGCAACCAGCAGCAAGTTCAAGCTGTAATTGATGCTGGGTTAATCCCCATGATTATTCATCAACTTGCTAAGGTCAGTGACATTGTGAGTTCATCAGTTATGTTACTATATTATAACCAAGACTTTTTGATTAAAAATTTATTTTATTATTTCTCTTTTTTTAATCTTCAGGGGGACTTTGGAACACAAAAAGAAGCTGCTTGGGCAATTAGCAACTTAACAATAAGTGGCAGAAAAGATCAAGTGAGTTTGGGGAAACTAACTTATGATTGTTGATATAGTCAGGTAAACTATTGTATTATGATTAGGAATTACTGATTGGGGGGGTTCTTTTTGCTGGCATAGGTTTGGTTGTCTGGTAAAACTGCTTTGTGTAACCAACACCTGTACAGCAGCATACAGGACAAGGTAGGAGTTGTGAATATCAGTAAACCTGCTGGATGGGAGAACCCATCACAAGAAAAGAGCCACCAACAGGTAAAGCCTAAGGACAGCAAGAGAGCTCACATAAATGGAAGAAAGGGCAATCCTAGAGCATCCAGATAAGGAGACAAGAGGGTCCACACCATTGAGACCCACAGATACCCTATGACAGAAGTTCACCCCATGGAGACAGCTGGCAAAGCAGAGCACCTGGAATCTCAAAATAAACAAAAAGAGTTGTCTAAAATGGGTAAACAAAAAAAGAACCTGGAATCAAAACGAGTGGAAGATTCCCCAGAAAAAAAGCTGAATGAAATGGAGGCAAGCAAACTATCACATATAGAATTGAAGAGAATGGTTATAAGGATGCTCAAGGAACTAATGGACAACTACAAGTGGGAACTACAACAGTATGAAACAGGAAATGGAAACTATAAACAAGAACCGGGAAAAATGAAGAATACAATATGTGAAATAAAAAAATACACCAGAAGGACTTGAAGCAGGCTGGATGAAACAGAACTGCATTAGGGTGCTAGAGCACAGGGTAGAAAGAAATACAAGGTAGAGCAGACACATGAAAAAAGACTAAAAAATATGAATATAGCTTAAGGGAACTAAAGGACAACATGAAACAGGCAAACATTTGTATCACAAGAATACCAGAAGAAAAAGAAAAGGAGCAAGGGATAGAAAACCTGTTTCAAAAAATAATGAGCTAGAATTATATCCTAAGAACCCTGAAACACCAATCCAAAAGAAATTATGCACCCCTGGAAAGCATTATGCTGAGTGAAATAAGCCAGGCAATGAAAGACAAATACCATATGTTCTCACCTTCAACAGTACCTAAACAGCAAAACAAACAAGCAAGCAAAATATAACCAAAGGCACTCAAATACAGAACAGACTGACAAGGACCAGAGGGGAGCAGGGAGGGAATTTCAGGGAAAAGGGGGAAGGGTTTATAGGAACCAAGTATAAAGGACACATAGACAAAAACTAAGGGGAGTGGAAATGGGAGGGAGGTGGGGAGCACTGGCGGGGGGTGGGCTTGGATGGGAGTAAAAGACATAAAACTGTACTTGAACAACAATTAAAATAAATAAATTTAAAAACAATAATGACAGAAAACTTTCCTACCTTGGAGAGGGGAAAAGCCACACAAGTTCAGGAAGCACAGAGGATTCCAATAAAAAAGAACCCAGAGAGGCCTACTCCAATACACACCATAATTAAAATGCCAAGTTTTAAGGATGACAGAATTTTAAAGGCAGCAATGGAGAAGCAGGAAGTAACATACAAAGAACCTCTAATAAGGCTAGCAGCTGATTTCTCAACAGAAACAGTACAAGCCAGAAGGGAATGGTAAGAAATATTCTAAGTAATGAAAAGCAAAAGCCTACAACCAAGACTGCTGTACCCAGCAAGGCTCTCAATTAAAATGGAAGGCAAGATAAAGAGTTTCCTGGACAAAAGAAGGCTAATATACCTTCACCAAACTAGCATTGCAAAAGATCCTGAAGGAATTGCTTTAAAAAGAGGAAGAAAAGGGTGAGATAGAGAGGAACACAGGGACAAAAGAGGAAAAATGAATACCTATCAATAATAACCTTAAATGTAAATGGATTAAGTGCACCAATCAAAAGACATAGGATAACTGAATGGATAAGAAAACATGACCCGCACATATGCTGCCTACAAGAGACCCACCCCAGAACAGTATACCTACACAAGACTGAAAATGAAGTGCAGGAGAAAAATATTCCAAGCAAATGGACAGGGAAAAAAAAAAAGCTGGGGTAGCAGTGTTTTTATCAGACACAGTAGACTTTAAACCAAACACCATAAAAAGAAACACAGAGCCCTGGCTGGTATAGCTCACTGGATTGAGTGCGAGCCTGCAAACCACATGATCGCAGTTCAATTTCCAATCAGAGCACATGCCTGGGTTGCAGGCCAGTTCCCAGCAGGGGACTCACTAGAAGCAACCATATATTGATATTTCTCTCCTTCTCCCTTCCCTTCCCCTCTAAAGATAAATAAATAAAATCTGTAAAAAATAAATAAAAAGAAACACAGAAGGACACTTCATAGTACTCCAGGGAAGAATCCAACAAGACATAAATATTGTAAATATATATGCACCCAACATAGGAGCACCGAAGTATATAAAGAAAATCTTGGAGTACTTCAAGAAAAATATTGACAGCACCACAGTTATACTATGGGATTTCAAAACCCCGGTGTCAAAATGGATAGATCTTCCAAATATAATACCAGCAAAGATATTGTGGCATTGAGCAGTGCCCTAGATCAAATGGACTTAACCGATATACATACAACCTTTCATCCTAAAGAAGCAAAATACACATTCTTTTCAAACGCATATGGAATGTTTTCAAAGACAGACCATGACTGGACACAAAACAATTCTCAACATATTCATGAAAATTGAAATCATATCAAGCATTTTCTCTGATGATAGGGGCCTGAAACTAGAAAACAACCTCAAGGAAAAAACTCAAAATCATTCAAATTCTTGGAGAGTGAATTGCATGCTATTAAACAATGAATGGGTTAATAATGAGATCAAATAGGAACTCGAAAAGTTTCTGGAAACAAATTAAAATGAACACACAACAGTCCAAACCTATGGGACACAGCGAAGGCAGTCCTGAGAGGGAAATTCATAGCAATACAGGCCTACCTAAAGAAAATAGAAACATTTCAAATAAACAGCCTAACCCTACATGTACAAGAAGTGGAGGAACAACAGTAAACAAAATCCAGAGCAAGTAAAAGGAAGGAAATAATTAAGATCAGAGCAGAATTAAATGACCTAGAGACTAGGAAAACGATTCAATGGATTGATAAATTCACAGGTTGGTTCTTTGAAAAGATAAAATGATGAGCCTTTAACCAGCCTCATCAAGAGAAAAAGAGAGAGGACCCAAATAAATAAAATCAGAATTGAAAGAAGAGAAATTACAACTGCTACCGTGGAAATACAAAGGATTGTAAGAAACTGCTACAAAAAACTGTATGTAAATGAATTTGCAGACCTTGTGAAATGGGGAAATTTCTAGAAAAATGTAATCTTCTAATATTGAGTGAAGTAAAAGTAGAAAGCCTGAACAGAAGGATAAGAGCTAGTGAAATTGAAGTAGTAATCAAAAAAACCCAGCACAAAAGCCCAGGACCAGACAGTTTCACAGGAGAATTTTACAAAACATTTAATGAAAACCTAACCCCTGTCTTTCTCAGATAATCCCAAAAGATCCAAGGAGAGGGAAGACTCCCAATCTCTTTTAGGAAGCCAGCATCATCCTAATCCCAAAACCAGATAAAGACTCAACAAAGAAAACTATAGGCTAATATCGCTTATGAACATAGACACTGAAATCCTCAACAAAATATTAGCAAACCATATCCAGAAATATATTGAAAGGTCATACACTATGATCAAGTGGGATTCATCACAGGGATGTAAATTAAAACCACAATGAGATACCACTTTATTATCAGTCAGAATGGCCATCATAGACAAAGCAATAAACAACAAGTGTTGGAGAGGGTGTGGCGAAAAAGGTACCCTAGTTCATTGTTGGTGGGATTGCAGACTAGTACAACCACTATGGAAAACAATATGGAATTTTCTAAGAAAACTAAAAATGAATCTGCCTTTTGACCCAGCAATTCCACTGCTAGGATTATATCCTAAGAACCCTAAAACACCGATTCAAAAGAACCAATGCACTCCAATGTTCATAGCAGCACAATTTACAATAGCCAAGAGTTGGAAGCAACCTAGGTGCCCAGAAGTTAATGAATGGATCAAAACACGATGGTACATTTACACAATGGAATTCTATGCAGCAGAAAGAAAAAAGGAGCTCCTGTCCTTTGCAACAACATGGATGGAACTGGAAAGCATTATGCGAGTGAAATAAGACAGGCAGTGAAAGAGAGATACCATATGATCTCACCTTTAACAGGAACCTAAACAGCAAAACAAACAGGCAAGCAAAATATAACCAAAGACACTGAAATAGAGAACAGGCTGACAAGGACCAGAGGGGAGTGGGGAGGGAGTTTCAAGGGAAAAGGGAAGGATTTACAGGAACAAGTATAAAGGACACATGGACAACAACTAAGGGGGGTGGAAATGGGAGGGAGGTGGGGAGCACTGGAGGGGGGGACTGGGATGGGAGTAAAAGGCAGAAAACTGTACTGGAACAACAATTAAATAAATAAACTTTTAAAAATCAATACATGTAATACTTCACATAAGAAAAAGACAAGACAGAAATCATATGGTCATATCAATAGATGGGGAAACACCATTTGATAGATACAGCATGCATTTATTATAAAAGCACTCATCAAACTTGGAGTAGAGAAAGCATACCTCAACACAATAAAAGCCCATATATGAGAAACTTACAGTCAACATCATATTAATTGGGCAGAAAGTAAACACTTCTGACTAAGATCGGGAACAAGGGGAGGTTGTCTGCTTTCACTAGCAGACAACCACAGTGATCAGATAAGAAAAAGAAATGAAAGGCGATCAAATTGGAAAGGAAGGAAGAAGTAAAACTGTCATTGTTTGCAGGTGACATGATAGTGTTCATAGAAAGCCCTATCGACTCCACCAATAAACTCCTTGACCTCAGAAGTGAATTTGTCAAAATAGTGGGGTACAAAGTTAATATTCAGAAATTGAATGCATTTTTGTACAACAACAAGGAAATATCAGGAAAAAAATTGTATTTACTATAGTAACAAGTAAAATAAAATGCCTAGGAATAAACCTAACCAAGGAGGTAAAAGACCTGTACCCAGAATGACTACACAACACTGAAGAAAGAAATTAAGGAAGACACAAATAAATGGAAGCAACCCATGACCATGGGTTGGAAGAATTAACATCACCAAAGTGTCCACACTACTCAAAGCAATTTATAGATTCAGTATAATTCCTATTAAAATACCATTGACCTATTTCACAGTACAGAGCAAGCATCTCAAAAGTTCATATGGAATCCTAAATGACCCTGAAACCACAGCAATTTTGAGAAAGAAGAACAAGGTAGGAGAGATCACAATACCTGTTATCAAATTATATTACTAGGCCACCGTAATTACTGGCATAAGAACAGATGCATAGAACAGCAGAACCAAATATACAGTCCAGAAATAAACCTCTGTCTCTATGGTCAATTAATATTCAATAGAAGGGGCAGAAGCATAAAATGGAGTAAAAACAGCCTCTTCAACAAATGGTGTTGGGAGACCAGGACATCTACATGCAAAATAATGAAATTCAACCAGCAACTTAAACCATACACAAAAATATACTCAAAATGGATAAAAAACTTAAATATAAGTTGTGACATGATTTACGTCCTAGAGGAGAAAATAGGCAGGACATCTCAGATATTCTATGCAGCAATATTTTCGCCAATAGGTCTAGAGCAAGGGACATAAAGGAAAGAATAAACAAATGGGACTTCATCAAAATAAAAAGCTTCTGCATGGCTACGGAAAAACATCAACAAAATGAAAAGGGAACCAACCGTATGGGAAAATATTTGCCAGTGATACCTCAAACAAGGGTTTGATCTCCAAAATATATGAAGAACTCACATGACTCCACTCCTGGAAGACAAGCAGTTCAATTAAAAAATGGGCAAAGGACCTGAACAGTCTCTTCTCCAAGAAGTACATACAGAGGACCCATACACATATTAAAGGATGCTCAGCATCACTAGCCATCAGACTGATGCAAGTTAAAACCACAAAGAGATACCATTGCACATCAGTCAGAATGACCATGATAAAGAAGTCAACAAGTCAACAAACAACAAGTGCTGGTGAAGTTGTGGAGAAAAGGGAACCCTAGTGTACTGTTCGTGGAAATGCAGACTGGTCCCCCACTGTGGAAAACAGTATGGAATTTCCTCAAAAAACTAAAGATGGAACTGCCTTTTGACCTGGTAATTCCACTGCTGGGATTATACCCTAAAGATCCTGAAACACCAATTTAAAAGAACCTATGCACCCCATTGTTCACAGAAGCACAATTTACAAGAGCCAAGTGTTGGAAGCAACCTAAGTGCCCATCAGTAAGTGAGGGGATCAAACAACTGTAGTACATATACACAATGGAATACTGTGCAACAGAAAGAAAGAAGGAACTCCTACACTTTGCCACAACATGGATGAAACTACAGAGCATTATGCTAAGTGAAGTAAGCAAGGCAGTGAAAGATAAATACCATGTGATCTCACCTATAAGTGGAACATAATTAACAAAACAAACAAGCAAGCAAAATATAATCAGAGACATTGAAATAAATCACAAACTAACAGTAACCAGAGGGCTGGGGGAAGGCAATAACAGGGGAAAGAAAGAGAAGGGTCTCTAGGAACATGTATAAGGAGCCCATGGACAAAGCAGAGAGTAGGATTTGAGGGTGGGAGTGGGTGGGGGAAATGGAGAAAACTGTACTTGAACAATAATTTTTTTAAAGGAATTACTGATTGTTTATAAACCCTTACTGTATTCTTTTTGAGGAAAGGATAATTATATAAATAATTTTTTTTTCTTTTATGTTATATAGGTTGAGTACCTTGTACAGCAGAATGTAATTCCACCATTCTGTAATTTACTGTCAGTAAAAGATTCTCAAGTGGTTCAAGTAGTTCTAGATGGTCTGAAAAACATTCTGATAATGGCTGGTGATGAAGCAAGCACAATAGCTGAAATAATAGAAGAATGTGGAGGTAAGAGTGGATTTGCTAAAGAAAAATAGTTGACCACTAAACTCTGAAACATTAGATCCTTAAAAGACAATTAGAAAGAAAACTATTAGGATACATTGCTGTTACATCATCAGAGTATGTTGCTGTTCTTTATTCACTATATTAGCATTCCAATAGGATTTTCCAGGGAATAGGACATATATAATGTGGAAAAACTGGTTGTGATAGTCATTCAATAACCTTCCTAGAGATTTACATTACTTTTTAGGAAATACAAATACTACTCTTGAAGTCACAATGCTATTGCATCGAAGAATATTCAGACTGGAAGCATTTTCTTAATAATAAGAAAAAATTATCCTACAGATGTTAAGGAGTCTTGTCAATGGTCATAGAAGTAGTTATAAAGATGTAATTAAAAATCCAGATTTTATATTAATAATTCACTGTTGATTCTGGTTTTAGGATGTTTTACTTTTTAAGATAATTTGAAATTAGCCCTGTATTCTGGTTTAGAACAACTTAACCCAGAGAATTTAAGCTACAAAATTGTTATTGTTAAGGTTTGTATCACTATAGTTTGTTCTGTGTATGGGAATAATACTTATAATTAGGATATGTATTTACTTTGTAGTATAATTTTATAATGAATGAAAGATAATGCATTCATTATCTTTGATACCTATTTTCCCATTTTTTTATTATTACCACATAAAGAAAAATGCAACTATTTCAAAATAACCTAGCTAAAAAGGAAGCTGTCAAAGAAGAGTATTATTAAGGATTTACATTTATAGGCTTATGTCTCTGGTATGTGGAATAAATATATTGGGAACATAAATGAAGGTTGTACAGTTACTGTTCTAAAAAATTATTTCCAAAGTTTGTTGTAACCTTAGGACATAAGCCCCCCTATTCAGTTTTTTGAAGAAATTACTTCAAAATTTAAAAATTTATCTTTCATTTTTCTCAGTCAATCCCTAAGTTCTGAAAACTTATTTTTGTAGTCACATAAAAGTGATACATTTGGAAAACAAAGAAAAAGATGAAAATTATTGTGTGGGGCAGTATGATTATATTAAAACAGTCTGGGATGATCTTTGTTCTAGTTCTGTCACTAACTTGCCACATTAACCTGAAATAAATGCCTTTACGTGTGTGTGACAGGTTCCTCATCTATTAAATGGAGTGTTTGAGTGTTTTTAAAACTTCTTGCCTTAGGGATTAGGGTGCCTCAAGGACTTCTAAAGAGAAAGAAATTAGTGGGTTACTGGGTCCTCCAAATAGAACATTTCAGGTTTTTAACTGTTTTTTAGGCAAACTTATCTTTGGGGTCATTGGATAGTATTCTGAGATCTTTAGGAGTTTTCGTGATTAAAATGCACACAGTTTGATTATATCTGCTTAATTATTATGTGCTTAATTATTTTTGTCAGGCTTGGAGAAAATTGAAGTTTTACAACAACATGAAAATGAAGACATATATAAATTAGCATTTGAAATCATAGATCAGTATTTCTCTGGTGATGATGTAAGTATATATTAAAGTATGGTGTGTCCACATGTACATTGCAATCTGTATATACATGAGTTTACTAAGAATTTTCCTTTTAGTATTAACATGAATTAAGTTTATATTGAATATCAGATACACTTGAGGTGGCATTCTCCAGTTTTTATAAAAATATAAATTTCAGAAATTAATGATTATTTTCCACAAATCAGTTTTCTCAAATACTATGTCTAAAACTTCATTATAAGTAAAATTTTAAAAATAGATCTTGTTACATTTGTAATCTGTTAAATGGGAAGAAATAGTAACTATAGAAACAAAGTATGTTTAGATAAATGCAATAAATCTAAAGATAAGGAACTTAAGAACAGGGCAGTTTTTAAATATGTGTTTAATTTTATATTGTTAAAGTTAATAATATTATTGATTTACTTAAATAGTTTTAGCTGAGCCCTGGCTGGTGTAGCTCAGTGGATTGAGCGTGGGCCTGCGAACCACACGATCGCGGTTTGATTCCCAGTCAGAGCACATGCCTGGGTTGCAGGCCAGTTCTCAGCAGGGGACTCATGAGAGGCAATCATACATTGATATTGATATTTCTCTCCTTCTCTCCTTCCCTTCCCCTCTAAAGATAAATAAATAAAATTTTTAAAAAAATAGTTTTACCTGAATAAAACATTCATACAGAATTCTCTTGTTAGAAGTAAATAATTTCTACTTACACCAGAATATGTAGTATCTTAATATAATCAGGATTTTTTTATTTGCTTTTTATAGATTGATGAAGATCCTAGCCTCATTCCTGAAGCAACACAAGGAGGTACTTATAATTTTGACCCAACAGCCAACCTTCAGACAAAAGAATTTAATTTTTGAGTTCAATTGAGTGCAGCATCTTTCCCACATTCAGTATGAAGCACCACCAGATGGCTACCAAATAACAGAACAACAGAAGGCTCCAAAACACAAATGCCTCTTCCTCGTTTTGATGCTTCTAAAGCAAGCCATGTCTCAGTCACTTTGCAGTTGCCAAAAGTTACTATTACATGGATTGTAAATGCAAATGCATGATTTCTTGAACTGTTTTAGAATTCTCCTTAATAATTTCAAGTAACCTGTTATGCCCTCTTCCCTGGTGCCACACGCTGACAGCTGCAATCTCCAGTTTAGAATATTCCATAGTGGTGGCATGTTAGCTGTCCACTTAATATTCCTTTGGAAAATGGTGCGCTGTGGATCAAGACACTTTGATATCATGTATATACACATTGGAAGACTTTAAAGACGTGCAGCCTGATCTGAACCTCCATCATTGTCCTCCACAAACATATTTTCGTATTCTTTATGTGGAAAAAATAGATTTTAAAGTACAAGCCAAATGATTTTCACTGGTGGAACTGACACAAAAAGTCTCTTAAAAAAGAAATTTGATTATTGATTAAACAGATAAGTTTTTAAAAACTGCACTTCATCTACCAGTAATTGATGTTATTCATTTTCTGCCTCAGAAGCCAGGGCTGGAGGAAGAACTTTAGCTATGGATGCTTTCGCCATTATACCTAATTTTTGAGAACAGCAAGCCCTGTTTAACCACTCACTTCAGCCTGTGTGTTCCTGCTGTTTAGAAGTAATCAAAGGCTGTGCATGGTATTTTACCTGAGCTGCAACCTGTTATGGACTTGAACTTCTGTTTAAGTTGAAAGCAAGAATCCCTGACTATAAAAAAAAACACAAAGGTTTGAAGTACCCATTGGTGATGTTAAGAAAAGAAAATCTTGCTTTTAGCTTTCAGGAGTTGATATTTTCATTTTAAATTGATAATTGGGTATGGTTGATTTATATTGGGTTTAAACTGTGGAGCTTTCATGTTTACTGTAATTTAGTCTTAAAATATTTTTTACTTAGTAACCAGTGATTTTGATAATGTGGTTGGCTGGCAAGAAACCAGCAACTATTAAGAAGTGTCATAAAACTTCATTGTTCAAATATTGGGGAAGTTATTTCAGATCTAACTCTAAGAGCATATTCACATATTAAAAGATTCAGGCAGGATCTGTGTAGAGAAATAATCTGCAGTTATTTAACATAAACCTGATTTGCAGTGATCTTTAAGTACTTCTGCAAAATTTGATATTAACTATGTAAAGTCAATGCTTTTGGTAAATTGTCTGACCCAGTTATTTATTAATGAAAGAAAATGAATTGAAATTTTTACAACAATAATTTGTGCTATCACAGTAATGGTTTTACTGCTACTGTTTACTGGGTATAATTTTCCAATGTATTGATGTGAAGAGATAGAAAATCTAAACTAATTTAGTTATTCAGTGGGGGTGGGGGTTGTTTACTGTGATGAAGATGAGACAGATGCCAGCAGAGCTTTGTGAATCAGCTGGGGTGTTTTCACTGATAAACAACACATAGCAGGTGTGCATTCATTACAAATATATGTATCTGCCAAGGTGGAGCCACTTTAAAGAGTGAGTTTTGTCTTGTATTCAGAATGGATACAAGCGTATGTTTAAACTGCAAGATTTTTACTTGCTAGAGAATCTGTTTTAATATAGTGGTTTGGCCTCTTGATTATTTATAGGTTTTATAAATTTTAGAATCAATTTCTCTTTAAGGTGGCTCAGATTTTTCAACTCTGTGCACATAAAATTGAGTTGAAGTTCATTGTGCCTTTTTTCTTTATCTAAATTTTGAGTTAAAGCTTCGTATACTAACTGCATCCTGTTCATACACTGTAGTCTAAATTTTTGAAACAGCGGTGTTCTACAAATAGGAAATAAGAGTTAAAGCTAATTAAGGTCACAAACTGCAGTGAAACCCTTCAAGTCTAAATCTTCTTGATATTGTCAATTATACCCCTTCCAGTGTAGTTTCTTCTGGACTCTCCATATTTACTGAGTTACCTTTTAAGTTTCGCACACATTGAGATTAAATTGGGCCATTCTTGTGCCAATTCCCATTTCCTTTGTATTTTAAGTACAAACTAACATAAGTGAATATTAGCATCAAGTAGTGCACACGTTTGTATGCATTTGCTTGATTCAGTTTGTTGTGACCTTATCAGTATGAAATTGGAATTGTGCCATTTCGTAGATAAAGGAAAGTAAGTATGTCGTTGCACTTTTAAGTTTTCAAAACAGTGTTGAAGAATTGCATTGTTTTTATTTTTTTAACTCAGTTTTAAAGACTAAAACATTCTTTCAAAAGAGGCATCTAAATGTGTTCCTAATTTTGTATATGGGCTTAGGTTTTGTAACCAATAAAAAAAGCTGCTATCAAATATCATAAAATATTGAAGAACTTATTTCTAAAAGTATCTTGACTTCCTGGTTTTGTTTTCTGTGTGGTTAAATTTAAATTTGGAATTATTTTTGAAATATCAAACACAATGGAGGTGAGTTATGATTTTAACTTTTTCATTGCATTTTTTTACTTTTTCCATTTTTTCATCAAATGATATAAAACAACCCTCATTCTTTTAATGCCCAAGCACCCAGGTGGTCCTCTCACCCCCAAGGTCACACTCTCCTTTGCCAGTCCCCTGCCCTGTGCTGTCACCTCCCTGCCCAGCCCAAGGACAGTCCTGGGAAGAGGCTGAGGCAGAGCTGGAGGCAAAAAGAGATAGCATTGGACAAATAGCTGGTTTGGGTTGGGGAATAGATTAGAAGGAGTACATTTTTTTAATACTCTTGTAAAAAGACTTTATTTTTAGAGAGAGGGGAAGGGAAGGAGAAAGAGAGGGAAACTAACATCAATGTGTGGTTGCCTCTCACACACCTACTACTGGGGATCTGGCCTGCAAACCAGGCATGTAGCCTGACTGGGAATTACAGTGATCCCTCACCTATTGTGGGAGGTACATTCCAGAGACCCCGACAATAGGTGAAAATCCACCAAGTAGCGGCATTATATTTACTTTATTATTTATATATATTTTCAGGCTTTATTAAACCCTCCCCTCAATCCTATAAACCTTTCCCACTCTCTTATTAACATTTCCCATACTCTTATAAACACTTCATATGGTCTTAAACACTTTTTTCACTCTTAAACCTACATAATTTTAACAACATATAAAATGGGTACTCACCAATGAGGTATACTCCAACTTGAATGATGAAGATCATGAATTATGTAGCTGTGCAGTACTGATGGTGATGAAGGTGATGATGAGATGAATGTACTGAAAAGCCAAGAAGAGCATTACGGCTCTTCTGAAGACACTACTTCATCAGGCACTTCATCGGGTGGTGCAGTATCTTCGTCCTGGGCCATAGCTTCTATTTCCGTTAAAGGCATAGGAATAAAGTTATAGGCATAAAGGCATTGATCTCTTCCTCTGAGGGGTGAACATAGTTATGGAGAGTTGCTGGTGCTGCTTTTTATCCACAGAGGCAGCTTCTCCATGCAGAGAAATTCTCTTGAGTCCAAAGCGTCTCTGAAGTTTGTTAAACCAGCCCTTGCTGGCACTGAATAGGGTTGGCCTGGTGGGAGAAGCACTTGATGGTCCTGCTTCTGCATCATCATCCTCATCTTCATCCTCATCGTGAACCTCTGTGCTTTCCGAAAAACTGTCATAGAGTTTCTCGGCCTTCCTCCAGAAGGTGTTGGTATCCAGCGAGGTATTCTTCCTGCAGTCATTTATCCACAGGGTCAATGCAGACTCCATCCTCACAATGGCAAAGAGGGAAGTGACCACCCTCCTTGCAGTCCTGTTAGAAGTCATCGTTACCATAAACCAAATATTCTTCTCGTCTTTCTTTATGTAGCAAACAGAAGATTCATTGATCCCATAATGGTGACCTACAGCCATGTAGCTTTTGCCCTCCTTTAACATGTTGAGAAGTTCCACCTTTTCTTTGATGGTAAGCATATTCCTCTGGCACTTGGGTTTACTTACTTTCAGAAGCTTTAGAAGGCGCAGAACATTTGGGTGTCATTGTATGGCTTAAAATAAATTCAAACTTTTACAAAAATTTCACAAAAACAATGCCACAGAGCAACACTGTGCACAACAATCAGAAGTCGATGTGAAGTGGACAAGGAGAGATGCTGAACATATGGGCACAGTGTGGGAGAGCAAACAGACAGGTGCTGTGGTCACTGAGCCAAACAGCACCCAGGATACAGAACACAGTGCTGTGGTTGGTCGTCTTCCATTCCCATCAGCCAGTAGTGTGCTGTGTACAATCCCACATTGCCAAACTTGCACAAGCGGAAGTGGCATACTGTATTTCCATTGTGTACAGTGTGCTATTTACCCACTGATGAAATACATACTGTATTTTTTTTGATCTAATATTCTTTTAATAGGTTTAAATGAACATTTTTACATTTTTTGTTTTAAATTTTTAGGCTAAAATAAATATAGAAATACCTATATACTGCAAAATCCTGTGATATAGCAAAAACTCTGTGGTACAGAATTAGATTTAAAAACAAAACGCAATACAGTGAAGCCACAATAAGTGAACCACGATATAGTGAGGGGCGACTGTAAACCAGCAATCCTTTGATTCACAAGCCAGCACTCATTCCACTTAGCCACACCAGCCAGGGCTTAAAGGCCTTTTAAAAAAATTAATAATAATTTTTACTAATGTTCAAATACAATTGTCTCCATTTTCCCACCACCACTTTCTCCCACCCCATCCCCACCTCCCACCCTCAATCCTAGCCCCCTTTGGCTTTGTCCATGGGTCCTTTATACATGTTTATTGATGACTCTTTCCCTTCTTTCCTCTGTTATTTCCATCTTCCCTTCCTTAATGCTTCACCTTTAAAAAGCCTGATGGGAATATGGCTTTGGTATGTTACTATGGTGCAGTTAACATAACCAGAACTTGCATGACAAATAGGCAGCATATTCACATGCAGTGACTGGGTATATATATATATATATATTTAATTTTTTTAAGGTTTTATTTATTTATCTTTAGAGGGGAAGGAGAAAGGGAGATAAACATCAATGTATGGTTGCCTTTCGTGCATCCCCTGCTGGGAGTTGGCTTGCAGGGAACCGGCCCGCAACCCAGGCATGTGCCCTGGCTGGGAATCGAACTGTGATCCTCTGGTTCGCAGGCCGTGCTCAATCCTCTGAGCTACACCAGCCAGGGCTCTGGGAATATATTTTTTTTATTTAATTCTTATTCAAGTACAGTTTTCTGTTTTATATTCCCAGCCCTGCCCCCCACAGTGCTCCCCACCTCCCTCCCATTTCCGCCCCCCACCTTAATTATTGTCCATGTGTCCTTTATACTTATTCATGAGTCCCTCCCCTTTTCCCCTATGATTCTCTCCCCTCTCCCCTCTGGACCCTGTCAGCCTGTTCCGTATTTGAGTGTCATTGGTCATATTTTGCTTGCTTGTTTAAAGGCCTTTTTTAATACTAAATAATCCAGCCCTATTCAGATCATTTTCCATAACCCAGCTCCCTCTGCCTTGCCACCTCCTACCAAAAGGTGTGGCCCTTACTCTATCTTTACCCCTCCACATCCACCCCTGGCCCCAACCCACCCCCTGAACCTCCCTTTGGTGGGGATTCCTGGACTGATTAGCTGCACGGAACTCCCAGGGATGAAGTGCAGAGACACCCTAGTAGAGCCATTATAAGTCTGAATCTTGCAGAAGTGAGAGGTGCAAGATGGGGAACAGTTGTGGTGACAGTAAAAAGAGGAGTTTTATTTCCAGGCCCATAGTCTCTAAGGTCCCCTTTTCCCCAACATTCCCCCAGGAATCCCAGGGGAAGGTTCTCAGCTCCCCCAGACAAGGCTCTTCAACTTCACATTCTTGTCTGCTTCTCCAGTCAACTCCCAGAAACTTTGAACTCCAGGTAGAGTCATTATAGCTGCCCAGGCTGGTGATTCTCTCTTCCACCCCACAGTTGCTCCTCATGAGTTGAGGCAACTACTGGGTCACCAGGTCATCTAGGTTGGAGAGGGTCAGCATCTCCTTCCCACCCTGCATGGGGTACTGGAGGAAGTTTTTGATGAGGTCTCAGTGGTCCTCTTTATGTCACTGAATTCCTGGGCGTGATCAGGATTGGCTGACTGACACAATCCCATGCATGGTGCCTGGTATGTTTTTTGGCCCTTTGGTGAGATTTGTGTTATCTTACAGCCTGTGCTGAAGGAGCCTATGGCTCATGGTCTGCCTGCTGACAGCCACTGAGACAGGACAGGATCTCATTGTATTTTAGTATCTCCTTTCCACTATGACAAACATGACCAGTAACAATTCCAGATTTAAGAGTATTTTGTGACAAATAAGCAAATAAGTACCAAAATCTTTATTATTCCTGAGCTGTCATAACAAAGTACCACAAACCAGTGGCTTCAAATAATAGAAGCTTATGGTTGCACAGTTCTGGAGACTCGAAGTCTAAAGTCAAGGCGATGGCTGGGACATGCTCTCCCTAGGCTCTTGGGGAGGATCCTTCTTTGTCTCTTCATGGCTTCTGGTGGTTGCTGGCATTCCTTGGCATTCTTGGGATTATAGCCATTTTACTCCAATCTCTGCTCTCATCATCACATGGCCACCTGTCTACATATCTCATGTTTAAATACCATGACTTAAAGACCACTTGAAGTAAACCTGAAGGTTTTAAACTGTTAGGTAGAGGTTGTGGCTTTAAATGAAATCTTGGATTAATTAAAAGAACAAAGGAACAGCCAGACTTTGCATATACAAATATTTTTACTTTTGAATAATGCCACTTCAAATTATTTATGAAAGAAGTCAGTGTATAAGTAAATAAATGTGATGGTAGTACTACTATATAACCTTGCCATGATTCCCTTCAGAAGGCTTGTCATTTTCAGGGGATTGTTTAATTACTGCAGGTGAATATTTATGAATGTCAGTTGCCTTACAGTGATGGTTATGAATTTTTCTAACCCTAGCTGAACTGGAGGGTTTAATGAAATCCATTTGGAGAAAAGAATTATAATTTCCATACATTAAATGTAAGTCTTAAAGCAAGGGTGTCCAACCTGTGGCCTGTGGGCCGCATGCAGCCCAACACAAAATCATAAATTCACTTAAAATACCATGAGATTTGGAAGATGGCAGTGATGTAGGTGGGAGCTGAGCCCACTTGCTTGTGTACTTAACAGGGACACCTAGCCAATCTTCCGAAGAACAGAATGAATAGCCAACAGAACCCAGCTGATACAAAGTTTGGAAGGCAAAGTGTACAGAAGACACTTAAAAACGAGCAGTAAGATTTTATAGGCTGACCCTCGGGGATCACGGTGTCACAGCCCCTGGAGCATTGGAGGAGAGCGTAGTCAGTGATAGCCATTGAACAGCTCCCTCCCCTCCCAAAGTGGGGAAGTCTCAAACCCTCACCAGCAGAGACCTGGACTGGTAAAGTTGCTGGGGGGATAAGGCAGTAAGTGACACACAGCCAGCAGCGCACACTGCTGGTGTGGTGCTCACCGGCTGGGGCAGTACCAGAGAAATTGAGGAGCCTGATGACACTTGGAGCTGGGAGAAGGGATGGACAGTAACTGCCCGTGACCCAGATAGCCTCTGGGATGGTCAGAGAGTTGGACTATGTAGAAAGCCAGGCGCTTGTTAGGAGTGGCGAGTGGCACCCAAGGGGACTTTTCTCAAAAGAACTGCGCAGCTGGGCAGAAACCTCACTCATGTGCACACTAGGCCAGGCCAACAGAGAGGGAAGAGGATTTGCTTGCACTCAGTGCACCTCACGGACTGATCAAAGGGTCACAAAACGAGGTGAATTATCAAAGCAGGCCTGGCACAAATACACAAAGCAGACAGGTTAGGCCACACAGAGCTCTAAGGGCATGGGCTAGAAACCACACCTGTGATTATTGTAGCACAGACTAAGCCCCCATCCTCGAGGAACCACAGGAAAGCAAAACACTGGAGACCAGCCCTCCTCTGCCTGCAGGATCCAGGAATACCTGCAAAACTGCTTTGGAAGGTGTAAAATCAACAGGAAATTTTTTTTAAGAGTAAGACAATAACACCTGGAGCTGTGACAAAAACAAGAGATGGATCCAGAAGGTGAACACCAACAGCTGAGACAAATTTCAATTTGCTATCTTTCAGAACTTGCATGTTTTCAAATTTTCTCTTCTTTCTGTTTATTTAGTTTTTATTGTTTGTTTTTTATTCCCCCTTTATATTGCATTTTAATTTTCCTTCTTTCATTTCACTCATATTCCAAATAACACACTACTTTTGGTCTTTTATTTTTATTCAGATTATATATTTCTTATCATACCATTGTTATTCCAAATCCCACACCACATCCTTCCTTGGTCTTAATTCATTTTGCCATCTTCCGGGATTTTATTACTGTTGTGGTTAACTTTATTTTCTCTCACACTATGACCAGTTTCTTTTTCTTAGTATATTTTATTGATTACGTTATTACAGTTTTTCTCTCCCTTCTATTTGCCTACACCCTGCACTGCTTCCCCCCAACTGTTTCCCCGCCAACCACTTCCCCGCCCCAGCATTAGTTCATGTACGTAGGTCATACATATAAGTTCTTTGCCTTCTCCATTTCCTATATTATTGTTAACCTCCCTTGTCTATTTTGTAACTACCATTTATGGTTCTTATTCCCTGTACCATTTCCCTCATTCTCTTCCTCCCCCTCCTTGCTGGTAATCCTCCGTGTGATCTCCATTTCTGTGATTCTGTTCCTCTTCCACTTGTTTGCTTAGTTTGTTTTTGTTTTTTATTTTTTTAGGTTCAGTTGTTCATAGTTGTAAGTTTGTTATCATTTTATTGTTCATACTTTTTAAATTTTTATTTTTATTTAATTGTTGTTCAAGTACAGTTTTCTGTCTTTTACTCCCATCCCAACCCACCCCTTAAGTGCTCCCCACCTCCCTCCCATTACCACCCCCCTTAGTTGTTGTCCATGTGTCCTTTATACTAGTTCCTGTAAATCCTTCCCCTTTGATCTTCTCTTTTTTCTCAGATAAGTTCCTTTAAAATTCCAAATAAAGGCTTGGTGGTGATGAACTCCTTTAACTTGACCTTATCTGGGAAGCACTTTATCTGCCCTTCCTTTGTAAATAATAGCTTTGCTGGATAGAGTAACCTTGGATGTAGGTCCTTGCTTTTCATGACTTTGAATACTTCTTTCCAGCCCCTTCTTGCCTGTAAGATTTCTTTTGAGAAATCAGCCAATAGTCTAATGGGCACTTGTTTGTAGGCAACTCTCACCTTTTCTCTTGCTGCTTTTAAGATTACTGCCTTATCTTTAATCTTGGGTAATGTAATTATGATGTGCCTTGGTGTCTGCTTCCTTGGGTCTAATTTCTTAGGGACTCTGAGCTTTCTGGACTTCTGGAAGTCTATTTCCTTTGCCAGATTGGGGAAGTTCTTCATTATTTTTTCAAATAAGTTTTCTATTTCTTGCTCTTCCTCTTCTCCTTCTGGTACCCCTACAATTCGGAGGTTGGAGCATTTAAAGTTGTCCCAGAGGTTCCGAGCCTCTCATTTTTTTTTGAATTCTTGTTTCTTCATTTTGTTCTGTTTGATGTTTGTTTCTTTCTTCTGCTCCAAATCACTGGTTTGAGTCTTGGTTTCCTTCTTTTTACTGTTGGTTTCCTGTATAATTTTCTTCATTTCACATTTCAGAGCCTTCACTTCTTCCTATATTTTGTAACCATACATAACCATTTCTGTGAGCTTCCTGATTACCAGTGTTTGAACTGTGCACCTGATAGGTTAGCTATCTCTTTGTCACTTAGGTGTTTTTCTGGAGTTTTGATCTGCTCTTTCATTTGGGCCATAGTTCTTGTCTTGGCACACCTGTTATGTATAAGGGGCAGAGTCTTAGTTATTTGTAGGAGACCATTCTGCATGGTGTGGGCCCAGCTCCCACTCGGAGATGCACAGGACCCATGCCCACAGATAGGTTCTCCCATGGGGAATCAGGCCTGCTATATGCCTAGGCCGCTTTGAGTCTTGCTTTTTGCTAAAAACTCCCTCACCTGGATTTGTGGCAAACATTTACTGCAACATAACTTCCTAAAATCCATGCTAAACCTTCCAAGGATGAGTGTAACAGGTTCAACCACTTTTGCCTTTTCATTTGTAAATATTCCTCCTCTGTGATGGGATCAGCAGCATTTAGCTCCTTTGTTTTCTGTAAAAGGCAACCACCTAAAGCAAATCTATGCATAGTAGATGAGGACTATCATGTAATATGCTGAGAAACCCAATAAAGGCTGGTCATGGCAAGGGCCGCGGCTTTTGCTCCCCATGAGAGAGAAGCCATGCTGTCCCTTTTCCTCCACTGGACTCAGTAGTCCATGTGAATGTCTCATCTTATCCATAATGATGTGGACACTGCAGGCCAGTGTCCACATTAGTTATTCACCAGGGTAGGGTAACCCAGGTTGCTGCGTTGTGACACTGTATGTGGGGGAGGGGTCCAAGAGGGAACAATGGTGCTTGCTCTGCTCTCCGATGGTTTTCATTCACTTCCCCTGCTACCCACAAACAAATTGGCCCTTCTCATGCTGGTTCCCAGATGGGTGAGCTTGTGTGTGTTCCAGAACCCTATGGGCCTCTCCAACAAACTCTCCTACGTTACTCCTACCACCACAACCACCACAGGTTTTTCAACCAGAGGTTTTGAGAATTTCTTTTCCCACACTGGAATCCTGGGTTGTACAGTTGAACAGTGATTAGTTGAGTGAAATATCACCATTATTGCTTGTTGTACTTCTCCAGAGGAACTCCTATTTATTCACTACTTGTTTGTACTTTAAATCCCATTGAATACTCTCCCACTGTATTACTCCATTTAGCTTTCACCCTACCCATATTTGGTTGAGTAAGGAAATTTATTTCATTGTTTTCTCTTTCCCTTTTTTCTTTCTTTCTTTTTCTTTGTCATCACCCTCCCAAACCTGGGCTTGACTCCTTACTCCTTATTAGTTGCTGGGCATGACTCCTAATACTCCTTATTAGTTGCTGCTTCTCCCATCCTCTCATAATCATTTTTCTTTACTGTAGATATTTCATATTCGCTTTTTGCTTTTCTACAATATTCTTATTCTTGTTACCACTTTATTTAACTTCATTCAGTAGTTGCTGCTATTGACCTTGCTGTGTTTTTTTCTGCAATTTTGCTTCCATTTGTCCAGTACCTATTCAATTTTACTTCAAACCTAATAGTATAACTATCACTGTTCTTACTCCATTATTCCCATCAAACTTCATGTTTTAATTATGTTGTAAATTTTGTTCTCTCCCTTTCTTTGCCTCAGTTCTATCCAAACTCTTATCAGTTCTCCTCCCTCTTACCACACAATAACATTTTCCCCTCTTTTAGTCATTTCATATTTCCTTTGTAATATCTTATAATATCTACAATCTCTTCTCACCTTTATTAATCTTAGCTCAATTGTGGTAGAGACTGATGATATGCTAAGAGGGTCCTTTTGCTGGCATAGGTTTGGTTGTCTGGTTTGTTAACCATGGTTAGCCCTAGCCCTAAAGCCAGCCCTAAACCTAAACCTAACCCTAGCTCTAAACCTAGCCCTAATCCTAACCCTAATCCTAACCCTAATCCCAAAGCTAGTCCTGCTCCTAACCCTAACTCGAAAACTAGACCTAGCCCCAAACCTACCCCAAATGCTAGTCCTAGCCCTAATCCTAACACCCTAATCCTAACCATACCCTAACTCTAGCCATAACCATAAATAAAAACATGAACCTAACCATAGCCCAAGCACTAACCCATACCCTAACCCTAAACCTAACACTTGGCTATACCCCTACCTTTAACCATACCCTGAAGTCTAACCCCAGCTCTAACTCTAGCCCTAGCCCTAACCCTAAATTCAGCCATAACTCTAACCATAACCCTAAACTGAAACCTAACCTTAGACCTAACTCTAATCCGAAACTTAACCCTGGCATAAATCATAACCCTTGCCGTAACCCTAACACAAACTCTATAACTACTCCTAACACTAACCCTAACAATACCTTGGGCCACAGTCTTAGACCTAGACCTAACCCTAATCCTAACCCTAACCCTAACCCTAATGCTAACCCTAGCCTTAACCCTACACCTAACCCTAAACAAAAACCTAATACTAACACTAGCCCTAGCTCTAGCCCTAACCTTAACCCTAATCATAATCCTAACCCTAATACTAACCTTATTCTTAACCCTGAAAGTAACCTTAGCCCTAACACCAACCCTAATTCTAACTTCAATGCTACACCTAAAACCAACACTAACCTGAACCCTGCTCTAGCTCTAACCCTAACCCTAGCCCTCACCCTTAACCAAACCCTAAATCTAACATTAAACCTAACCTTAAACCCTAATCATAGTCCTCACCCTAACCCTAGTCCTAACCCTAGCCATAACCCTTACCCTAGCCCTAACCCAAACCCTGACCCTAAACTTAGTGCTAACCCTAACACTAAACATAACCCTAGGTCAGGCCCTACCTCTACCCCTAACCCAACACTAACCCTAACCCTATTGCTAAACCTAACCTAGCCATAACTCTATCGCCAACTCTTACTCTAACCCGAACATTATTTTAACTGTAACTGTAACCTGAGCCCTCGCACTAAACCTAAATTTAAACCTAACCCTAATCCTAATTCTAAGCCTAACCCTAGCCCTGGCCCTAGTTCTAATCCAAACCCTAGCCCTAATTCTAATCCTAGCCCTGAACCTAACCCTAACACTAACCCTAACACTAGTCCTAACCCTGTCCCTAACCCTAAACCGAGCCCTAAACCTGACCCTAACCCCTACCCTAACCCTAGACCTAACTGTAACACTAACCCTCTCTCTACCCTAAACCTAACCCTACACCTAGCCCTAACCCTAGTCCTTACCTTAATGTTAGCCCTAACCCAATCCCTAACTCTAATCTTAACCATAGTATAGCCCCAAACCTAGCCCTAACCCTAGCCCTAGCCCTAAACCTAACCCGAACACTAGCCCTAGGCCTAATTCTAACCCATACACTAATCCTAAACCAGACCATAATCTAAACCTAACCCTAACCCTAAATGAAACCCTGAACCTAACCAGAGCCCAAGCCCTAACCTTAACCCTAACCCAAATTCTAATCCTAATGTAAATCGTAGCTCTAGCCCTGACACTAGTTCTAACCATAACCATAGTCCTAGCCTTGGCTTGAACCCTAACCCTAACCGTACCCTAGGGTTAAAACTTTAACCCTAGAACTAGTCCTAACCCTAGCCCTAACTGTGATCATAATTCTAACACAATCCTAGCCGTATTCCTGGTTCCAGCCCTAAATCTAAAGTTATTTCTAACCCTAACTCTAGCCCTCACCCTAAACCTAACCCTCAACTTATCTTAACTCTTATCCTAACCCTAACCATTAACCAAAACCTAACCCTAACCCAAACCCTAGCCCTGGCCATAACCTGAACCCTAAACTTAGCCCTAGCCCACATTCTAACCCTAAACCTAACCCTCAACCTAGACCTAACCCGAACTGAAGCCCTATCCCTATCCCTAACCCTAACCATAGACCTAACGCTAACTCTAAACTCTAATCGAAACCATAGCTTGAGCTCTAGTCCTAACCCATTCACTAACTCAAGACCTAACCCTAATACTAACCCTAATCCTAAACTTAAACGTTGTCCTAACTGTAAACATAACTCTAACCTCAACCCTATCAATAACCCTATCTCTATCCCTAACACTAAACCTAACACTAGCCCTAGACCTGACCCTGATTCTCACTCTAACCTTAAACCTAGCGCTAGCTCTAGCCCTAGCCCTAACCCTAACCCTCACCCTACAGTTATACTGAGTCCTACCCTAACCCTAACCCATACTCTCGCCCTAACCCTAACCCTCAACCTAGACCTAACCCAAATGCTAACCCTAAAACTTGCTCGCCTCTATTCCTAAACTCAACACTAACCTTCGCCCTAACTCTAACACTAAACATAACCTTAATCCTAACCCTAAACTTAATCCTAGCCCTAAACCTAAACCTAACACTAGCCCTACCAATTATTCTAACCCTAACGTTAACCCTAAAATTTACTCCTAACACAAACCTAGTCCTAGCCCTAGACTAAACCTAGCCCTAGCCCTAACCCTAGTTCTAAGTCTAATACTAAAGCTAACCCTAGTCATAGCCCTAACACTGAGCCTAACTCTAAACCTAACAGTATCCTGAACCTAACCCTAGTCCTAGCTCTAAAGGAAACCCTACACCTAACCCTATCTCTAGCCCTAACTCTAACCCTAACCCTAACCATAAACCTATTCCTATTTCAAACCTTAACCCTAGCTTTAACTATAGCCCCAACACAAACTCTGGCCCTAACCCTTACCCTAAATCTGACCAAAACCCTAGCCTTAAACATGAACCTATTGTAACCTTAACCCTAACACTAGGCCTAACACTATCTCTAAACATGAACCTAATTCAAGCCCAAACCCTAACACTTACCTTAACCCTTTCCCTAGCCTTAGACTTAATCCTAAACCTAACCCTTACCCTAATCGTAATCCTAACCCTAGCCCTAACACTAATACTAGCCTAACCTTAAACCTAGTTATAACTCTAACCAAAACCATAGACCTAACACTAACACAAACCCTAACTCTCACCCTAACACCAACCCTAGCCCTAGCTCTAAACATAATCCTAGCCCTAACTCTACCTCAAGCAATTAACATAGCCCTAACCCTAAACATAATCCTACCCTTAACCCTACCCATAGCTCATTTCTAGTCCTAACCCTAACACTAACCTCACTCCTACTCTAACACTAATGCTAGACCTACACCTAACACTAACCCCAACCCTAGCTCTAGCTTTAGCACAAAGCCTAACACTAACTCTAGACCTAAACCTAAACCTAATCCTAACCAGAAATTTAATCCTGGCCTAAACATTAACCCTCACTATAACCCTAAAACAAACCCTATACCTAATCCAAACACTAACTCTAAACATAGCTCGGGCCTTAGCCCTAGACCTAACCCTAAACCTAACCTTAACCCTAACAACGCTAATCCTAGCCCTAACCCTACACCTAACCCTAAATGAAAACTTAACCCTAACACTAGCCCTTGATCTAACTCAAAAACTAGCCCTCACCCTAATCATAATTTTAAACCTAATACTAACCATATTCTTAAACCTGACACTATCCCTAGCCCTAACACTAACCCTAATTCTAACCTCAATGCTAGACATCAAAATAACACTAACCCAAACCCTGCTCTACCTGTAATCCTAACCCTAACACTAGCCATCACCCTAAGCCTAACCCGAAATCTAACAGTAAACCTAACCTTCAAACCTAATCATAATCTTCCCCCTAACCCTAGTCCTAGTCCGAACCCTCCCATAGCCCATGGCGCAATACTGGCCCTAACCCTAACCCTAAGCCAAGACCTAACCCTAAACCTAGCCCTACACCTAATTATAATTCTAACCCTAACCCTAGTCCTAAAATTAAACTTATCTCTAAGACTAGCCCTATTTTTAGCCCTAAACAAAAACCCAGACATAACCTGAACCCTAACCCTCACACAAACCCTAATTCTAGCCTTAGACCAGTTCCTGCTTCTACCCATAACCCTAATTCTGGAGCCAACAGTAACCTAACTCTAACACAGGTTCTAGCCCTTACTCTAACCCTATTGCTAATACTAATCCTAACCTTAACACAAATCTTATTCTGAACCCTAGAACAAACCCTAGCCCTAACACTAACGCTAACCATAACATCAACCCTAGACCTAAAACTAACACTAGCTCTATCTCTAACCCTAACCCTAACCCTAGCCCTCATTTTAAACCTAACCCTAAAACTAACCCTAAACCTAAACTTAACCCTAATCATTATCCTAACCCTCAACCTAGACCTAGACATCACCTTAACCCTAACCCTAACCATAGCACTGGTTGTAACGCTAGCCCTGGCCCTACCCATAAACCTAGCCCTACACATAATCATAATTCTAAACCTAAACCTAACCCTAGGCCTAAACCTAAACCTAGCCCTAAACTTTGCCCCATTTCTAACCCTAAACTTTAACCCAGACCTTACCCTAACCCTAACTGTCTCCTTAGTCCCAGCCCTTGCCCTTGCCTTAACCCTAACCATAACCCTAACTATAACCCTGGTTCTAGCCCTTACCCTAACTCTCATCTTAACCCTAAACCAAATTCTAGCCGTAGTTCTGATCCTGGCCCTAACCCTACATTTAACTTTAACCTTAACCCTAGTCCTCACAGAAATCCCTAACTCTAAGAATATTGTAACTTTTACCCTAAAACTAAATTTGAACCTAACCCTGAGCCTAGCCCTAATCCTAAATCAAACCCTACTTCTAACCCTAGCCTTAACCCTAAACCTTAACCTTGATCTAACCCTAGACCTACCACTAACCCTACTACTAGCCCTAATGCTAGCCTTAACACTTGCCCTACTCGTAACCCTAACCCAAAAGTAACTCTAACACAAATCCTAGCCCTTATTGTAACTGTAACCCTAATCATAATTCTAACACTAACACAAACCTGATTCTGAACCCTAAAACAAACCCTAGCCCTAACACTAACCCTAACCACAAACTCAACCCTAGACCTAAAACTAACACTAATCTAATCCTAATCCTCACACTATTCTGAGCCCTCATTTTAAACTTAAACACAAAACTAACCCTAAACCTAAACTTAAACCTAATCATTATCCTAATCCTAACTCTACACCTAGACCTAACCTTAACCTAAACCTAACCATAGCCCTAGTTGTAACACTAGCTCTAGCCCAATCATTAACCCTTACCCTAATTCTAACCCTGGCACTAGCCTTAAACTTAACCCTAACCCTGACCTTAACCCTAGCCCTAACACTAACCATACTCCTACACCTAATCATAATTCTACACATAACCCTAACCCTAGCCTGAGATCTAACCCTATCCCTAACCCTAACCCTAACCCTAGATGTAGCACTAGGTCTCACCCTAAACCTAACCCTGGCCCTTGCCCTAACCCTAGCCCTGTACCTAACCATAACTATAAACCTAGATCTCACCCTAACAAATACACTAGCCCTAGCCATAAAAGTACCACTAGCCTTAACCCTAGCTCTAAGCCCAGCCATAAACCTAACCCTAAACCTAGACCTAACTCTAACACTAACCCTAACACTAGCTCTCCTCTAGCCCTAACCTTAATCCTAACCCTATTTCTAAACCTAACCCTAAACAAAACCCTAATCCCAACCCTAAGCTTAATCCCTGCTTGAAATCTAAATGTAGCCTTAACCCTTAACCCTAACTTTAGCTCTAACCCAAACCCTATTACAAGCCCCAGCCCTAAACCTAATACTAACCCTAAGCCAAGCCTAAGCCCTGATCCTCATTTCAACCCTAACACTAAACCTAAACATAACCCTAACCCTAACCCTATCCCTAACTCAAGCCCTAAACCTAACCCTAGACCAAACCTTAACCCTAGCCACAAGGCGAAACCACTATACATACCCCTATCCCGACCCCTAACCTAAAGCTAGCCATACCCCTTATCCTAGCCCTTGCCCTAACCCTAACCCTAGTCCTAACCCTAACAATAACCCAAACCCTAGCTTTAGCGCTACCCCTAACCCTAACACTAAAGTTAAACTTATACCTAATTCTAACCTAACCCTCACTATATTGCTAACCCTAAACCTAACCATACCTGTATCATAACCATAACCATAATATTAGCCCCCGCTCTAAACCTAACCATAATCTAAACCCTAACCCTAGCTCTAGCCTTAGATTTACCCCAAAAGCCAACCCTAACTTTTACACTAGCTTTAGCTCGAATCCTAACCCTAAACCAAGGCCTAATCCTAAAACTACCCTTAGAATTAAATCTACTTCTACCCCTAAACCTAACCCTGAGCCTAACCCAAGACCTAACCATAACATTAACCCTAAATCTAGCTCTAGCTCTAGCTCTAACCCTAGAACTAACCCTAGCCATACTTTTAACCCTACCGTAACCGTAACTTTAAACCTAACCATACTCATCACCCTAATACCAGTCCTAGCTCTAGCCCTACCAATAACCCTAGCCCTAACCTTAACACTAAACCTAGCCCTTTATCTAACTCTAACCCTATTACTAGCCCTGGCTGTAAACCTAATTTTAACCCTAACGCTAGCCTAAATCCTGATCCTCATTCCACCCATAACCCTAAAACTAACACTAAACCTAGACATAACCCTAACACTAACCCTATTCCTAACTCTAGCCCTAACCCTAACCCTAACCCTGGACCAAACCCTAACCCTAGCTAAAAGGCAAAACCTACCCCTACACCAAACCCTAACCCTAGCCCTAACCTAAAGCTACCCATACCCCTTATCCTGGACCTTACACTAACCCTAACCCTAGTCCTAACCCTAACAATAACCCAAACACTAGATTTAGTGCTGCCCCTAACCCTAACACTAAAGCTAACATTATGTCTAATTCTAAATTACTCCTAACTATATCACTAACCTGAAACCTAAACATAACTGTATCATAACCACAACCATAACATTAGTCCCCACCCTAAACCTAACCATAATCCTAACCCAAACCCTAGCTCTGGCTTTAGCTTTACCCCAAAGCTAACCCTAAATTTTACCCTATCTTCAGCTCTAATCCTAACCCTAAACCTATCCTTAGCCCTAAAACTACACCTAGCATTAACCCTACCCCTAAGCCTAACCCTAAATCTAACTCTAACCGTAGACCTAACCATAACAGTAATCCTAATTCTCGCTCTAGCTATAGCCCTAACAATAGCCATAGCCACAACCCTAGCCATAGTTTAACACTACCATAGTCCTAACTCTAAACCTAAAACAACACCTCACCCTAAAACCAGCCCTAGTCCAGCCCTGCACATAACCCTAGCCCTCAGGATAACTCTAACCCCAGCCCTTACCATAGCCCTAACCAGAAACCTGATCTTAGCCCTACCTTCAGCCCTAGCCTTATTTTAACCCTAACCTTAATACTAACACTAACCTCACCTCTAATCCTAACCTTAACCCAAGACCTAACACTTAAACAATGGCAACACCAGCTCTAGCTTTAGTCCAAACCCGAACACTGCCCCTAGACATAACCATAACCCTAAATTCAGTCCTAACCCTAACACTAACCAGACACCAAACTCTAAACATAAACCTAAGCCTAATCCTAAATTTAACCCTGGACTAAACCTTAACCCTAGCCCTAAACCTAACACAAACCGTATATCTAATCCTAACACTAATCCTAACCATAGCTTGGCCCTAGCCCTAGACATAACCCTAACCCTAAACCTAGCCCTAACCCTACACCTAACCATAAACGAACACCTAACCGTAACACCAGCCCTAGCCCTAACTCTAACCCTAGCCCTAATTATAATCCTAACTGGACTACTAACCTTATTCTTAACCCTGAAACTAACCTCAGCTTTAAACCTAAACCTAACCTTAAGCCTAGACCTCACGGTAGCAAAAATCTTGGCCCTGGCTCTAAAACTACCCCTAGCCTTCACCTTAGCCCTAAGCCTAACACGAAACCTAACCCTAACCCTAGACCTAGCCGTAGAACTAACCCTAATCCTAGGTCTACTTCGAGCCCTAACCTAAGCCATGCGTCTAACCTTACCCTAAGCCTAACACTAACCCTAACCCTAACCCTCACCCTAACACCAACCCTAGCCCTAGCCCTAAACATAATCCTAGCCCTAATTCGACCTCAAGAAATTACCATAGCCCTAACCCTAAACCTAATCCTAGCCTTAACCCTGCCCATAGCTCAATTCTTGCCCCAACCCTAACACTAACACTAACCTCACTCCTACTCTAAAACTAACGCTAGACCCAAACATAACACTAACCCCAACCCGAGCTCTAGCTTTAGCACAAACCTAATACTAACCCTAGATCAAAACCTAACAGTAGACCTAACCCTAAGGCTAACACGAAATCTAACCCTAACCCTAACCCTAAATTTAATCCTGGCCTAAAACTTAAACCTCACTGTAACCCTAAGACAAACCGTATACCTAATCTGAACATTATCCCTAACCATACATCAGGCCTTAGCCCTAGACCTAACCCTAACCCTAACCCTAACCTTAACCCTAACAACGCTAACCCTAGCCCTAACCGTACACCTAATTCTAAATGAAAACTTAACCCTAACACTAGCCCTAGCCATAATTCTAACCCTAGACCTAACACTAATTATAATTTTAACCCTAATACTAACCTTATATTTAACGCTGACAATAACTTTAGCCCCAACACTAACCCTAATTCTAACCTAAACCCTAGACCTAAAACTAACACTAACTTGAACACTGCTCTATCTCTAACCCTAACTTTAAACCTAGCCCTCATTTTAAACCTACCCCTATAACTAACCCTAAACCTAAACTTAACCCTAATTATTATCCTAACCCTCAACCTAGACCTAGACTTCATCTGAATCCTAATCTTAACCATAGCGCTGGTTGTAACACTAGCCCTGGCCCTAACCCTAACCCTAGCCCTACACCTAAACATAATTCTAAACCTGAACCTAACCCTAGCCCTAAACCTAAACCTAGCCCTAAACTTAGCCCTAATTCTAACCCTAAACCTTAACCCAGACCTTACACAAACCCTAACTGTAACCTTAGAACCAGCCCTTGCCCTTGCCCTAACCTTAACCATAACCCTAACTATAACCCTGGTTCTAGCCCTAACCATAACCATAACCCTAACTACAACCCAAATTCTAGCCCTAACCCTAACCCTAACTCTCATCTTAACCCTAAACTAAATTCTAGCCGTAGTTCTGATCCTAGCCCTAACCCTAAATTTAATTTTAACCTTAACCCTAGTCCTCACAGAAATCCCTATATCTAAGAATATTGTAACTTTTACCCTAAAACTAAATTTAAACCTAACCCTGAACCTAGCCCTAATCCTAAATCAAACCCTACTTCTAACCTTAGCCCTAACCCTAAACCTTGACCTAGATCTAACTCTAGCCCTACCACTAAGCCTAGTATGAGCCCTAATGCTAGCCCTAACACTTACCCTACTCATAACCCTAACTAAAAACTAACTCTAACACAAGCCCTAGCCCTTATTGTAACTGTAACCGGAAACATAATTCTAACACTAACACAAACCTGATTCTGAAACCTAAAACAAACCCTAGCCCTAACACTAACACTAACCACAAACTCAACCCTAGACCTAAAACTAACACTAACTCTAACCTTAAACCTAAACCTACCCTGAGCCTTCATTTTAAACCTAAACCCAAAACTAAACCTAAACCTAAACTTAACCCCAAACATTTTCCTAACCCTAACCCTACACCTACACCTAGACCTAACCTTAACCCTAACCCTAACCATAGCCCTAGTTGTAACACTAGCTCTAGCCCAATCACTAACCCCAACCCTAATTCTAACCCTGACACTAGCCTTAAACTTAACCCTAACCCTGACCTTAACCCTAGCGCTAACACTAACCATACTCCTACACCTAATCATAATTCTACACATAAACCGAACCTTAGCCTGAGATCTACCCCTATCCCTCTTCCTAACCGTAACCAGAGACCTAGCACTACCTCTCACACTAAACCTAACCCTGGCCCTGCCCCAACCCTAGCCCTGTACCTAACCATAACCATAAACCTAGATCTCACCCTAACAAAAACACTAGTCCTAGCCGTAAACCTACCCCTAGCCTTAACCCTAGCTCTAAGCCCAACCATACACCTAACCCTAAACCCAGACATAACTCTAACCCTAACCCCAACACTAGCTCTCCTCTAGCCCTAACATAAATACTAACCCTATTCCTAAACCTAACCCTAAACAAAACCCTAATCCCAACCCTAAACTTCACCCCTGGCCTAACTCTAAAGGTAACCTTAACTCTTAACCCTAACTTAGGCCCTAATCCAAACTCTAACCCGAAACCTATTACTAGCCCTTGCCCTAAACCTAATTCTAACCTTAACCCTACCCTAAGCCCTGATCCTCATTTCAACCCTAACCCTAACACTAACACTAAACCTAGACATAACCCAAACCCTAGCCCTATACTTAACTTTAGCCCAAAACCTAACCCTAGGCCAAATCCTAACCCTAGCCACAAGGTGAAACCTACCCCGACACCAAACCCTAACCCTTGCCCTAACCTAAAGCTACCCATACCCCTTATCCTAGACCTTACCCTAACCTTAACCCTAGTCCTAACCCTAACAATAACCCAAACACTAGCTTTAGTGCTAACCCTAACCCTAACACTAAAGCTAACATTATAGTTAATTCTAAACTACTCCTAACTATATCGCTAACCCGAAACCTAATGATACCTGTATCATAACAATAACCATAATATTAGTCTCCTCCCTAAACATAATCAAAATCCTAACCCTAACCATAGCTCTGGCTTTAGCTTTACTCCAAAAGCCAACCCTAAATTTTACCCTAGCTTTAGCTCTAATCCTAACCCTAAACCTATCCTTAGCCCTATAACTACCCCAAGCATTAACCCTACCCCTAAGCCTAACCATAAACCTAACTCTAACCATTGACCTAACCACAACACTAACCCTAATTCTAGCTCTAGTTCTAGCCCTAAACCTAGCCCTAACAATAGCCATAGCCATGACCCTAGCCATAGTTTTTTTTTTTAATATTTATTTATTTATCGTTAGAGGGGAAGGGAAAGAGAGAGGAAGAGAAACATCAATGTATGGTTGCTTCTCACGCATCCCCTGCTGGGAACTGGCCCCTGCCAGGAACTGGCCTGCAACCCAGGAATGTGCCCTGACTGGGAATCGAACCACGATCGTCTGGTTCACAGGCCCGTGCCCAATCCACTGAGCTATACCAGCCAGTGCCCTAGCCATAGTTTTAACATTACCCCAATCCTAACTCTAAACCTAACCCTACACCTCACCCTAACACGAACCCTAGTCCAACCCTACACATAACCCTACCCTAAGGATAACCCTAACCACAGTCCTTACCATAGCCCTAACCCGAAACCTGATCTTAGCCCTACCTTCAACCCTAGCCCTATTTTAGCCCTAACCATAACACTAACACTAACCTCAACCCTAAACCTAACCTTAACCCAAGACCTAACACTTAAACAATGGCAGCACTAGCTCTAGCTTCAGTCCAAACCCGAACACTGCCCCTAGATGTAACCCTAACCCTAAATTCAGCACTAATCCTAACACTAACTGGAAACCAAACCCTAACCATAAACCTAAGCCTAATCCTAAATTTAACCCTGGACTAAACCTTAACCCTAGCCCTAAACCTAACACAAACCCTATACCTAATCCTAACACTAATCTTAAATATAGCTCGGCCCTAGCCCTAGATATAACCCTAACCCTAAACCTAGCCTTAACCCTACATCTAACCGTAAACGAAAACCTAACCCTAAAACTAGCCCTAGCCCTAACTCTAACCCTAGCCCTAATCATAATCCTAACTGTACTACTAACCTTATTCTTAACCCTGACACTAACCTCAGCCCTAACCCTGGCCCTAGTCCTAAACCTAAACCTAACCGTAAGCCTAGACCTCACCATAATGAAAATCCTAACCCTGGTCCTAAAACTACCCCTAGCCTTCACCCTAGCCCTAAGGCTAACACGAAACCTAACCCTAACCCTATACCTAACCGTAGAACTAACCCTAATCCTAGCTATAGCTCGAGCCCTAACCCAAGCCATGCCCTTAACCTTACCCTAAGCCTAACACTAACCCTAACCCTAACCCTCACCCTAACACCAACCCTAGCCCTAGCTCTAAACAGAATCCTAGCCCTAACTCTACCTCTAGCAATTACCATAGCTGTAACCCTAAACCTAATTTTAGCCTTAACCCTACCCATAGCTCAATTCTAGCCCTAGCCCTAACACTAACACTAACCTCACCCCTACTCTAACACTAACACTAGACCTAAACATAATACTAACCCCAACACGAGCTCTAGCTTTAGCACAAAGCCTAATGCTAACCCTAGACCTAAACCTAACCTTAGCCCTAACCCTAATCACAATTTTAACCTTAATACGAACCTTATTCTTATCCTGACACTATACCTAGCCCTAACACTAACACTAATTCTAACCTCAACCCTAGACCTAAAACTAACACTAACCCGAACCGTGCTCTAGCTCTAACCCTAACTCAAACAGTAGCCCTCACCCTAAACCTTACCCGAAATCTAACACTAAACCTAGCCTTCAACCCTAATCATAATCTTCCCCCTAACCCTAGTCCTATCCCTAACCCTAACCCTTCCACAACCCTAGTAATAACACTGGCCCTATCCCTCACCCTAAGTGGAGATCTAAACCTAAACCTAGCACTACACCTAATTATAATTCTAACCCTAACCCTAGCCCTAAATCTAAACTTAGCCCTAAGACTAGCCCTAAATTTAACCCTAAACCAAAACACAGACATAACCTGAACCCTAACCCTCACACTAACCCTAATTCCAGCCTTAGACTAGTTTCTGATTCTACCTATAATCCTAATTCTGTAGTTAACTGTTACCTAATTCTAACATAGGTTCTAGCCCTTACTCTAACCCTATTGCTAATCATAATCCTAACCCTAACACAAATCTTATTCTAACCCTAAAACAAACCCTAGCCCTAACACTAACACTAACCATAACATCAACCCTAGACCTAAAACTAACACTAACTTGAACCCTGCTCTATCTCTAACCCTAACCCTAAACCTAGCACTCGTTTTAAACCTACCCCTAAAACTAACCCTAAAACTAAGATTAACCCTGATCATTATCCTAACCTTCAACCTGGACATAGCACTAACCTTAACCCTAATCCTAACCATAGTGCTGGTTGTAACACTATACCTGGACCTACCCCTACCCATAACCCTACACATAATCATAATTCTAAACCTGAACCTAACCCTAGCCTTAAACCTAAACCTAGCCCTAAACTTAGCCCTAATTCTAACCCTAAACCTTAACCCAGACCTTACCCATACCCTAACTGAACCTTAGAACCAGCCCTTGCCCTTGCCCTAACCCTAACCATAACCCTAACTATAACCCTAGTTCTAGTCCTAACCCTAACCATAAGCCTAACTATAACCTGAGTTCTAGCCCCACCCCTAACCCTAATTCTCATTTAACCTTAAACCAAATTCTAGCCATAGTTCTGATCCTAGCCCTAACCCTAAATTTAACTTTAACCTTAACCTTAGTCCTCACAGAAATCCCTAAATCTAAGAATATTGTAACTTTTACGCCCAAACTAAATTTGAACCTAACCCTGAACCTAGATCAAACCCTAGTTCTAACCCTAGCCCTAACCTTAACCTAGATCTAACCCTAGACCTACCACTAACCCTAGTACTAGCCCTAATGCTAGCCCTCACCCTTATCCTAGCCCTGACCCTAACCCTAACCCTAAACAAGCTCTAACACATGCCCTAGCCCTTATTGTAACCATAACCCTAATCATAATCCTAACACTAACACAAACCTGATTCTTAAACCTAAAACAAACCCTATCCCTAACACTAACCCTAACCACAAACTCAACCCTAGACCTAAAACTAACACTAATCTAACCCTAACCCTACCCTGATCCCTCATTTTAAACCGAAACCCAAAACAAACCCTAAACCTAAACTTAAACCTAATCATTATCCTAATCCTAACTCTACACCTAGACCTAACCTGAACCCTAACCCTAACCATAGCCCTAATTGTAATACTAGCTCTAGCCCAATCACTAACACTTATCCTAATCCTAACCTTGACACTAGCCTTAAACTTAACCCTAACCCTCACCTTAACCCTAGCCCTAAGTCTAACCATAGTTCTTCACCTAATCATAATTCTACACAAAACCCTAACCCTAGCCTGAGATCTAACCCTATCCCTAACCCTATACCTAACCCTAACCCTAGACGTAGCACTAGGTCTCACCCTAAACCTAATCCAGGTCCTAGCCCTAACCCTAGCCCTGTACCTAACCATAACCATAAACCTAGATCTCACCCTAATAAAAACACTAGCCCTAGCCATAAAACTACTCCTAGCCTTAATCCTAGCTCTAAGCCCAACAATATGCCTAACCCTAAACCCAGACATAACTGTAACACTAACCCTCACACTAGCTCTCCTCTAGCTCTAACATAAATACTAACCCTATTCCTAAACCTAACTCTAAAAAGAACCCTAATCCCAACCCTAAACTTCACCCCTGGCCTAACTCTAAAGGTAACCTTAACTCTTAACCCTAACTGTAGCCGTAAACCGAATCCTAACCCTAACCCTATTAGAAGCCCTTGCCCTAAACCTACTTCTAATCCTATGCCAAGCCTAACACTTATCCTCATTTCAACCCTAGCCCTAAACCTAACCCTAGACCAAACCCTAACCCTAGCTACAAGGTGAAACCACTACACCTAACCCTCACCTGATCCCTAACCTAAAGCTAGCCATACCCCTTATCCTAGCCCTTACACTAACCCTAACTCTAACCCTAGTCCTAACCCTAACAATAACCCCAAACCTAGCTTTAGTGCTACCCCTAACCCTAACACTAAAGCTAACCTTATAGGTAATTCTAACCTAACCCTAACTATATTGCTAACCCCAAACCTAACCATACCTGGATCATAACCATAACCATAATTTTAGCCCTCGCTCTAAACCTAACCATAATCTTAACCCTAACCCTAGTTCTGGTCTTAGCTTTTCTCCAAACGCCAACCCTAAATTTTACACTAGCTTTAGCTCTAATCCTAACCGTAAACCTAGTGCTAGCCCTAAAACTACACCTAGAATTAAACCTACTTCTACCCCTAAGCCTAAACCTAACACTAACCCGAGACCTACCCATAACACTAACTCTAAATCTAGCTCTAGCTCTAGCTCTAATCCTAGAGCTAACCCTAGCCATAGCTTTAACCCTACCCTAACCCTAACTCTAAACCTAACCATACTCATCATCCTAACACCAATTCTAGCTCTAGCCCTACCCATAAACCCTAACCTTAACCTTATACCTAGCCCTTACCCTAACTCTAAACCTATTACTAGCCCTGGCCCTAAACCTAGTTCTAACAATAACCCTAGCCTAAACCATGATCCTCATTCTACCCCTAACCCTAAAACTAATACTAAACCTGGGCATAACCCTTCCCTAACCCTAACCCTATCCCTAACTCAAGTCCTAACCCTAACCCTAGACCAAACCCTGCCCTAGCCACAAGGAAAAACCTACCCCTACACCAAACCCTAACCCTAGCCCTAACCTAAAGCTACCCATATCCCTTATCCCAGACCTAACCCTAAACATAGTCCTAACCCTAAAAATAACCCAACCCTAGCTTTAGTGCTGGCCCTTACCCTAACACCAAATCTAATATTATAGCTAATTCTAAAGTAGTCCTAACTATACCGCTAACCCGAAACCTAACCATACCTGTATCATAACCATAACCATAATTTTATTCCCCACCCTAAACCTAACCGTAATCCTAACCCTAACCCTAGCTCCTTATTTGGCTTTACTCAAAAAGCTAACCCTAAATTTTACCCTAGCTTTAGCTCTAATCCTATCCCTAAACCTATCCTTAGCCCTAAAACTACGCCTAGCATTAACCCTACCCCTAAGCCTAACCCTAAATCTAACTCTAACCATAACACTAACCATGTTAGTGTTATGGACCTAACCATAACACTAACCCTAATTCTAGCTCTAGCTCTAGCCCTAACCCTAAACCTAACAGTAGACATAGCCACGACCCTAGCCATAGTTTTAACACTACCCCAATACTAACTCTACATCTAACCCTATACCTCACTCTAACATCAATTCTAGTCCTGCCCTACAGATAACCCTAGTCCTAATGATAACCCTAACAGGAGCCCTTACCATAGCCCTAACCTGAAACCTGATCTTAGCCCTACCTTCAGCCTTAGACTTATTTTAGCCCTAACCTTAACACTAACACTAAGCTCACCCCTAAACCTTGCCTTAAACCAAGACCTAAAATGTAAACAATGGCAACACTAGCTCTAGCTTTAGGCCAAACCCTAACACTGCCCCTAGACATAACCCTAACCCTAAATTCAGTTCTAACCCTAATACTAACTGAAAACCAAACTCTAACCATAAACCTAAGCCTAATCCTAAATTTAACCCTGGACTAAACCTTAACCCTAGCCCTAAACCTAACACAAACTGTATATCTAATCCTAACACTAATCCTAACCACAGCTTGGCCCTAGCCCTAGACATAACCCTAACCCTAAACATAGCCCTAACCCTACAGTTAACCCTAAATGAAAACCTAACCCTAACACTAGTCCTAGCCCTAACTCTTACCCTAGCCCTAATCATAATCCTAACCATACTACTAACCTTATTCTTAACCCTGACACTAACCTCAGCCCTAACCCTAACCCTGGCCATAGACCCAAACCTAACCCTAACCTGAAGCCTAGACCTCACCATAACAAAAATCCTAGCCCTGGCCCTAAAACTACACCAAGCTTCACCCTAGCCCTAAACCTAACACAAAACCTAACCCTAACCCTAGACCAAACCATAGAACTAACCCTAATCCTAGCTATAGCTCAAGCCCTAACCCCAGCCATGCCTTTAACCTTACCTAAGCATAACACTAACCGTAAACATAACCCTACACCTCACCCTAACACCAACCCTAGCCCTAGCCCTAAACATAATCCTAGCCCTAACTCTACCTCAAGCAATTAACATAGCCCTAACCCTAAACCTAATCCTACCCTTAACCCTACCCATAGCTCAATTCTCGCCCTAACCCTAACACTAACCTCACTCCTACTCTAACACTAAACATAGACCTATACCAAACACTAACCCCAACCTTAGCTCTAGCTTTAGTACAAAGCCTAACTCTAACCCTAGACCTAAACCCAACCCTAGACCTAACCCTAAATTCAGACCTAACCCTAAGACTAACCCAAAACCTAATCATAACCCTAAACCTAACCATAACCACAAATTTAACCCTGGCCTAAACCTTAATGCCCACTGTAACCCTAAGAAAAACCCTATATATAATCTGAACACTAACCTTACCCATTGCTCGGGCCTTAGCCCTAGACCTAACCTTAACCCTAACAATGCTAACCCTAGCCTTAACCCTACACCTAACCCTAAATGAAAACTTAAACCTAACACTAGCCTTAGCCTTAACTCTAACCCTAGCCCTAATGCTAATCATAATTTTAAACCTAATACTAACCTTATTCTTAACCCTGACACTAACCCTAGCCCTAACACTAACCCTAATTCTAACCTCAACCCTAGACCTAAAAATAACACTAACCCGACCTCTGATCTAGCTCTAACCCTAACCCTAATACTAGGCCTCACCCTAAACCTCACCTGAAATATAACACTAAACCTAACCTTCAAACCTAATCATAATCTTCCCCCTAACCCTAGTCCTAGCCCTAACCCTTCCATAGCCCTAGACATAACACTAGTCCTAACCTTAACCCTAAGCCGAGACCTAACCCTCAATATAGCCCTACACCTAATTATAATTCTAACCCTAATTGTAGCACTAAATCTAAACTTAGCTCTAAGACTAGCCCTAAATTTAACCCTAACCCAAAACACAGACATAACCTGAACCCTAACCCTCACACTAACCCTAATTCTGGCCTTAGACCAGTTCCTGCTTCTACATATTACCCTAATACAGGAGCTAACTGTAACCTAACTCTAACACAGGTTCTAGCCCTTACTCTAACCCTATTGCTAATCATAATCCTAACCCTAACACAAATCTTATTCTGAACCCTAAAACAAAACCTAGCCCTAACACTAACGCTAACCATAACATCTACCCGAGACCTAAAACTAACACTAACTCGAACCTGCTCTATCTCTAACCCTAACCCTAAACCTAGCCCTCATTTTAAACCTACCCCTAAAACTAACCCTAAACCTAAACTTAACCCTGATCATTATCCTAACCCTCAACCTAGACCTAGACATCACCTTAACCCTAACCCTAACCATAGCACTGGTTGTAACGCTAGCCCTGGCCCTACCCATAAACCTAGCCCTACACATAATCATAATTCTAAACCTAAACCTAACCCTAGGCCTAAACCTAAACCTAGCCCTAAACTTTGCCCCATTTATAACCCTAAACTTTAACCCAGACCTTACCCTAACCCTAACTGTCTCCTTAGTCCCAGCCCTTGCCCTTGCCCTAACCTTAACCATTACCCTAACTATAACCCTGGTTCTAGCCCTTACCCTAACTCTCATCTTAACCCTAAACCAAATTCTAGCCGTAGTTCTGATCCTAGCCCTAACCCTACATTTAACTTTAACCTTAACCCTAGTCCTCACAGAAATCCCTAACTCTAAGAATATTGTAACTTTTACCCTAAAACTAAATTTGAACCTAACCCGGAACCTAGCCCTAATCCTATACCTAAACCTAAATGAAAACATAACCGTAACACTAGCCCTAACATTAGCTCTAACCCTTACCCTAAACCTAAACCTAATCATAATTTTAACCCTAATACTAACCTTATTCTTTTTTTTAATAATTTTTTTTATTTAATTCTTGTTCAAGTACAGCTTTGTCTTATATTCCCAACCCTGCCCACCCCCCACCCCATGCTAACCTTATTCTTAACCCTGACACTAACCTTAGCTCTAACACTAACCCTACTTGTAACCTCAATCCTAGACCTAGAACTAACACTAACCCGAACCCTGGTCTAGCTCTAACCCTAACACTAGCCCTCACCCTAAACCTAACCTGAAATCTAACACTAAACCTAATTTTCAACCCTAATCATAATCTTCCCCCTAACCCTAGTCCTAGGTCTAACCCTAAACCTTCCATAGCCCTAGCCCTAACACTAACCCTAACCACAAACTCAACCCTAGACCTAAAACTAACACTAACTCTAACCCGAACCCTAATTCTACCCTGAGCCCTCATTTTAAAACTAAACCTAAAACTAACCCTAAAGCTAAACTTAACCCTAATCATTATCCTAACCCTAACCCTAGCCCTCAGCTAAAACCTAACGCTAAATCTAACACTAAACCTAACCTTAAATCCAAATCATAATTCTGACTCTAACCCTAGTCTGAGACTGAACCCTAACCCTAAACCAAGACCTAACCCTAAACCTAGCCCTACAGCCAATTATAATTCTAACCCAACCCTACCCCTAGCCCTATACCTAAACCTAGCCCTAATTCTAACCCTAACCCAAACCCAGACATAACCCAAACCCTAATTCTAACTCTAGTCTTAGAGCTGTTCCTGATCTGCCCCTAAACCTAATTCTAGCTCTAACCCTAACCCTAACCATAATTCTAAACAAAACACTAACCCTACACTACTCCTAAACCTATCCCTAAACATAACTTAACCCTAATCATAATTTTCACCCATACCTTAACAATAGTCTTAGTCCTAACCCTAGCCCCACCCTAACCCTAAACATAGCCCTAGTTTTAACACTAGACCTAACCCTAACCCTAACACTAGCCCTAACCCTAGTCCTACACCTAATCATAACTCTACCCATAACCCTAACCCTAGACTTAGCCCTAGTTATAACCCTAAACCTAGAACAAAGCCTAGAACAAACTCTACAACAAGCCCTACTCCTTACCCTAACCCTAGCCCTAACCTAAAGTTAGCCATACTCCTATCCTAGTCCTAAACCTTACTCTAACCCTAATCCTAACCCCAACAATAACCCAAAGCCTAGCTATAGCCCTACCCCTAACCCTAACACTAAAGCTAACCTTATAGGTAATTCTAACATAGCCCTCATGATATTGCGAACTTGAACCCTAACCGTAACAGTGTCTTAACTGTAACCATGATTTTAGCCCTAGCCTTAAACCTAACACTAATCCTAACCCTAACCCTATTGGCCTTAGTCATACTCCAAATGCTAACCCTAACTTTTACCCTAGCTTTACCTTTAGTTCTAACTTTAAACCTAATCCTAGCCCTAACCCTAGTCCTAAACATGAACCTAGTCCTAGCCCTAAATCTAGCCTAACACTAACACTAACCCTATACCTAATCCTAAAACTAAACATAACATTACCTCCAGACTTAGCCCTAGCCCTAGCCCTAATGCTAGCCCTAACACTAACCCTAACCCTAGCCCTAGTCCTGAAACTACCCCTAGCAGTAACACTAACCCTAAGCCTCACTCCAAACCTAACCCTAAACCTAGACCTAACCATAACACTAACCCTAATCCTACTCCTAGCTCTAGCTGTAACCCTAGCCCTAACTCTAGCCATAGCTTTAACCCTACCATAACCCTTACTCTAAACCTAACCATACACCTCACCCTAAAACCAATCCTAGCACTAGCCCTACCAATAACCCTAGACCTAAACATAACCCTAATGCTAGCCCTTAATATAGCCATAACTTTAAATCTAATCTTAGCCCCAATCCTAGCCCTAGCCCTATTTTAGCCCTAACCCTAAAACTAACACTAACCTCACCCATAACACTAACCTTAACCCTACACCTAACACTAAAACTAAGCCAACCCTAGCTCTAGCTTTAGTCCAAAACCTAAGACTAACCCTAGTCCTAACCCTAAAACTAACCCTAAATTCAGCCCTAATGCTAACAATAACCCTAAACCTAAACCTAACCTTAAACCTAATTCTAATCCTAAACTTAACCCTGGCCTAGACCTTATCCCTAGCTGAAACCCTAACACAAACCCTATACCTAATCCTAACACTGAACCTAACCATAGCTATGGCCCTAGCCCAAGACCTAATTCTAACCCAAACTCTAACCCTACTCCTAGCACTAACCCTATCCCTGCACCTAAATCTAAATGAAAACCTAACCCTAAAACTAGCCCTAGCCCTAACTCTAACATTAATCATATTCCTAACCATACTACTAGCCTAATTCTTAACCCTGACAATAACCTCAGCCCTCAGAGTAACCCTAGCCTCAACCTTAGACCTAAAACTAAACACTAACCCATACCCCGCTCTAGTTCTAACCCTAACCCTAACCCAGGCCTCACCCTTAACCTAACCCTACATCTAACACTAAACCTAACCTTAAACCCTAATCATAATCCTCACCCTAACCCTAGCCATAACCCTAGCCCTAAACCTAAACATAGCCGTTGTCGTAACACTAGCCATACCTTAACCCTAACCCTACCCCTAGACCTAACCCTAAACCTAGCCCTAAACCTAAGTAAAATTCTAACCCTAACCCTAAACCTAGCCCTAAACCTAAACCTAGCCCTAAGGATAGCCCTAATTTTAAGCCTAGCCCCAAACCCGGAACATAACCTGAACATGAACCCTAAGACTAACATAATTCTAGCCTTAGACCTGTGCCGAATTCTACCTATAACCCTAATTCTAGCCAAACCCTAAACCTAACCATAAGTTTAAATGAAACCCTAACCCTAACCCAAGCCCTAAACCTAACCCTAATCCTAAAACTAACCTTAACCATAATCGTAATTTTAACCCTTACCAAAACACTAGTTCTAGCCCTAACCCTAACCCTAAACATAGCCCTAGTTGTAACACTAGCCCTAACCCTTACCCTAAACCTAGCCCTAACTCTAACCTTAGTCCTACACCTAATCATAATTCTACACATAACCCTAATTCTAGCTTTAGCCCTAGCCCCGACCCTAACCACAGGCCAAACCCTGGAATTAAAACTACACCAAGCCCAACCCCTACCCCTACCCCTACCCCTAATCCTAGACCCAGCACTAGCCCTTACTCTAACCCTAGCTTTAGCCCTAAACCCAGCCCTAAACTAACCCTAACATTAACCCAAGACCTCACACAAACGAAAAACCTAGCCCTAGCCCTAAAACTACCCCTGGACTTCACATTAGCCCTAAGTCTAATCCTAACCCTAACCCTAACATTAACCCTAACCCTAGCTTTATCTCTAGCCCTAACCCTAGGCCTAACCCTAGTCCTAACCCTAGCCACGGCTTTAACCCAACCCTAACCCTAACACTGAACATAAACCTACACCTCACCCAAACACCAACCCTAGCCCTAGCCCTAAACATAACCCTAGTCCTAACTCCAACCCTACCCATTACCATAGCCCTAACCCTAAACCTAATTCTAGCACTAACCCTACCCATGGCTCGATCCTAGCCCTAAACCTAACCCTAACCTCACCCCTAACCATAACACTAATCCTAGACCTAAAACTAATACCAACCTCAACTCTAGTTCTAGATTTAGCCCAAAGCCTAGCACTATCCCTAGACCTAAACCTAACCCTAACCCTAGCCCTAACCTTAACCCTAAATTCAAAACCTAATCCTAACACTAACCCTAAACCATAAACCTAATCCTAAACCTAAACTTATCCCTGGCCTATACCTTAACACTCACCATAACCCTGACACAAACCCTCTACCTAATCCTTATACTAACCCTAACCATAGCTCAGGACCTAGCCCTAGCCCTAACTCCAACCCTAACCCTAACCCTAACAACACAAACGCTAGCCCTAACCATATACCTGACCCTAAACAAAAACCTAACCCAAACACTAGCCCTAGCCCTAACTCTAACCCTAACCCTAATCATAATCCTAACCCTAATACTAACCTTATTTTTAATTCTGACACTAACTCTAGCCTTAACATTAATCCTAATTGTAACCTCAACCATAGACCTAAAACTAACACTAACCCGAACCCTGCTCTACCTCTAACCCTATCTCTAGCCCTCACCATGCACCTAACCCTAAATCTAACACTAAAACTAAATTTTAACCCCAATCACCCTAATCCTAACCCTAGTCCTACCCTAACTCTAACACTTCCATAGCCCTAGTTGTTGCACTAGCCCTAACCCTAACCCTACCCCGAGACCTAACCTGAAACCTAGGCCAACACCTAATTATATTTCTAACCCTAATCATAACCTTAGCCCTAAACCTAAACCCAGCCCCAAGCCTAGCCCTAATTTTAACCCTAATGCAAAACCCAAACATAACCCGATTGCTAACCCTAACATTAACCCTAATTCTAGCCTTAGAATTCTAACCTGAATTCTAACCTGTTCCTGATTCTACCATGAAACCTAATTCTAGTCCTAACCCTAACCCTAACACTAACCACAACTCTAAACAAAAACCGAACCCTAACCCCAACCTTAAACCTAACATTAACCATAAACATATTTTAACCCTTACGCTAAACCTACTTCTAGCCCTAACCCTAGCCCTAACGCTAACACAAAAAATACACCTATTCATAACACTAGCCCCAATCCAAACCCTGAACCTTACCCTAGCCCTAACTCTAAACGTACTCCTACACCTAATCATAATTCTCCCGATAACTCTAACCCTAGCCTTAGCCCTAGCCCTAACCCTACAACAAACCCTAATTCTAGCCACCTTCTAAATCTACCCCTACCTCTAACCTTAAGACTAGCCCTAACCTAAACCTTGCCATACCCCTTATCCTAGCCCTACCCCTAACCCTAACACAAAAGCTAAACTTATAGCTAATTCTAACCTAGCCCTAACTATACTGCTAACTCGAACCGAACCATAACAGTTTCATAACCGTAATCATGATGTTACCCCTAGCCCTAAAACTGGCCCTAATCCTAACCGAAATCCAACCTCTGGTCTTAGCCCTACTCTATGCGCTAACCGTAAATTTTACCCTAGCTTTACCTCTAATCCTAACCCTAAACCTGAAACTAACCCTAACACTAGTCCTAATCTTCAACCAAGCCCTAGCCCTAAACCTAGCCCTAACATTAACACTAACCCTATACCTGATCCTAAAACTAAACCTAACCCTCGCTCTAGCCCTAGCCCCAACACTAGCCCCAACCCTAAACCTAGCCCTAAAACTACCCATAGCATTAACTCTAGCGCTAAGCCTAACTCTGAACCTAACCCTAACCCTAGACCTAACCATAACACTAACCCTAAACCTAGCTCTAGATCTAGCCCTAGCCTGAGATCTAACACTACCCAGAGCTTTAACTCTACCATAACCCTAACTCTAAACCTAATCATACACCTCACCCTAATTCCGACCCTAGCCCTAGGCCTACCCATAACCCTAGCCCTAACCCTAACGTAAACCTAGCCCTTACCATAGCCCTTACCCTAAACTAAATCCTAGCCCTAACCTACCCTAGCCCTATTTTAGCCCTAACCCTAACACTAATACTAACCTCACCCCTAAACCTAAGCTTAACCGTAGACCTAACAATAAAAATAACCCCAACACTAGCTCTAGGTTTAGTCCAAACCCTAACACTAGCCCTAGTCCTAACCCTAACCCTAAACATAAACCTAATCCTAAACTTAACCCTGGCCTAAACCTTAACCCTAGCTGTAACCTTACCGCAAACCCTATACCAAATCCTAAGGCTAATCCTAACCATAGCTCAGGCCTCAACCCTAGACCTAATCCTACGGCTAACATTTACTCTAGTGATAGCTTTACACCTACCCTAAACCTAACCTAAAACTAAACATAAACCTCACTGTAAAACCAACCCTAGCCCTAGACTGAAACATAACCCTAGCCCTAGCTCTAATGCAAACCCTTACCATAGCTCGAAACCTAAACCTAATCCTAGCCCTAACTCTACCCCTAGCCTGATGCTATCTCTAACCCTAACCCTAACACTAACCCTAAACCTAAAACTACACTAACCCAAACCCTACCTCTAGCTTTAGCTCAACCCCTAACACTAACCTTAGCCCTAAACATAACCCTAAACCTAGCCCTAAACCTAAGCCAAACCATAAATTCAGCCCTAACCCTAACACTAACCCTAAAACTAACCATATTCCTAACCCTACTACTAAACTTATTCTTAACCCTGGCACTAACCCTAGCCCTAACACTAAGCCTGACTTTACTAACCTCAACCCTACACCTAAAACTAACACTAACCCAAATCCTTCTCTAGCTGTAACCCTAACCCTAACCCTAGCCCTCACCCTAAACCTAACTCTAAATCTAACCCTAAACCTGACCTTAAACCCTAATCATAATCCTGACCCTAACCCTAGTCCTAGCCCTAACCCTAACCCTAACCATAGCCCTAGTCGTAACACTAACCCTAATGCTACCACCACCCCTAGACCTAACCCTAAACCTATCCCTACACCTAATTATAATTCTAAACCTAAAACTACTCCTAAACCTAAACCTAGCCCTAAGGCTAGCCCTAATTTTAACCCTAATGCAAAACCCAGACATAATGTGAACCCTAAACCTAACACCAGCATTAATTCTAGCCTTAGACTCGTTCCTGACTCTAACCCTAACCCTAATTCCAGCCCTAATCCTAACCCTTACAAAAAATCTAAATGAAACCCTAACCTTAACCCTTGCCTTAAACTTACCCTAATTCTAACCCTAACCATAACACTAGACCTAACCCTAACACTACCCTTAAACCTAGCTCTAGCTCTACCCAAACCCTAACAATAACCCTAGCCCTTACCCTAATCCTAACCCTAATCCTAACCCTAACCCTAAGCCTAGTGAGAAGCCTAACACTAGCTCTAACCTTAACCCTAATGCTAGACCTAACCCTAACACTAGCCCTAGCCCAAGCCCTAATGCTAGCTCTAATCCTAACCCTAACTTTAACCCTAACCCTATATGTAACCCTTACATTAACGCTGTCTTTAACCCAAAACCTAAATCTAAACAACCCTAGCCTTAGCCCTAACCTTGATACTAACCCTAACCCAGGAACTAACCCTGACCATAAACCTAACCCTAACCTTAGAAATAATCCTACCACTAATCATAACACTAGCTCTTGCACTATCAGTAACCCTAGAACTAACAATGGTCCTAACCATGACCCTAAAACTAATAAAGCCTTACCTTAGTTCTAACCCTAACCCTAACACTAGACCTAACTCGAACACTAACCGCAACCCTACCTATAGATCTAGCCCCCGCCCTAGAACTAATGTTAGCCCTAATGCTAAACCTAAACCTAGCCCTAGCCCTAAAACTACCCCTAGCATTAACCCTAGCACTAAGCCTAACCCTAAAGCTCACCCTAACCCTAGACCTAACCATAACACAAAACCTAATCCTAGCTCTAGCTCTGGCCCTAACCCTAGCCATAACTTTAACCCTACTCTAACCCTAACTCTAAACTTAACCCTTCACCTCACCCTAACACCAACCCTAGCCTTAGCCCTACCCATATCCCTAGCCCTAGCCCTAACCCTAACCCTAGTCCTTACCATAGCCCTAACCCTAAACCTAATCTTAACCTTAACCCTACCCTAGCCCTATATTAGCCCTAACCCTAACACTAATACTAAACTCACTCCTAACCCTAACCCTAAACCTAATACTAAAACTAACCCTAACCCTAGCTCTAGCTTTAGTCCAAACCCTAAAACTAACCCTAGCCTTATCCATAACCCCAAATCTAATCCTAATACTAAACTTAACACTGGCCTAACACTTAACCCTAGCTGTAACTCTAACATAAACCCTATACCAAATCCTAACACTAACCCTAACCATAGCTCGGGCCCTAGACCTAGAGCTAACCCTAAGCCTAACCTTAACCCTAGTGATAGCTTTACACCTACGCTAAACCTAACCTAACACTAAATGTCAACCTCACCCTAACACCAACCCTAGCTCTAGCCCTAAACATAACCCTAGCCCTAGTTCTAACTCTAGCCCTTACCATAGCCCCAAACCTAAACCTAATCCTAGCCCTAACCCTACCTGTAGCTCAATGCTATCCCTATCCCTAACCCTAACCCTAACACTAACCCTAAAACTAAAACTACCACTATCCCTAACCCTAGCTCTAGTTTTAGCTCAAACCCTAACCCTAACCCTCACCCAAACCCTAAGTGTAAACATATCCTAAACCTTATCCTAAATCTAACTTTAAACCTAACTCAGAATCTCAAACTAAACCTAACCCTAACCGTGTCTTTAACCCTAACCCTAAAACTAACCTAACCGTAGCCTTAGCCCTGACGCTGATACTAACCCCAATTCTGGACCTACTCCTAACCCTAATCCTAATCATAAGCCTAGACCTAACCCTAAAACTAACATGAACCCTAACTCTAGCTCTAGCCCTAAACCTAACACCAACATAGCCCCAACCCTAACCCTAAAACTCACCCTAACCCTAGCCTTAACCTAACCCTAAACCTACACCTAATCCTAGCCCTTACCCTAACTCTACACCAAACCCTGACACAAACCTGAACTCTTGCTTTAGCCCTACCCCTAATCCTAGCCCTAGTTTAACTCTAGCCCTAAACTTAATTCTAAACCTAACCCTAAATGAAACCTTAAGCCTAAGCCTAGCCCTGACGCTAACCCTAACCCTAGCCCTAAAACTAACCCTAACCCTAACCCTAATCATACTCCTAGCCCTTACCCTAGGGCTAGCCCTAACCCTAGCCCTAACCCTAACCCTCACCCAAGCACTAGCGCTAGCTGTAACTCTACTTCTAAACCTAACCCTAATACAAACAATAACCATAGCCCAAGCCCTAACCCTAACCCCAGACCAAACTTTAGCACAAACAATAAACCCAGTCCTACCCCTAACAGAAACCCTAAACCTAGACTTAAACCTTACACTAACCTAGCCTTAGCCCAAGCCCTAGAACTAACCCTGAACTTAACTGTAACCTAAGCCTAAAACTAACTATAGCCCTAGCCCTACCCTTAAACCTTACTCTAACCTTAGCCATAATCCTAGCCCTTGCCCTAACCCTAACCCTAGCCTTCACCCTAATCATAGCTTTAACCATAGACCTAATCCTAACCCTAAACATAGCCCTAATTCTAACCATAACTGTAACACTAGACCTAACCCTAACACTACCCAGAAATGTATCTCTAGCTCTTCCAAAAACCTTAACAACAATCCTAGCCCTTACTCTAATCCAAATACTAACCGAAACTCTAACCATAACCCTAACCCTAACCTAATGAAAAGCCCAACACTAGTTCTAACCTTAACCCTAACCCTAAAACTAATGCTAACACTAACCCTAACCCTAGCTCCAGACTTAGCCCTAGCCAAAGCCCTTTCCCTAGCTCTACTCCTAACACTAACCCTAACCCTAGACCTAACCTTTACATTAACCCTGTCTTTAACCCAAACCTAAACCTAAACCTGAACTTAGCCCTAACCTTGATACTGACCCAACCATGGACCTAAACCTAACCCGTTCCCAACCCTAACCCTAAACCTAACCCTAACCCTAGAACTAAGCCTAACACTAAATGCAACCCTAGACTTTCCACTAACCATAACCCTAGCACTAACAATGATCCTAACCTAACCCTAACCCTAAAACTAATAAAGCCTTACCCTAGTTCTAACCTTAACCCTAACCCTAGACTTAACCCTAACACTAACCTAAACCCTAGCTCTAGATCTAGCTCTAACCATAAAGCTAACCCTATTTCTACCCTAACCCTATCCCTGGCCCTAAGTTTAGCTTGAACCCATCCCTAAACCTGATTATAACTGAAAACTTAAACCAATTTCTAGTCCTAGCACTAGCCTTAGCCATAACCCTTATGCTAACCCTGACCCTCACCCTATCTCTGGCCCTAGCCCTAACTCTAGCCCTAGCCCTCAACCTAACCCTAGACCTAAACCAAACACTAACCCTAACCCTAGCTCAATCTCTATTCATAACTCTAACACTAACCCTAGCCCTAAATCTTACACTTCCCTAAAATTTCAACTAACTCTAGTGTTAGATCTAACCCTAACACTAGCACTAGCCCTAGTTGCAAACCTATCCCTAACACTAACACTAAGGCTAACTCTAACTCTAATCCTAATCCTAAAACTAAGCCTAGCAGTAGCCCTAAGTCTAGCCCTAACCCTGACGTTAGACCTAACCTTAACACTAACCCTAATTTTACCTATAGTCGAAGCCCTAACCCTAACACTTACCCTACACCTAACCCTAACCAAAACACTAAACCTAACCCTAACCTTAACACTAACACTAAACTTCACCCTTGCCCTAACTTTGAACGTATTTCTAAACATTACCCTATTAATAACCCTATCCCTACCCCTAATCCTATCCATAACCATATCCTTAAACCTTTTTCTGAATCTAACCTTAACCCTAAACCAAGCACTAAACCAAACCATAGCCTTATCATTAAACCTAATCCCAATACTTACCCTAAACCTAGCCACAGCCCCAACCCTAACCCTAACTCTAACCCCAAAACGAGCCCTCACTGAAACCCTAACCCTAAACATATCCTAAACCATATCCTAACCCTACCTTAAACCTAACTTTGAACTTAGCACTAAACCTAACCCCAACTCTTTCTTTAACCCTAACACTAAACCTAAACCTAAACATAACCTTAGCCCTGACCCTGATTCTAAACCCAACCTTGGACCTAACCCTAACCCTAACCGTAACCCTAGCCCTAACCCTAGCCTTACCTCTAACCCTAGCCATAACCCTAAACCCAACCCTAGACCTAAACCTAATGCTAACCCTCACCATAGATCTAGCCCTAACCCTAACACTAACACAAACCCTGGCCCTAACCCAAACTCTGAACCTGACCAAAATCCTAACCCTATTTCTAACACTATACATAAACCAATCCCTAACCCTAAATATAATCCTAACACTTACCCTATCAATAACCCTATTTCTAGCCCTAATCCTAATCCTAACCATTACCTTAGACCTTACCCTGATTCTAATCCTAATCTTAACCCTAGCCCTAAACCCTAACCACAGCCTTATTTATTTATTTTTCTTTCATGGATTGTGCCTTTATTTTTTAAAATATTTTTTAAATTTAATTCTTGTTCAAGTACAGCTTTCTGTCTTATATTCCCAACCCTGCCCGCCTCCCGCCCCATGCTCCCCACCTCCCTCCCATTTCCGCCCCCACCCTTAGTTATTGTCCATGTGTCCTTTATACTTGTTCATGTGAGTCCATCCCCTTTTCCCCTATGATTCTCTCCCCTCTGGACCCTGTCAGCCTGTTCCGAAATTCATAGCCTTATTTCTTAACCTAAACCTAACCCTTACCCTGGCAGTAGCCCTAGCCTTAACTCTGGAACTAAACCTAACCAACCCCCCAAAACCATAGACCAAGCCCTAACCCTAAACTTAGACCAAATGTTAGCAGAAACAATAACCCCAAACCATACCTCTAACCATAACTTTACACCGTGCCCTAGCCCTCACCCTAACTCTACACATACCACTTTTACTAGCTCTAACCCTAATTCTATTTGTAGCCCTAACCCCAGCCATAAACCTAACCTTAACCCTAGACCTAACCCTAACACTAGCCCTAGCCCTAGTCCTGGCCTTAAAAGAGACCCTAACCCTAGACTTAAACCTTACACTACCCTAGCCTTAGCCCAAGCTCTAGAACTAACCTAAATTTAACCCTAACCTAAGCCTGGAACTAACCCTAGCCCTAGCCCTACCCCTACACCTTACCCTAACCCTAGCTATAACCCTAACCCTAACCCTAAGTCTAACCCTAACTCTACCCCTAATCATAGCTCTAATTCTAGCCCTAGGGTGTTTTAGCCCAAGACCTGTATCTAGCCCTAAGCCCAGCCTAACCCTAACTTTAACCCTAACCCTAAAACTAACCATAGTCCTAAATCCAGCTCTAACCCTAACCCTAACCCTAAAACTCACCTCAACACTAACCCTGACCCAAGCTCTTGCATAAACCACAAACCTAGTACTAATAGTCCTAACCCTAACACTAACCATAAGAAAGCTTAACCTTAGTTCTAACCTTAATACTAATTCTAGACCTAACCCTAACACTAGCCCTAAACCTAGCTCTAGCCCTAGCCCTAGCCCAAGCCCTAACCCTAGCTCTAATCAAAACCCTAACCCTAGACCTAACCCTAACACTAACCATAACCCTAGCCCTAGATCTAGCCCTAACAATAAAGCTAACCCTATCCCTAACCATAACCCTAAACCTAAACCTCACCCTAACACAAACACTAGCACTACCCCTAACCATAACCCTAGACCGAACTTTAACCATAGCCCTTACCATAGCTGTAATGCTAAACCTAATCCTAACCCTAACCCTAACCCTAACACTAACCTCATTCCTAACTTTAACACTAACCGTAGAATTAACACTAACACTAACCTGAACCCTAGCTCTAATTTTAGCCCAAACAGTAACACTAACCATAGCCCTAAACCTAACCCTGACCTTAGCCCTAATGCTAACCTTAACCCTAAATTCAGACCTAACCCTGACACTAACCCTAAACCTAACTGTAAACCTAACCCTAACTTTACACCTTGCCCTAGCCCTCACCCTAACTCTACTCCTAATATTTATCCTAGCCCTAACACTAATTCAATCCGTAGCCCTCAACCAAGCCATAACCCTAACCCTAGACCTAACCCTAGTCCTAGCCCTAAACAAAATCCTAACCCTAGACTTAAACCTTACACTACCCTAGCCCTAGCGGTAGCCCAAGTCCTACACCGAACCCTAACCCTAGACCTAAGACTAAAACTAACCCTAGCCCTAACCCTACCCGGAACCCTTACCCTGCCTGTAGTCATAAACCTTTCCTTAGCCCGAATCCTAGCCCTAGCCCTAAACCTAACGCTAACCCTAGATCTAACCCTAGCACTAAATTTAGTCCTAATCCTAACCCTTGACCTAAACCTAACACTAACCTGAAATCTACCTCTAGCTCTAGCCCAAACCCTAACAAAACCCTAGCCCTAACCCTAACCATAAATGTATCCCTAAACCTGGCCCTAGCCCTAAACATAATACTAAACCTAACCCAAACCCAAGCCTTAGCCCTAAGCCTAGGCTTAACTGTAACCCTAGTCCTTATCCTGGACCTAACCCTAACCCTAACTGTAACCCTAACTCTAACCCTAGGACAAGCCCTACCCTAATACTAACTCTAATCCTAACCCCAAACCTTATTCTAACCATAGTTCTGGCCCTAGCCCTAACCCTAAAATAACCCTAACCCTAAACCTAGCTTTCACCCAAACCCTAACCTAAATATATCCTAACCCTTATGCTAATTCTAACTTTAAACCTAACCCCGAATTTAGACCTAACCCTAAGCCTAACCATGTCTTTAACCCTATCCCTAAACTTAAACCTAACCATAGCCTTAGTCCGGACCATGATATTAACCCCAACCATGGACCTAACCCTAACCCTAGACCTAACCATAACAGTAACCCTAACCCTAGCTCTGGCACTAACCATACCCTAGCACTAGCAATAGTCCTAAACTTAACCCTTACCCTAGACCTAACCTTATCAATAACCCTACCTCTTCCACTAACCATAACACTAGCACTAAAAATACTCCTAACTCTAACCCTAACCCTAATCACAAGCCTAACCCTAGTTCTAAACTTAACCCTAGTCCTAGCCCTAAACCTAACCCTTACCCTAAACATAGCCCTTGTTGTAACACTCACCCTAACCCTGTCCCTAGTCCTAACTCTACCTCTAGACTTAACCTCAACCTAACCCTACACCTATTTATAATTCTAACCCTAACCCTAAGCCTAGTCCAAAACCTAAGCCTAGCCCTAAGCCTAGCCCTAATTTTAACCCTAACCCAAAACCCATATATAAGCCAAACCCTAACCCCAACACTACCACTAATTCAAGCCTTAGACCTGTCCCTGATTCTACACCTAACCCTAATTCTTGGCCTAAACCTAACCATAACTCTAAACAAAACCCTAAACTTAACCCAAACTCTAACCTTAACCCTAAACCTAACCATAACCCTAATCATAATTTTTTAAATTTTTTTCTTTAAGATTTTATTTATTTATCTTTAGAGAAGAAGGGAAGGAGAGAAGGAGAGAAATATCAATGTATGGTTGCCTCTCATGAGTCCCCTGCTGGGAACTGGCCTGCAACCCAGGCATGTGCCCTGACTGGGAATCGAACCGCGATCATGTGGTTTGCAGACCCGCACTCAATCCACTGAGCCACACCAGCCAGGGCCCTAATCATAATTTTAACCCTTATGGTAACCCTAGTCCTGGCCCTAACCCTAGCACTAACACTAACCCTAAGCATAGCCCTAGTCATAACTCTAGCCCTAACCCTAACCCTGACCCTAACGTTAGCCCTAACTATAACCCTAATCCTACATCTAATCATAATTCTACCCACTAACCTAACCTTAGCCTTAGCTCTAGCCCTGTCCCTAACATTAGACCAAACCCTAGAACTAATGCTACCCCAAGCCCTACACCTAAACCTAACCCTAATCCTAGACTTAGCACTAGCCCTAACTCTAAACCTAGCCCTAGAAATAACACTAGGACTAAACCTAACCCTAGCCCTAAAATCACACCTAATTCTAACACTAACCTTAAATTTAACCCAAACCCTAACTTAACCATGGCCTTAACCTTAAATCTTTCCATAACCCTAACACAAACCCTATACCTAATCCTAATACTAACCCTAACCATAGATCAGGCCCTAGCCCTAGACCTAACTTCATCCCTAACACTAACCCTAACCCTAACAACGCTATGCATAACCCAAACCTTACGCTTAAAGCTAAAAAAAAAAAAAAAACCTAACCCCAACAATAGCCCCAGCCATAACTCTAACGCTAACCCTAATACTAACCTTATTCTTAACCCTGACACTAACCCTAGCTCTAACACTAACCCTAATTCTAACCTCAACCCTAGACCTAAAACTAACACTAACCTGAACCCTGCTCTAGCTCTAACCTTAACCCTAAACCTAGCCCTCACCCTGAATCTAACCCTAAATCTAACACTAAACCTAACCTTCAATTCTAATCATAATCTCCACTCTAACCCTAATTAGCCCAAAACCTAACCCTAACCCATTCATAGCCCTAGTCGTAACACTAGCCACAACCCTAACCCTATCCCTACTCTGAGACCTAACCCTAAACCTAGCCCTACACCTAATTATAATTCTAAACCTAACCCTAACCTTAGCCCTAAACCTAAACCTAGCCCTAAGGCTAGCCCTAATTTTAACCCTAATCCAATACACTGACATAACCCAAACCCCAGCCCTAACACTAACCCTAATTCTAGCCTTAGACCTGTTTCTGATTCTACCCCGAAGCCTAATTCTAGTCCTAACCCTAACACTAACACTAACCATTCCTCTAAATGAAAACCAAACACTAACCCTAAACCTAACCTTAACCCTAACAGCATTTTTAACCCTTACCCTAAACTTAGTCCTAGTCCTAAACCTACCCTTAGCCCTAACCCTAACCCTAAAAATACCCCCAGTCATAACACTAGCCCTAAACCTGACCCTTACCCTAGCCTTAACTCTAATCCTAGTTCTACACCTAATCATAATTCTTCCCATAACCATAACTCTACCCTTAGCCATAGCCCTAACCCTATACCAAACGCTAACCTTAGCAACATTTATAAACCTACCCCTAACCCTAATTCTAGCCCTAACCCTAACAAAAATCTAAATGAAACCTTCACCCTAGCTCTAACCCTAACCCTAAACCTAACCTTAACACTAAACATTATTATAACCCTTACCCTAATCCTAGTCCTAGCCCTAACCCTAACCCTAAACGTAGCCCTTGCCATAATTTTAGCCTTAACCCTATCCCTATCCCTTACCCTAGCCCTAACCCCACCCCAAAACCTAACCCTGGCCACACCCCTTATCCTAGCCCTCACACTAACACTTACCCTAAGATCAGTCCTAACCCTAACCCTAAAATTAACCCTAACCATATATCTAGCTCTACCCCTAAACATAACACTGACCCTAAACCTATTGCTAACCATAACCTAGCCCTAATTGTGTCACTAACTCTAACCCCAAACTTAACACTGTCCTAACCATAAATGTAACCTTGGCCCTAGCCCTAAAACTAACCCTAAATCAAACCCTCACCCAAATCCTAACACTAGACCTGATCATAGCCCTGATACAACAACTAACCATAACTTGTCCCAAAACCCTAGCTCTAAACTCAACCCTAGCCCTAGACCTAATTCTAGCCCTAATCTTATCACGAACCATATACCTAATTCTAACACTAACCTAACACTAACTCTAACCCTAGCCCTAGACCTAGACCTAACCCTAGCCCTAACCCTAAACCTAGCCCTAACCCTAACCTTCCACCTCACCCTACCACTAACCCTAGCCCTAGCTCTAACCCTAGCCTTAACCCTAAACCTAACTTTAACCCTAACCTTGTAGTTAATTTTAACCTAGCCCTAACTATATCAGTAACTCAAACCCTAACCATAACAGTATCCTAACCATAACCATAATTTTAGCCCTAGCCCTAAATTTAACCCTAAACCTAACCATAATCCTAACCCTACCTCGGGCCTTAGCCCTAATGCAAACCCTAACCCTAGGTTTTATCTGAGCTTTAGTTCTAATTCTAACCCTAAACCTAATCCTAACTCTACTTCTAACCTTGAACCTAGCCCTAGCCTTAAATCTAGCCTTAACCCTAACACTAACCGTATACCTAATCCTAAAACTAAACTGAACTCTAGATCCAGACCTAGCCCTAGCCCCAGATGTAATGCTATCCCTAACCCTAACCCTAACCTATCATTAGCCCTGACCCTAAACCTAATTCTAACCCTAACACTAGCTGAAGTCCTGATCATCATTCCAACGCTAACCCTAACCCTAACACTAAACCTAGACATAACCTTAACCCTAACGATATCCATAACTGTAGCCTAAACCTAACTAAAGACCAAACCCTAACACTAGCCACAAGGAGAAACCTACCCTAAACCTAACCCTAATCCTAGCCCAAACCTAAAGCTAGCCATACCCCTTATCCTAGCCCTTACCCTAACCCTAACCCTATTCCTAACCCTAGCAATAACCCAAACCCTAGCTTTAGCGCTACCCCTAAACTAACACTAAAGCTAACCTTAGAGCTAATTCTAACCTAGACCTAACTATATCGCTAACCTGAAACCTAACCGTAACTGCATCATAATCATAATCATAATTTTAGCCCCATCCCTAAACCAAAACATAATCCTAGCTCTGCCATTAGCTTTACTCCAAACACTAACCCTAACATTTACCCATCTTTAGCTCTAATCCTAACCCTAAACCGAGCCCTAGGCCTAAAACTACACCTAGCATTAGCCCTACCCGTAAACATAAACCTAACACTAACCCTAGACCTAACCAAAACACTAATCCTAATTCTAGCTCTAGCACTAGCCCTAACCCTAGCCATAGCTTTAACCCTACCCTAATCCTAACTCTAAACTTAACCCTACACCTCACCCTAACACTAACCCTAGCCCTAGCCCTACACATAAACCTAGCCCTAACCCTAACGCTAAACCTAGTCCTTATCATAGCCCTAAAGCTAAACCTAATCTTAGCCCAAACTCTAGCCCTACCCTCATTTTAGCCCTAACCTTAACACTAACACTATCCTCACACCTAACCCTAAACTTAACTCTAGACTTAATACTAAAACAATGCCAAACCTAGTTCTAGATTTAGTCCAAACCCCAACACTGACCCTAGATGTAAACCTAACCCTAAATTCAGCCCTAACCCTAATACTAACCCTAAACCAAACCCTAACCATAAACCTAATCCTAAAATTAACAACGGACTAAACCTTAACCCTAGCCATAATTCTAAAGCAAACCCTATACCTAATCCTAAAACTAATACTAACAATAGCTTGAGCCCTAGCCCTAGACATAACCCTAACCCTAAACCTAGCCTTAACCCTACACCTAATCCTAAACAAAAACCTAACCCTAACACTAGCCATAGCCCTAACTCTAACCTTAGCCCTAATCATAATCCTAACCATACTACTAACCTTATTCTTAACCCTGACACTAACCTCAGTCCTAACCCTAACCCTAGCCTTAACCCTAACCCTAACCTTAAACCTAAACCTAACATTAACCCTAGACCTCACCCTAACAAAAATGCTAGCCCTGGCCCTAAAACTACCCCTAGCCTCCACACTAGCACAAAGCCTAACACAAACCCTAACCCTAACCCAGGACCTAACCCTAACAATAACCCTAACCCTAGCTCGAGCTCTAGCCATAACCCTAGCAATAGCTTTAACCTTAGCCTAACCCTAACACTGAACCTAACCCTACACCTCACCCTAACACCAACCCTAAGCCTAGCCCTAAAGATAACCCTAGCCCTAAATCCACCTCTACCGATTACCATACTCCTAAGCCTAAACTTAATCCTAGCCTTAACCCTACCCATATCTCAATTCTAGCCCTAACCTTAACACTAACACTAACCTCATTTCTACTCTAACACTAACCCTAGACCTAAAACTAACCCTAGTCTGAACCCTAAATTCAGACCTAACCCTGAGACTAACCCTAAATATAACCCTAACCAAAAACCTAACCCTATCCCTAAACTTAACCCTGGCCTAAATCTTAACCCTCACCATAACCCTAACAAAAACCTTATACCTAATTTGAACATGAACCCTAACCATAGCTAGGGCCTTAGCCCTTGGCCTAACCCTAACCCTAAACCTAACCTTAACCCTAACTATGCTAACCCTAGCCCTAATCCTACACCTAACCCTATATGAAAAAATAACCTTAATACTAGCCCTAGCACTAACTCTAACCCGAACCCTAATCAGAAATCTAACTCTAATACTAACTTTATTATTAACCCTGAAACTAACCCTAGCCCTAACACTAACCCTAATTCTAACCTCAACCCTAGACCTAAAACTAGCATTAACCTGAACCCTGCTCTAGCTCTAATCCTAACCCTAACACTAGCCCTCACCCTAAACCTAACCCAAAATCTATCACTAAATATAACCTTAAAACCTAATCATAATCTTCACCCTAATCCTAGTCCTAGCCCTAATCTAAACCCTAACTGTTCCATAGCCCTAGTTGTAACACTAGCCCTAAAACTAACCCCAAACCTAAGCTGAGACCTAACCCTAAACCTAGCTCTACACCTAATTATAATTCTAACCCTAACCCTAACTCTAGTTCTAAATCTAAACCTAGCCCTAAGACTAGCCACAATTTTAACCCTAACCCCAAACCCAGACGTAACCTGAACTCTAACCCTCACATTAACCCTAAATCTAGCCTTAGACTAGTTCCTGATTATACCCATTATTCTAATTCTAGAGGTAATGGTAAACAAACTCTAACATAGGTTCTAGCCCTTACTCTAACCCTATCCCTAACCATAATTCCTAACCCTAACACACATCTTATTCTGAACCCTAAAACAAACCCTAGCCCTAACACTAACCATAACTTAAACCCTAGACCTAAAACTAACACTAACTAAACCCTGCTCTATCTCTAATCCTAACCCCGAACCTACCCCTCATTTTAAACCTAACCTTAACCCTAACTATAGCCCTAGCCCTACAAGTAATCATAATTCTAACCCTAAAACTAACCATAGCCCTAAACCTAAACCTAGCCCTAAACTTTGCCCTAATTCTAACCCTAAACCTTAACTCAGACCTTACCCTAACCCTAACTGTAACCTTAGTCCCAGCCCTTGCCCTGGCCCTGGCCCTAATCATAACCCTAACTATAACCCTAATTTTAGCCCTAACCCTAACCCTAAATCTAATCTTAACCCTAAATCAAATTCTAGCCATAGTCCTGATCCTAGCCCTAACCCTAAATTTAACTTTAACCTTAACTCTAGTCCTCACAGAAATCCCTAACTCTAAGAGCATTGTAACTTTTACCCTAAAACTAAATTTAAACCTAACCCTGACCTAGCCCCAACCCTAATTCTAACCCTACTTCTAACCCTAGCCTTAACCCTTAATCTAGATCTAACCCTAGGCCTACCACTAAGCCTAGTACTACCCCTAACACTAGCCCTAGTCCTAACCCTAACCCTAAAGTAACTCTAACAAAAGTCCTAGCCCTTACTCTTACCGTAACCCTAATCATAATGCTAACCCTAACCCAAACCTAATTCTGAACCCTAAAACAAGCCCTAGCCCTAACACTAACCCTAACCACAAACTCAACCCTAGACCTAAAACTAACCCTAATCTAACCCTAACCCTCACACTATTCTGAGCCCTCATTTTAAACTTAAACCCAAAACTAACCCTAAACCTAAACTTAAACCTAATCATTATCCTAGCCCTAACCCTACACCTAGACCTAACCTTAACCCTAACCCTAACCATAATCCTGACACTAGCCTTAAACTTAATCCTTACCCTGACTTTAACCCTATCCCTAACACTAACCATTGTCCTACACCTAACCATAATTCTACACATAACCCTAAACCTACCCTTAGCCCTAGCCCGAACCCTAAACCTAGACCAAACCCTAGAACTAACTCGAGGCCAAGCCCTACCCCTACCCCTAATCCTAACCCTAGACCTAGCACTAGCTTTCACCCTACCCCTACCCCTGGCCCTAGCCCTAACCCTAAGACTAACACTGAACTTCACCCATGCCCTAAACTTGAACATAACACTAACCATTACACTATTAATAATCTTATCCCTAACCCTAATCCCAACCATAACCATAACCTTAGACTTTACTCTGATTCTAACATTGACCTTAAACCAAGCACTAAAGCTAACTGTAGCTGTATCCCTAAACCTAATTCTAAAACATACCCTAGACATAGCCCAAACCACAACCCTAACCCTAACCCTAAGATTGACCCCAAAACGAGCCCTCACGAAAACTTTAACCCTAAATATATCCTAAACCTTATGCTAACCTAACCCTGAACCTAGCACTAAACCTAACCCTAACCCTGTGTTTAACCCTAACCCAAACCCTTAACCTAACCATAGCCTTAGCCCCGACACTGATACTAACACCAAACCTGGACCTAACCCTAACCCTAAAAATAACCCTAGACCTAAGGCTAACACTAACATGAATCCTAGCTCTAGCAATAACCCTAACCCTAACACTAACCATACCCTTAAACTTAACCCTAAAACTAACACTAACACAAGCCATAACTAAACCTAGACCTACACCTAATCCTACCACTTACCCTAACTCTAGACCTAACACTGACACAAACCCTAAATCGTGCTCTAGTCCTAAACCTAGCCCTAACCCTAATCCTAAACCTCACCCTAGCCCTAGTTTTAACTCTTGTTCTAAACCTACTTCTAGCTCTATCCTTAGCTTTAACCCTAACCCTGGCCATAACCCTAACTTCAAACCTAGCCCTAACCCTAACAATAAGCCTGGTCCTAACCAAAATCCTGAACCTATCCCTAACACCAAACTTAAACCGTGCCCTAACCCTAAATATAACCCTAACACTTACCCTATCAATAACCCTATTCCCAGCCCTAATCTAATCCTAAAAATAACCTTAGACCTTACCCTGATTCTAACCCTTACCAAAATCCTAACCCTAGCCCCAAACCATAGCCTTATTTATAACCCTAAACCAAAATCTTACCCTGGCACTATCCCTAGCCTTAGCTCTAAACCTAACCCTAACCAAAACAACAACCATAGCCCAAGCCTTAACCAAAGACCAAACTTAAGCACAAATGATAACCCCTGACCTAGCCCTAACCATAACACTAACCCTAAATTTACACCTTACACTAGCCCTCACCCTAACTCTACACCTACCACTTATCCTAGCTCTAACCCAAGTTCTATCTGTAGCCCTAACCCCAGCCATAAACCTAACCTTAACCCTAGACAAAACCTAACACTAGACCTAGCCCTAGTCTTAACCCTAACCGACACCTTAATCCTAGGCTTAAACCTTACACTAACCTAGCCTTAGCCCAAGCCCTAGAACTAACCTGAAACCTAACCCAAACCTAAGCCTAAAACTAACCCTAGCCCTTGCCCTAACCCTACAACCAGCCTTAACCCTAACATGAACCCTAACCCTAGACCAAACTCTAGCCCTAAACCTAGCCATAATTCTAAGCCAAACCATAACACTAGACCTAACCCTAGTTCTAACCCTAACCCTAAAAATAACCCTAACTCTAAACCTAATGACAAGCTTAACACTAGTTCTAACTTGAATCCTAACACTAGAAACTAACCCTAACACTAACCCTAACCCTAGCTCTAGACCTAGCTCTAGAAAAAGCCCTAATTCTAGCTCTATCATAACCCTAATCCTACACCTAACCCTTACACTAACCCTTTATTTAACCCAAAACCTAAACCTAAACCTAAGCCTAGCCTTAGCCCTAACCTTGATATTACCCCAACACTGAACCTAACCCTAACCAGAACCCTAACCGTAACCCTAATCCTAAACGTAGAACTTACCTTAACACTAACCCTAACCCTCGCTTTTGCATTAACCATAACCCTAGCACTAACAATGGTCCTAACCTAACTTTCAACCTAAAACTAATAAAGTCTTACCCTAGTTTAATCCTTAACTTGAACCCTAGACCTAACTGTAAAACTAACCATAACCCTAGACCTAGATCTACACCTAACCCTAAAGATAACCCTATTTTTACCCTAACCCTATCCCTCGCCCTAACATTAGCTTGAACGCTTCCTTAAAACTAATTTCAACTGAAAACTTAACCCAAGTTCTAGCCCTAGCCTTAGGTTTAACCCTTACCCTAAACCTAACCCTCACCCTAAATCTGGCCCTAGCTGTGAAACCTAGCCCTAGCCCTAAACCTAACCCTAGACCTAAATTAAACACTAACCCTAACCCTAGCTCAAACTCTATTCAAACTCTAACACTAACCCTAGCCCTAAACCTTACAGTAACCGTAAAATTAGACCTCACTCTAACATTAGACCTAACCCTAACACTAATCTTAGCTCTAGTCTTAACCCTATCCCTAACCCTAACACTAAGGCTAACTATAATTCTAATCCTAATCCTAAACCTAAGCCTTGCCATAGACCTAACCCTAGCTCTAACCCTAACCCTACACTCAACTTTAACACTAAACCTATTCCTACCTACAGCTGTAGCCCTAACCCTAACAATAACCCTAAAGCTAACCTTAACCCTAAACCAAACCAAAACACTAAACCTAACCATAACCCTAACACTAACACTAAATTTCACGCTTGCCCTAACCCTGAATGTAACCCTAACCATTACCCTATTAAACCCTATCCCTAGCCCTAATCCCAGCCATAGCCTTAGACCTTACCCTGATTTTAACCTTAACACTAAGCCAAACACTAAAGCTAACCATAGCCTTATCCGTAAACCTAACCCTAAAATTTACCCTAGACCTAGCCCCAGCCCCAGCCCCAACCATAACCCTACCTTTAACATTAACGCCAAACCTAGCCCTCACCCAAACCCTAACCCTAAGCATATCCTAAACCTTATCTTAACCCAAACCATAAATCTAACCCTGAATCTAGCACTAAACCTAACCCTAACCATAACTTTAACCATAACCCTAAAATTAAACCTGACTGTAGCCTTAGCCCTGTCCCTGATACAAACCCCAACTATTGCTCTAACCCTAACCCTAACCCTAAAAATAACCCTAGACCTAACCCTAACACTAACGTGAACCCTAGCTCTACCTCGAGCCCTAACACTAACTCTAAACATAGCCCTAACTCTAAACCTAAAAATAACCCTGACCCTAGCCATAAACCCAACCCTAGACCTACACCTAATTCTAGCCCTTACCCTAACTCTAGACCTAACCCTGACACAAACCCAAACTCTTTCTCTAGTCCTACCCTAAACCTAGTCCTACCACTAACCCCAATTCTCACAATAGCCCTAGCATTAACTCTAGCCATAAACTTAACCCTAACCATAACCCTAAATGAAACCTTAAGCCTAACCCTAGCTCTAACTGTAAGACTAAATTGAACCAAACCCAAGCCCTAACACTAACCATAACATTAATTATAATCCTAGCCCTTACCCTAGGACTAGACTGAAAACTAGACCTAACATTAACCCTCACCTTAGTGCTAGCTGTAACTCTAGTTCTAAACCATAAACCTAGCCCTAATCCCTAATATAGGCTTATTTCTAACCCTAGCCATAACACTAACCCCAACCCTACACCTTAACCTAACACTAACCCTCACCCTAGCTCTTGCCCTAGCCCTAGACCTAATACTAACCCTGGCCCTAACACTAACCCTAACCCTAAACCTAATGAAATTCCAACCCTATACCTAACACTAAACTTAAACCGTGCCTTAGCCCTAAATATATCCGTAACACTTACCCTATCAATAACCCTATTCCTGGCCCTAATCCTAATCCTAACCATAACTTTAGAACTTACCCTGATTCTAATGCTAACCATAACCCTAGCCCTAACCCCTAAAAATAGCCTTATTTCTAACCCTAAACCTAAACCTTACCCTGGAACTAGCCCTAGCCTTAACTCTAAACCTAACCCTAACCCAAACAGTAATCATAGCCCAAGCGCTAAACCTAACCCTAGACCAAATTTTAGCAAAAACGATAACCCCAGACCTAGCCCTAAACATAAACTTCACGCTAAATTCACACCTTGCCCTAGCCCTCACCCCAACTCTACACCTACCTCTGTACCCCTAACCCCAGCCATAAACATAACTTAACCATGGACCTAACCATAACGCTATCTCTAGCCCTAGTCCTAGCTCTAACCAACACCCTAACCCTATACTTAAAACTTACACTACCTTAGCCTTAGCCCAAGCTCTAGAACTAACCCTAAACCTAATGATAACCTAGGCCTAAAACTAACTCTAGCCCTAGCCCTAGACCTACCCTTGAACCTTACCCTACTCTAGTCATAACCCTAGCCCTTGCCCTAACACTAGTCCTAACCCTAGAACTAGCCCTAAATTTAGCCCTAACCATAACACTAGACCTAACCCTCAAACTACCCTGAAACCTAGCTCTAGCTCTACCCGAACCCTAACAATAACCCTAGACCTAACCCTAGTCCTAAACCTAACCCTAACAATAACTCTAACCCTAACCCTAAACCTAATGACAAGCCTAACACTAGTTCTAACTTTAACCATAAAGCTAGACCTAAACCCAACACTAACCCTCAACCTAAGTCTAGACCTAGCTCTACCCCAAGACCTAAACCTAGCACTAATCGTAATCCTTACCCCTAAACCTACACCTAACCCTTACACTAATCGGCCTTTAATCCAAAACCTAAACCTGAACATAACCCTAGCCTTAGCCCTAACCTTGATACTAACACCTATCCTGGACCTAACTCTAAACCTAACCCTAAAACTAATAGATCCTTACCCTAGTTCTAACCTTAACCCTAACCTTAGACTTAACCCTAACACTAACTGTAAACCTAGCTTTAGATATAGCCCTAATCCTAAAGCTAACCCCATTTCTACCCTAAACTTATCCCTGGCCCTAACTTTCACTCAAATCCTTCCCTAAACCTAATTTTAAGTGAAAATTTAACCCAAGTTCTAGCCTCAGCCCTAGGTTAACCCTTACCATAACCCTAACCCTAGACCTATCCCTCGTCCACACCCAGGCCATACGCTAGCCCGAAAACTAAACCTAGACCTAAGTCAAACCCTAACCCTAACCCTAACTCAAGCTCCATTCATAACTCTGACACTAACACCAGTCCCAAACCTTAAACTAACCCTAAAATTAAACCTAACCCTAACTTTAGACCTAACCCTAACACTAACCCTAGCCTTAGTCGTACCCTATCCCTAACCCTAACACTAAGGCTAACTCTAATTCTAAAGCAAATCATAAACCTAAGCCTAGCACTAACCCTAACCCTAGACCTATCTTTAACACTAACCCTAATCCTACCTATAGCTGTAGCCCTAATCCTAACACTAACCCTACACTTAACCCTAACTCAAAACCTAACTGAAACACTAAACCTAATCCTAACACTAACACTAATACTAAACTTCACCCTTGCCCTAACTGTGAACATAACCTTTACCCTATTAATAACCTTCTTCCTAACCCTAATCCCAACCATAACCATAGCTTTAGTCCTTACTCTGATTCTAATCTTAACCCTAAACAAAGCACTAAAACTAACCATAGCCTTATCCCTAAACCTAACCCTAAAACTTACCCTACACAAAGCCCCAGGCCCAACCCTAACCCTAACCTGAACACTAACACCAAACCTAGCCCTGACCCAAACCCTAACCCTAAACATATCCTAAACCTAATCCCAAACCTAACCTTAAACCTAACGCTGAACCTAGCACTAAACCTAACCCTAACCTTGTCTTTAACCCTAACCCTAAACCTAAACCTAACAGTACGCTTAGCCCTGACCCTGATACTAACTGTTACAATAACCCTAGAATTAACCCTAAACCTCATGCTAGTGCTAGCTGTAAATCTAGTTCTAAACCTAACCCTAGCTCTAACCCTACCCTTAACCCTAATCCTAGCTGTAAACCTAAACCCAACCCTAGACCTAAACCTAACACTAAACCTCACCCTAGCTCTAAACCTAGCCCTAACCCTAACACTAACCCTGGCCCTAACCATAACCCTAAAGCTAACCAAAGTCCTAACCTTATTTGTAACACTAAACGTAAACCGTGCCCTAACCCTACACATAACCCTAACACTTACCCTATCAATAACCCTATTCCTGGCTGACAGGATCCAGAGGGGAGAGGGGAGAGAATCATAGGGGAAAAGGGGATGGACTCACATGAACAAGTATAAAGGACACATGGACAATAACTAAGGTGGGGATGGGAGGAAGGTGGGGAGCACTGGGGGGGGGCAGGGCTGGGGATATAAAACAGAAAACTGTACTTGAATAAGAATTAAATAAAAAAGAACCCTATCGCTGCTGTGAATCTTAATTCTAACCATAACCTCAGAACTTACCCTGATTCTAACCCTAACTATAACCCTAGTCCTGACCCCTAACCATAGCCTATTTCTATCCCTAAAGCTAAACCTAACCCTGGCACTGGCCCAAGCCTTAACTCTAAACCTTACCCTAACCCAAACAATAACCATAGCCCAAGCCCTAACCCTAACCATTGACCAAACATTAGCATAAATGATAACCCCAAACCTAGCCCTAACCATAACCCTAACCCTAACTTTACACCATGCCCTAGCCTTCACACTAACTCTACATCTACTGCTTATGCTAGCTCTAACCCTAATTCTCTCTGTATCCCTAATCGCAGCCACAAACCTAATCTTAACCCTAGACCTAACACTAATGCTAACCCTAGCCCTAGTCCTACCCCTAACCAACACCCTAACCCAAGACTTAAACCTTACACTACCTTAGATCTAGCACAAGCCCTAGAACTAACCCCAACCCTAACCTAAAACTAAAACTAACCCTATCCCTATCCCTCCTTTAAACCTTACCCTAACTCTAGCCATAACCCTAGCCCTTGCCCTAACCATACAACAAGCCTTAACCCTAATCCTAGCCCTAAACTTTGCCCTAATTCTAACCCTTTAATAACACTAGACCTAACCCTAACACTATCCTGAAACCTAGCTCTAGCTCTATCCGAATCCCTCACAATAAACCCAGCCCTAATGCTAATCCTAATCCTAACCCAAAACATAACCCTAACTCTAAACCTAATGACAAAACTAACACGATCTAACCTTAACCCTAACGCTAGACCTAACCCTAACACTAACCCTAATTCTACCTCGACCTACACCGAGCCCAAGCCCTAAACCTAGCTCTAGTCCTAACCCTAACCCTAGACCTAACCCTTACACTAATTCTGTCTTTATCCCTAAACCTAAACCTAACCCTAGCCTTAGCCCTAACCTTGATACTAATTCCACCCCTAGACCTAACCCTAACCCGAACCCTAAGCTAGAACTAACCCTAACCCTAACCGTAGCTCTTGCACTAACTGTAAACCTAGCACTAACAATGGTCCTAACCTAACCCTAATCTTAAAACTAATAAAGCGTTACCCTAGTTTTAACCTTAACCCTTACCCTAGACCTAACCCTAACTATAACCCTACCTCTAGATCTAGCCCTAACTCTAAAGCTAACCCTAATTCTGCTAAAACCCTAATCCTGGCCCCAACTTTAGCTCAAACACTTCCCTAAACCTAATTTTAACTGAGAACTTAACCCAAGTTCTAAGCCCTAGCCTTAACCCTTACATTAACCCTAACCCTTGCCCTATCCCTGGCTCTTGCCCTAACCCTAATACTAGCTCTAGCCCTAGCCCTAGTTATAGTCCTAATGGACATGCTAACCCTAAACTTAAAACTTACACTACCGTAGCCTTAGCCCAAGCCCTAGAACTAACCCTAAACCTAACCCTAACCTAAGCCTAAAACGAACCCTAGACCTAGCCCTACCCCAACCCTTAAACCTTACCCAACCTTAGCCATAACCGTAACCCTTGCCCTAACCCTATCTCTAGCCTTCACCAGAACCATAGGTCTAACCATAGACCTACCCTAGCCCTAAACTTAGCCCTAATTCTAACACTAACCGTAACACTAGGCCTAACCCTAACACTACCTTGACACCTACCTCGAGCTCCACCCAAACACTAACAATAATTCTACCCCTAACCCTAATCTGAACCCTAACCCTAACTCTAACCATAACCCTAACCCAAAAGATAATGACAAGCCTAACACTAGTTCTTACCTTAACCCTAATGCTAGACCTAATCCTAACACAAACCCTAACCCTAGTTATAGATTTAGTGCTAGCTAAAGGCCTAAACCTAGTTCTAATTCTAACCCTAACCCTGACCCTAGACCTAACCTTTACACTAACCCTGTCTTTAACCTGAAACCTAAACCTAAACCTAACCCTAGCCTTAGCCCTAACCTTGATACTAACCCCAACCCTATACCTAACCCTAACCCTAACCCTAATCCTAAACCTAACCCTAAACCTAGAACTAATCTTAACACTAAATCTAACTGTAGCTTTTGCACTAACCATAACCCTAGCACTAACATTGATCCTAACCTAACCCTAAAACTAATAAAGCCGTACCCTGGTTCTAACCTTAACCCTAACCCTAGACCTAACCCTAACACTAACCATAACCCTAGCTCTAGATCTAGCCCTAATTTTAAAGGTAACCCTTTAACTAACCCAACCCTATCCCTTGCCCTAACTTTAGCTCAACCCCTTCCCTAAACCTAATTTTAACAGAAAACTTAACCCAAGTTCTAGACCTACCCCTAGCTTTAAACGTCACCCTAACCATAACCTTTGCCCTATCCCTGGCCCTAGCCCCAAACCTAGGCCTATCCCTAGCCCTAAACCTAACCCTAGACCTAAACCAAACATTAACCCTAACCCTAGCTCAAGCTCTATTCAAAACCCTAACACTAACCCTAGTTCTAAACCTTACACTAACCCTAAAATTACACCTAATGCTAACGTTGGACCTAACCCTAACCCTAGCCCTGGGCATAACCCTATCGCTAACACTAACATTAAGGCTGACACTAATTCTAATCCTAATCCTAAACCTAAGCCTGGCCGTAGTCCTATGCCTAGCCCTAATCCTGACCTTAAATTTAAGCTTAACACTAACCCTAATTTTACCTATAGCTGTAGCCCTATCCCTAACACTAAAACTAACACTAGGCCTAACCCTAACCCGAAACCTAACCAAAACCCTAAATCCAACCCTAACCATAACACTAACATTAAACTTAAACCTTGCCCTAATCCTAAACTTAACCCTAACACTTACCGTATTAAATAACCCTACGCCTAGCCCTAATCCCAACCATAACTGTAGCCTTTGACCTTACCCTGATTCTAGCCCTAAACCTAGACCAATAACTAAACCTAAGTGTAACCTTATTCCTAAGCCTAAAACTTACCCTACACCTAGCCTTCCCCGAAAACGTAAATGCAAACGTATCCTAAACCTTATCCTTACCCTAACCTTAAACCTAAACCTGAACCGAGCCCTTACCCTAACCCAGTCTTGAACCCTAACCTTAAACCTAAATCTAACCCTAGCCTTAGCCCTGATACTACCCCCAAACCTGGACCTAACTCTCACCCTAGAATGAAACCTAACACTAACCCTAACCCTACCTTTTGCACTAAGTGTAACCCTAGCAATACCAATGGTCCTTACCTAACCCTAACCCTAAAATACTGAAGCCTTACACTAGTTTTAAACTTAACCCTTACCCTAGACCTAATGCTAACACTAACCATAACCCTAGTGCTATATCTAGCCTTAACCGTAGAGCTAACCCTATTTCTACCCTAACTCTATCCCTGACCCTAACTTTAGTTTGAGCCCTTCTCTAAACCTAATGTTAACAGAAAACTTAACTAAGTTCTACCCTAGCTTTAACCCTTAACCCTAAACCTCACCCTATGCCTGGTGATAGCCCTAACCCTAAAACTAGCTGATTCTAACATTAAACCTAAACCAAACATTAAAGCTAACCGTAGCCTTATCACTAAACCTAAACCTAAAACTTACCCTAGACCTAGGCCCAGCCCCAAACCTAACCCTAACCCCAAACCTAACCCCAAACCTAGCCCTCACCCAAACTTTACCCTAAACATATCCTAAACCTTATCCAAAGCATAATCTTAAACCTAACCCTGAACCTACAACTAAACCTGACCCAAACCCTGTCTTTAAACTTAACCCTATACTTAAAACTAACCATAGCCTTAGCCCTGACCCTGATACTAACCCCAAACCTGGACCTAACCCTAACCATAACCCTAGATGTAATGCTAATGGTAACACGAACCCTAGCTCTAGCCCTAACCATAACACTAACCATACCCCTATCCTGAACCCCAGAACTAATACTAAACCTAGCCATAAGCCTAACCCTAGACCTACACCTAATTCTAGCCCTTACCTAACCCTAGACATAACTCTCACACTAACCCTGTCTTTAACCTGAAACCTAAACCTTAACCTAACCGTAGCCTTACCGCTAAACTTGACACTAACCACAAACCAGGACCTAACCCTAAACCTAATCCTAACACTAACCCTAGACCTCACCGTATACCGAACCCTAAAACAAACCCTAAACCTAACCTTAACCCTAATCATAATCCTAACCCAAACTGTAGTCCTAGCCCTAACTTAAACCTAACACTAACCATAGCCCGAGTTGTAACACTAGCCTTAGACCTAGCCCTAACACTACCCCTAACCCTAGGTCTAGCTCTAGCCCTAACCCTACCCCTAACCCTAGCCATAGCTTTAACACTACCCTAAATCTAACCCTAAACCTAAACCTACACCTCACACAAACACCAACCCTAGCTTTAGCCCTAGAAATAACCCTAGCCCTAACTCCAACCCTAGCCCTAACCCTAATCCTAAATTTAATACTTGCCCTAACCCTAAAACTAACACTAACACCACCACTAACCCTAACACTAACCCTAGACCTAAAACTAACACTAAACCCAATCCCTGCTCTACATTTAGCCCAAACCCTAACACTAACCCTCACCCAAACCTAACCCTAACCCTAGCGCTAACCCTAAACCTAACCCTAAATTTAGACCTAACCCTAACACTAACCCTAAGCCTAACCTTAACCATAAATATAACCCTAATCCTAAACTTACCCTGGCCTTAGCATTAACCATAGCCATAACCCTAACACAAACCCTATACCTAATCCTAATCCTAATACTAACGCTAACTATAGCTCAGGCCCTAACCCTAGACCTCACCCTAACCCTAACACTAACCCTAACATTAACCTTAGCCATAATTCTTCACCTAACCCTAAATGAAAACCTAACCCTAACACTAGCCATAGCGCTAACTCTAACCATGACCCTGATCATAATCCTAACCCTAATACTACTTCATTCTTAACCCTGATGCTAACCATTGCCCTAAACAAACCCTAATCTTACCCTACCCTCAACCATAGATCTAAAACTAACACCCTTCTGAAACCTGCTCTAGCTCTAACCCTAAACCTAACCCTAACCCTAGCCCTCACCTGAAACCTAACCCTAAAACTAACCCTAAACCTAACCTTAACCCTAAGCAAAATCCTGACCAAAACCCTAGTCCTAGCCCTAACCTAAACCTAACCCTAACCATAGCCCTAGTTGTAACACTAGCTGTAAACGTAACCCTAACCCTAACCCTAGACCTAACCCTAGCACTAACCCTAATCCTAACCCTACCCTTAACTTAACCCTAGAAATAGCTTTACACCTACCCTAAACCTAACCTAAAACTAAACCCAAACCTCACCCTAACATCAGTCCAAGCCCTAGCCCTGATCATAACACTAGCCCTAACTCTTACCCTAGCTCTTACCATAGCCCTAACCCTAAACTCAATCCTAGCCCTAGCCCTAGCCCTATCCCTGGCTTGATCCTAGCCCTAACCCTAACACTAACACTAACACTCACCTCACCCCTAACCCTAACACTAACCCTAGGCCTAACACTAACACTAACCCCAACCCTAGATCTAACTTTAGCCCAAACCCTAGACCTAACCCTAAATCTAACTCTAATCCTAGACCTAGACTAAAACCTAACTGAAACCCTAGTTCTAGCCCTAGACTGACCCTAATCCTAACCCTGACCCTAACCTTAACCATATCCTAACCCTAATGCTAACAGTAAACACAACACTGAACCTAACCCTGGCCCTAGCCATAACCCTAACCCTAATCCTAATTTTAATCCTCACCATAACCCTAGCCATATTGTTAACCCTAGCTCTAACAGTAAGCCTAGACCTATCCTTGGCTCTAGCCCTAACACTAACCATAACCATAACTCCAATCCTAATTTTAGCACTAACCCTACCCCAACACTAATCCTAACCCTAAACCTAGTCCTAGCCCTAGCCCTGGCCCTAGGCCTAACCCAAAATTTAAATTAAACCCTAACCATAGCCCTCACCCTAAACCTAACCCAAAACGTATCCTATCCCTTACCCTTACAATAACTTTAATCCTAACTCTGAAGCTAGCCCTAACCCTAACCCTAACCCTGGCTTTAACCCTAACCCCAAACCTAAACCTAAATGTAGCCTTAGCCTTGTCACTGATACTAACCTCAACTCTGGACCTAAACCTAACCATAACCATATCCATAACCCTAGACCTAACCATAACACTAACCTGAACCCTAGCTCTAGCCCGAGCTGTAATTTTAAACCTAAACCTAAACCTAACCCCAGCCCAGGTACTAACCTTATCCCTAATGCTAGCCCTAGATTTACCCTAACCTTAATGCAATTCCTAGGCCTGACCCTAACACTAGCCCTAGTCTGAATCCTAACCCTAAGCCTAGAACTAACCCTACTCCTAACCCTATCTTTAACTTTAACCCTAGATGATACTCTAATCTTAATCCTAGCCATAGTTCTAAGTCTTACCTTAACCCTAATTCTAATCATAATTCTAACCCTACTGTAGCCCAGGAACTAACCCCAGACCTAAACCTAACCCTCAACCTCGCCCTAGGTGATACTCTAGCCCTAACTCTACACCTTTCCCACACCCTGACCCTAGTCTGAATCCTAACTCTAGCCCTACCATGAATCTTAGCCCTAACCCTAAACCTACTCCCAGACCTAACTCCGACAGTAACAGGAACCCTACCTCTAGCTCTCGCCCTAACCCTAACAATAACCATAAACCTAACATACCCTAGCCCTAACCCTAATGATAACCATAACACTAAAACTAAACTTAACCCTTGTCCCAAACCTAAATGTAACTCTAATGCTTACCCTATTAATAACCCTATCACTATCCCTAATTTCAACCATAACCATAGCCTTAGACCTTAACTTGCTTCTATCCCTAACCCTGAACCAAGAACTAATACTAACTGCAGCTTTATCCCAAACCCTAACCCTATAACTTACCCTAGACCTAGTCCTACCCGCAACCCTAACCCAAACCCTAATCCTAAATGTGTCCTAAACCCTATCCGAATCCTAACATTAAACATGAACCTGAACCTAACCTTAGCCTTAGCCCTGAACCTGACACTAACCCCAAACCTGGACCTGACTCTAAAACTAACCCTAACCCTAGATTTTACTCTAACCATACCCTGGACACTAACAATAGTCCTAACCCTAACCATAATAACAAGACTAACCCTAGCCCTAACACTAATCAAATCTCTAGACCTAACCCTAACCCTAACCCCAGCTCTAGATCTAGCCCTAACTCTAAAACTACCCCTATCTCTAACGCTAACCCTAACCCTAATCCAAACCCTAACACCTACCCTGGCTGTAGCATTAACTCTATCTCAAACCATAATGCTAACCCTAATTTTAATGGAAAACTTAACCCAAGCTCTAACCCTAGCCACAGCCTTAATCCTTACCCTAACACTAAGCCTCGCACTAACCCTAGCCCTAGTCCTAACCCTAGCCCAAGCCCTAAAACAAACCCTAGACCTAAATCAAACAGCAACCCTGACCCTATCTCAAGCTCTATTCATAACTCTAACACTAACCCTAGCTGTAAGTCTTACCCTAACCATAACATTAGACCTAACCCCAAAATAACCCTAGCTCTATTGTGACCCTAGCCCTAACCCTAATTCTAACGCTAACTAAAATTCTAATCCTAATCCTAAACCTAAGCCTAGCTGTAGCCCTAAGCCTAGCCTACCCCTTAACCTAACACTAACCCTAGACCTAGCCCTAAGCCTAAACCTAACCAAAACCCTAAACCGAACCCTAAAACTAACACTAACACTAACACTGACACTAACACTAAACTTAACCCTTGTCCTAACCCTAAACATAACCCTAACACTTACCCTGTTAATAACCCTATCCCTATCTTTAACCCCAACCATAACCATAGCCTTAGACCTTACTCTGATTCTAAACCTAACCCTAAACCAAGCACTAAACCTAACTGTAGCCTTATCCCTAAATCAAACACTAATTCTTACCATACACCTAGCTCTAGCCCCCAATTTTTCTCCAATATTTTTATTTAATTATTTTTCAAGTACAGTTTTATGTTTATTACTCCCATCCCACCCCCCATGCTCCCCCCTCCCTCCCATTTCCACCCTTCTCAGTTGTTGTCCATGTATCCTTTATATAGGTTCCTCTAAATCCCTCCCTTATTTCCCCTGAAATTCCCTCCCCTCTCCCCTCTTGTCACTGTCAGCCTGTTCTCTATTTCAGTATCTTTGGTTATATTTTGCTTGCTTGTTTGTTTTGTTGTTTAGCTTCCTGTTGAAGGTGAGATCATATGGTATTTGTCCTTCAACACCTGGCTTATTTCACTCAGCATAATGCCTTCCAGTTCCATCCATGATGTTGCAAAAGGTAGGAGCTCCTTCTGTCTTTCTGCAGCATAAAATTCCATTGTGTATATGTACCATAGTTTTTTGATCCATTCATTTACTGACATCTAGCCCCAAATTTAACCCTAACCCTAACCCTAACAATAACCTCAGACAAAGGCCTAACCCTATCCCTAGACCTAACTTTAGCATTAACCCTACACATAGCCCTAACCCAAGCGCTAACCCTAACCTTAAACCTTACCCTAACCATAACCCTAATGCTAACACTAGACCTTGCAGTAGCCCTCACCCTAACTCTACTCATTAGCCCAATTTTAGCTCTAACCCTAAACTTACCTGTAGCCCTAACCCTAGCCCAGCCCTAACACTAACCCTAGAGTTAAACCTTACCCTCACACTAGCTCAAGCCCAAGCCTTACACCTAACCCTAACCCTAACCTTAGACCTCACTCTAAAACAAACCCTAGCCCTAAACTTAGCCTTAATCCTAACCATACATGTAACACTACACCTAACTGTAACACTAACCCAAACCCTAGCTCTATCTCTAGCCCTAGCCCTACAAAAATCCTAGCCCTAACCCTAAACATACCCCTAAACCCATCCCTACACCAAACCATAGCCCTAGCTCAAACCCTAACCCTAAACTTAACACAAATCATAGCCCCAGCCCTGAACTTAGTCTTAACTGTAAACCCAGTCATAGCCCTTACATTAAACCTAATTCTATTCCTAGTCGAACCCTAAACCTAACCCTAAAACTAACCCTAAGACTCAACCTAACCTAAACCCGGCCTTAGCCGTGATTCTGATTCCAAACCTAAGCGTAACCCTAAGAATAAATCTAGCTCTAAACCTAACCCGAGTTCAATCCACAACCCTAGCTCAAACCCTAAGTCTTTCCCTAATCCTAATCCTAACTAAAACCCTAGCCTTAACCCTAAAACTAACCCAAAATGAAAACCTAACCATATCACTAGCCTTAGCCCTAACACTAACCCTAATCCTAATCAAAATTCTAAACCTAATACTAAACTTATTCTTAATCCTGACATCAACCCTGTTCCTAACACTAACCCTAACCCTACCCTCAACCCAAGACTGAAAACTAGCACTAACCCGAACCCTGCTCTAGCTCTAACCCTAACCCTAGCCCTCACCCAAAACCTAACCCTAAAACTAGCCCTAAACCCAACCTTAACCCCAATCATAATCCCAACCCAAACCTTAGTCCTAGCCCTAGCACTAAACCAAACCCCAAACATAGCTCTGGTTGAAACACTAGCCCTCACACTAACCCTGAACTTAACCCTAGCCCTAAAACTATTCCTAGTCTTACACCTAATCGTAATTCTACCCATAACCTTAACTGTAGACCAAACCATAGAATAACCCTAGCCCCAGTAGTAGCCCTAACACTAACCCAACTCCTAGCCCTAGCTCTAACCCAACCCCTAAAACTAACCTTAACATTAACTCTAGTCCTCACCCTTAAAAAACCCTAGCCCTAGACCTAAAACTACCCCTAGCCTTAACCCTAGCACTAAAACTAACTCTAAACTTAACACTAACCCTAGACCCAACCCTAACACCAACCCTAACCATAGCTCTAGCTATAACCCAAATCATAGCCCTAAACCTAGCCATAGCTTTAACACTACCTGAACCCTAACCCAAAACCTAAAACTACACCTCACCCTAAGACCAACCCTAGTTTTAGCCCTAACCATAACCCTAGCTCTAACTCTTAACCTAGTCCTTACCATAGCCCTAACCCTAAACTCAATCTTAGCCCTAACCCTAGCCCTGGCTCGATCCTAGCCCTAATCCTAACATTAACACTAACCTCACCCCTAACACTAACCCTAGACCTAACACTAACACTAACCCCAACCCTAGCTCTACCTTTAGCACAAGCCCTAGAACTAACCCTAGCCCTAACCCTAATTGTAACCCTAACCCCAGACTAACACCTAGCTGAAACCCTAGTTCTAGCCCTAGCCCTGACCCTAACCCTGACCCTAACTTACCCTTATCCTAACCCTAACGCTAACAGTAAACACAACCCTGAACCCAACCCTGGCCCTAGCCCTAACCCTAACCATAATCCTAATCCTCACCTTAATCCTAGTCATATCATTAACCCTAGCACTAACCGGAAGCCTAGCCCTAGCCCTGGCTCTAGCCCTAACACTAACCATAACTCGAACTCTAACTCTAACCCTAGCACTAGCGCTAACCCTAATCCTAGCCCTAACTCAAACCACAGCTTTAACGATACCCTAACCTTAACCCTGAACCTAAACCTACACCTCACCCTAAGACCAACTCTAGCCCTAGCCCTAATCATAACCCTAGACCTAACTCTAAACATAGCCCTAACCCCAAACTTAGTCCTAGCCCTAACCCTAGTCCTACCTCTAGCCTGTTCCTAGTCCTAACCCTAACACTAACACTATCCTCATCCTAACTCTAACACTAAACCTAGACCTAAGACTAACACTAACCTCAACTCTAGCTCTGGCTTTAGCCCAAACCTTATCACTAACCCTAACCCTAGACCTAGACTAAAACCTAACCCTTACCCTAGTTCAAGTCCTAGCCCAAACACTAACCCTAAATGGAACCCTAACACTGACCCTAACCTTAACCATATCCCAACCCTAACCCTAACAATAAACTCAAACCTGACCCTAACCCAAACCCTAGCCCTGGCCCTGGCCCTAACCATAGCCTTAGCCCTGGCCCAGATTCTAACCCTAAACCTAGACCTAACCATAAACAGAGCCCTATCCCTAGCCCTAAGCCTAATCATAGACCTAACCTTAACTCTAACCCTAACCACAACTCCAGCCCTAGTCCTAACCCTAACACTAACTCAGCACCTAACCCTAAACTAAACTTAAACCTTGTCCTAACTGTAAACATAACCCTACTTCTAACCCTACCAATAACGCTATCCCTATTCTTAACCCTAACCCTAACACTAGCCCTAACCAGAGCCCTAACCAAATCCTAAACCTAGCCCTAAACCTCATCTGAGTCCTATACCAAACCTTAATCTAACCCTAACTTATACCCAAGCCTTAGCCCTAACTCAGACCCTAACAATAGGCCTAACTGTAACAGTAACCCTAACCCTAGCTCTCCTCTATCTCTAACCTCAACACTACTCTAGCCCTAACTCTAACACTAAACCTAACCCAAATCCTAAACCTAAACTTAACCCTTGCCTTACCCCTAAATGTAACCTTAACCCTAACCCTAATCCTAGCCCTAACCATAGCCTGAGTCCTAAGCCTCACACTAGCTATAGCCCTCATCCTAACCCTAATGTTAAACCTAAACTTGGCCTCTAACATTAAACCTAGTTCTAGCCCTAGACTAAACCTAGCCCTAACCCTAACACTAGTTCTAAGTCTAATACTAAAGCTAACCCTAGCCATAGGCCTGACACTCATCCTAACTTTAAATCTAATGGTATCCTGTACCTAAACCTAGTCCTAGCTATAAATGAAACCCTAGCCCTAACATTAACCCTAACCCTAAAACTAACCTTAACCCTAGCTCTAACTCTAGCCCCAACGCTAACACAAACTCGGGCCCAAATCCTTACCTTAACTCTATCCAAAACATTACCCTTAGACATGAACCTATTCTAACCTTAACCCTAACCCTAGCCTTAGATTTAACCCTAATCCTAACCCTTACCCTTATTGTAATCCTAACTCTAGCCTTAGCCCTAAACCTAACCCTAACCTTAACCCTAGCCCTAACCCTACCCCAACACTAGACCTAACCCTAACACTAACTCGAACCTGAGCTCTAGATCTAGCCTGAACCCTAACACTAACCATAGCCCTAACCCTAACCCTAAACCTAACCTTAACCCTAGCCATAAGCCTAACCCTAGACCTACACCTAATCCTAGTCCTTACCCTAACTCTAGATCTAACCCAAACACTAATCCTGACTCTTACCCTAGCCCTAGCCATAAACATAGCCCTAACCCTAACCCTCATGCTAGCCCTCACTTTAACTCCAGCCCTAAAATTAACCCTAACCCTAACCCTAAACAAAACCTAAACAAAACCATAAACATAACCTTAAGCCTAACCCTAGCCCTAACTCAAACTTTAGCCCTAACACTAACCCTAGCCCTAACCTTAACCATAACCCTAATCATAATCTTAGTCCTTACCCTAGCTGAAGGCTAACCCTAGCCCTAACCCTAACTGTACCCCTAACCCTAGCCCTAACCCTAACCCCAAACACAAGACCTAAACTTAACACTAACCCTCACCCTAGCTCTGGCCCTAGATCTAACCTTAAAACCAACTCTGGCCCAAACCCTGACCCTAAAGCTAACCAAAACCCTAACCCTAAACCTAACCCTAACCCTAAACCTAACCCTAGCACTTACCCTATCAATTACCCTATTCCTAGCCCTAATTCTAACTCTAACCATAAAATTAGACCTTACCCTTATTCTAACCCTAACCATAACCCTAGCCCTAACCCTTAAACATAGTCTTATTTCTAACCCAAACCCTAAACCTTATCCTAAAACTAACCCTAGCCCTAACTCTAAATCTAACCCTAAACCTATCAGTAACCATAGCCCAGGCCCTAACACTAACCCTAGGCATAAGGTTAGCACAAACAATAACCCTAAACCTACCCCTAACTGTAAACCTAACACGAACTTTAGACCTTTCCGTAGCCCTCACCATAACTCTAGCCCTAACACTTATCCTAGCTCTAACCCTAATTCTAGCCATGGCCCTAACCCAAGCCATAACCCCAAACTTAACCGTAACCCTACACCCAACCCTAACACTAGCCCTTGCTCTAGTCCTAGCCCTAAGCAAAACCCTAACCCTAGACATAAACCTAACCCTAACCTTAGACCTAAGCCTAAAACTAACCCTAGGTCTGAACTTAGCCCTAATCCTAACCCAACTGTAACCCTAGACCTAACCCTAACACTAACCTGAAACCCAGCTCTAGCAATAGCCAAAACCCTAAAAACAACCCTAGCCCTAATTCTAACCCTAAACGTGGCCCTAACCCTAGCCCTGGCCGAAACCCTAATCCTAGCCCTCACCATAATCCTAATCCTAACACAAATCCTAGTGCTACCCTAACCCTAGCCTTAACCTGAACCCTAGTCCTATCCCTGGACCTCACCCTAACCCTAACCATAAACCTAACCCTAAAACTGGGCCAAGTCCTAACCTTAACCTAAACACTAACTCAAATCCTAAAGCTGAACCTTATTCTAGCCTTAGTTCTGGCTCTAGCCCTTACCCTAAACTAAACCCTAACCCTAAACCTAGCCCTCACCCAAACCCTAACCCTAAACGTATCCTATCCCTTATCCTAAACCTCAACCTAAACCTAATAATAGCCTTAGCCCTGACCCTGATACTAACCCCAACCTGGGACTTAACCCTAAACCTAGCCCTAAACCTACACCTAGTCCTACACCTAACCATAATTCTACCCAAGACTGTAACCCTAGCCCTAACCCTAAACCTACCACTATACCTAAACCTAGACCTACACCTTATTATAATTCTCACCCTAACCCCAACTCTAGCCCTAAACCTAAACCTAGCCCTAAGCCTAATCCTAATTTTAACCCTAACCCAAAACCCACACATAACCTGAACCCTAACCCTAATTCAAGTTATAGACCTGTCCCTGATTCTACCCCTAACCCTAATTCCTGCCCTAACCCTAAACCTAACCATAACTCTAAACAAAACCCTAAATCTAACACAAATCCTAACCTAACCCAAAACCTAAACTTAGCCCTAATCATAATTTTAACCCTTACCCTAACCCTAGTCCTAGCTCTAACCCTAGCAGTACCCCTAACCCTAAACATAGCCCTAGTCATAACACTAGCCCTAACCCTAACCCTGACCCTAAACCTACCCCTAAATCAAAACCTAGTCCTACAGCTAATCATAATTCTACCCATAACCATAACCTTAACCCTAACCCTACACCAAAGAAAAGGAAAGAAAAAAAGAAAAGAAAGACGAACAAGTTGAGCTTTCTGGCAGTGTACTCATGTGGTCTTCCATGTCTACTGTCTTCCTGCTGCTCATTTCCTCTTCTGGACCTTTCAATGTCTCCTATGTAGAAACAACTTTAATGACTTCATTTTTTTCTGCAATAAAATGTAGTGGGGCAGAAACCTGACACGAGGTGGTCAGGCAACCTAAAGAAACTTCAAGGTTTTCTGGGGCCTACTCCTCTGTTTTTATGCCAGTCTTGACTAAGGATATTATAAAAGAGGAAAAGAGATTTTAGCATTTAAGTAATAACAGTAATAGCAAGAAGATATAAGCAATCTGGAGCCTGATATTGAGAACTCTCTTCTTCCCTCCTTTGACTTTTTTTTTACCCTTTTACTCACCCACTCTGTCATTCTGTGTCCCCCATTCTCAACTATTTTACTACTTTCCTCCATATTGGGTCTCACTGCTCCAAGCATTTACTCTTTAAATGATACAGGGCAGGGGTGTCAAACTGATTTTCACTGGGGGCCACATCAGCCTCACGGTTGCCTTCAAAAAACTTAATGTAATTTCAACTTGTTAACAGTTAAGGAGTAGTTACATTTGTACAGTCCTAAAATTATTTTGGCCCTTTGAAGGCAACCAGGAGGCTGATGTGGCTCCTGGTGAAAAGTAGTTTGACAACCCAGGTATAGGATGTGACAACACAAAAGAGAATCAAATGGAGTTCATAGAGGTCCAGGTTTCTCTATCATAATTCTGTAATTAGCTGTAGGACCAGCTGGATGCTGAAGAAGAGAGAGGTAGAAAATGCATACCTACCAACACCATATAACATGTATTAACATGTATGTTAATGGCACTATATCTCAATTGCACAAGGCTTTCCTCCACACAGAAGCAGTAGTCATAAAGTTAAGTAGTTTATAGGATGTGGTGTGCTAAATCTGTCCAAAGATGGCAGTCCTACTTTATAGTTTAGAGGTTAGTGAAAATGTGTGCAATGTTGAACAATACCAAATAAGTTTAGGATTTTATGAAGCTGATGCCATGAACTATGTTTCAAGTTCTATCACATTTTGAACATAACATATAATTGTTCAAGTAAAATTGTCTCCATTTTTCCCCACCACTCACCCTCAACCGCAGCCATCCTCACTCCCCACCCTTGATCCTACCCCTTTGGTTTTGTCCATGTGTCCTTTGTACATATTCCTGAAAACTCTTTATTATTCCCTCTTCCTCCCATTATCTGCTCAAGCCTCCTCTCTGGTTACTGTTAGTTTACTCTTAATTTCAATGTCTCTGGTCATAGTTTGCTTGCATGTTTATTTTGCTGGTTAGGTTCCACTTATAAGTGAGATCATATGGTATTCGTTTATCACAACCTGACTGAACAGAAGTTTTTATTTGGGTCAGAGTTACATTTCATACATGGGTAGTGTCAAACCATGGGGGTACATTCTAAACAGGCACATGTGTGCACCTGCATGTGTCCTAACCTGATCTATTGCATGAAGACATTCCAGTGACTGGACTCTCAGGTGCAGTTAATTTGGAGGTAGCAAAAAATGTACTGTACGTGAATATTAATTTGAATCCTATCCAGGAAAGTATGGCGAATCCTTGAAAAAATTTTAAGCAGGAGGGTGACTTTATCGCCAGTTTCCCACACTACTCATTAGTATAACACAAAGGGAAAAACCTTCATGGTTTTGGCCATATACCCTACCACCTATAGTCAATTTACTTGATGTTTAAACCGACTTCTTTCTTTCATAAATGTACTAAAGAGCAAATACACTGTCGAGCCAGCACTGCTTGCCATAATATCCCAAATAAATATGACTACTAAAGTAGAACAATGTGTTCTGTACAACTGTAAATACTACACAGCACCCTTCCCAGACATTAGCCCATTTAACAGTTTCCTAAACTTTATTACTGTTGTGGTTAACTCTATTCTCACACACTACACCTATTTTCTATCCTTTACTCCCAACCTTACCTCAGAATCTGACCTCCCACAACATCACTGCTTTCTAGATCCAATTCACAATTCTTCCTTACCCACAACAAGAGTCTTATCTTCTTTCCACCATTTCTAAAAAGTGGCTAGTTTAATGGAATATCACGGTTCACACTACACACACCCAAAGGATCTCCTATCTCTTCTCTATGAGCTGGTACTGTAAATATTATGGGATACAATCCTGCTGTCTTAAACCAATTTGCCTTTCCCCTTCGACTGATCACAAGAAGGAGTAGGTGGAAGCTGTGAACACCTGGATACCTGCTGGAAGAGGAAACCCAACAACAAAGGAACCACCAAAAGATAACAACAGAAGAAGGTAAAGGAGGGAGTGGAAGCCAACCTGACTCAATCCAGGACATATCTGGAAATACAACTATATAGTGGAGAAATTACTCAGAACATACAACTGAGCAAGGTAACAAGACAGAATCCTCAAAACCATGTACACATGGAAGAACCAGCTTCAACACAACCTGCACAACAGAATACAAAAGGTGGTGGAAAGAGTAACCCCCACTTAACCAGGTGGTGGGAAGGACTCACCAAGGACAGACCTAACAACAATCAAAACCCAAAGACAAACACAGAGCCAACATAAGTTACATCTCAAGACCTGTGAGCTCAGGAGATCAAGGAGATGGCACCACTGAATCTCGCAGGTATTCTACCATAGAAGTTCACACCATAAACCCATGGAGCCAGAACAGATCAGTTTAAGAAGCTGAGGCTAAAAACAAGAGTCTCACAAACAATGGGAAGACAAAGAACCAACCCCCAAGTGAAAGGAAAGAGGGAAGCCTCCTAAAAAATATTAAGTGACATAGAGGCAAGTCAACTATCACATATTGAGTTCAAAGCAATGGTTATAAGGAAGCTCAATGAGCTCACAGAGATAAAGAACACAGTTTCTGAAATGAAGAACTCAGTAGAAGCAATCAAGAGCAGGTGAGATGAAGCAGAGAATCAAATCAGCGAGCTGAGAACCAAGTAAAAAATAACCACCCAAAACAAGAAAGAAAAGGAAAAGTGGCTCAGAAAGAATGAAGAGGGATTGAGGGACATGCAGGACAACATGAAATGTAATAATATCCATATAATGGGAGAAGGAGAAGGTATCTATATAATAGCAGGAAGAGAAGAAGAGCAAGAAGTAGAAAACCTGTTTGAAAAAGTAATGATGAAAAACTTCCCTAACTTGATAAAAGAAAAAAACTACACAAATCTAGGGAACACAGAGTACCAATCAAGAGAAACCCAAACAGACCACTTCAAGACACATCATAATTTAAATGGCAAAATTCCTAGAAAAAGATAGAACCTTAAATGCAGCAAGGGAAAAACAAGTAAGCAACATACAAGGGAGCCTCGATAAAACTAGCAGCTGACTTCTCAATGGAAATGCTCCAAGACAGAAGGAAATGGCAAGAAATATTCCAAGTAATGAGAACCAGAGGCCTTACTTTGGTCCAATCATGGGATCTATATTTGAAAAAGTTCCACTGCATTTGAAAAGAATGGGTTCCATTGCATTTGCTTCTTTGTGATGAAGGGCTCTCTCTATATATGTTTAGCACACTTTTTGTTAGCCGATTGGAAAACGCTGGCATAGGACTAGAAGCTTACAGGGTAGACTTTTCTCATGTGTTTGTCTTCCAAGAGAAAAGCATATCCCAATTAAGACATGCAAGTACAGTCTACGATGTGCTTTGGTCAAAACAGTGTTGGGATGGTCGAAATGAATGTGAAACCAATGGTCGACCTTCTGTCACCCACTTCATTTCCCTTGTAGAAAATAGAAAAGAATTGTTTGAACCCTTCAAAATCATGCTGAAAAGACACTGTTTGAAAGCAACTGGTTGTGAGCACACAACTTCGGCGGTATTTATAAGTCCAGGACAATAGACTCACTTCAGAAAAGCTGAGGGGAATGATGTTTCTGATCATACAGAGTGCATTTATCACTTCTGCTGAAGTATTCCCAAAATGTCACTTTCTCAGTAACCTGGAGCATGAAAGAGCAGCTAAAATCGCGTTTTCTTTCTGAAATGTGTCAATGGATGCATAAGACCATGTCACCTTTAAAGTAGAATGCCTTCCACGTACAGCTTCCCCCAAAGCATTCTTTCTCATAGAAAATGAGGAGGAAGCAAAGAAATGCATGTAGTGTACTTAGAAGCTGACTTGGATGATAAAAAATGAAAAGGAGACAAACGGGTCTACTTCCCTTAAGCAAGTGAATTTCTGTATGTTGGAACCATTATGAATTGTTGGAAACCTCCGAAATCGCTTGGGATTAAGAAACTCCCTCACAAAGCCTGTTTTAGGCAAAGTCTGTCTGAATGGTTTCTAAAGGTAAGCTAATGAACCCATTTCAGTAGTACACAAACACAATGCTGTTCCCATAATATAGACTTCCCTAGCGCTTCTGTTGAAGGGTTTTTCTGCAGTGTCACTTACCTGGTAAATAGTACACCAAATGATCTACGAAATCACTTGTGTAACAACCTATGGATGCTTGCTTAGGACTATGCTATCTGTGAAACTGAGAAAACTGCTAACCCATCGTTTCCTCCATGCACTTAGTCAGGCAAAGATTTTCTCCTAACAAAGAAATGTAACATTACTGTACTGCAGATATTGGCCTCTACAGGTTTGTGTGTTAAGAGACTGTAAAACTGAGTCCTGTAAATGGAAAGGGGCGGAAGAGCTACATCCTCAAGTGGGGAAAGCCTCAGAATGTCACAGCAAGAAGAGAGCAAGCTGACCCTTGCCTAGACAGGCTTTTACTGGTTTTTTTAAACAGGACTTCAGGTTCAAATTATTAATCTTTGTCGGGCTGTAACAGTAGATAGTATACAAAGAAACATTAGGGCAGCTTCTAAGTCAGGGTCTATCACCTCAAAGGCTACAGAACTTTGAAAAAACAAACTCATTTTCTGCGCTGGCCTTTATCATCTAACTAAAAGCAATTTTAGCAAAGCAGGTTTCAAAGGATTGTCAGGAATTCTTTCTAAAGCAAGATCACCCCGGATCCTGCTCTAGCTGGCAAGGAGCTGCACAGCCTCCAACACAGGTGCTCAAGCTTCAGTGGATTAGAGTGAAAAGGTGCTTCTCGCAGATGACATGGGCACTGGTCTATGGCAGAATAGCTGGTGGGGGGGCGGTGAGGGTCCATTACTCCCTCTTGGCTGCAGCACCCCAGGTCCTTTCATGATGGCTTCCAAAGTGATCGGGCCTGGGCTAGCTTTCCCCTCCTCTGAGGAGGCTTACCTGTCTCTGAGTATCTGACCATGCTTTTGAGACAGAGAAGTAAGCAGAGGCAGCGTTTGCAAGCAGAGACAAGCTTTGTCTCCTTGTGGCTCCTGATCCAGGGGTTGCTCACTCGTCCTAAGCCATGGGAGGCAGTTACACTTCCTGAAACCAGGCAGAGCAGTTCCCAACATCTCCTTCTTTTCTGTTTCTTAAATGAAGTGCAGCTGTTTGGCTTGTGAAACCTATGTGCTGTTCCCTCATGCAGCCACCAGAAAACAACTTCCATATACATCATAAAGCAGAGATAAAGATTAAGACAAGGAGGACCCCATGAGCTGCCAAGACCCTAGCTCATGAGTTCACCCCTCTGAAAAAAAGATGCAAATACAAGGGAATAACAAAACTAAAAGCTCTGGTTACATTTTGATTTTTGGGAGGATTAGCACAGAGTTCAGGAAATGCAAATCAGAAAGTAGCCTAAGTAAAAAGCAGGCCTGATCACCCATAGGAGTACATCATTACCGGGGTTCTCTTGCATGCTGACTTACCTCACACTGGTTTCCCACGTGGGTCCCCAGCTACATTTCCCCGTCTCGAGAAGCGGTTCACAGAATCTCTCTCCTTGTGTTTGGTTATGACTGCTATATGTCCTAAAAAGGTTGCCACTTGCTGCTCTCCTATACGACCCGACTGGGAAAATAATGTGAAAATGCATCAAAGTACACAAAGCATTATTACAATCAGCAAACAACCGGCAGCTCCAAAGACTCACATTCTCAGAAGAAGTCCATCAAACCAAGTTTGGGGGTTCAACCAGCCAACATTTTCACGAAGGGTCTCAACAACCTCCTGCTTGGTTAGGCATTGAAAGTTCTGCAGCTGCTGAAGGAGATTCAGCTGCAGTTTATTGACTTCTCCCTTTAACTTTGTAGAAAAAGTCCTAAAGTGATATTGAATACCACTCCAGGAATTCCACTTCAGGTGGATGACACACAGTTTGCCGCAGTCTGAATGGAGAGAGTCTACTGGTTGGAGGTGGGTCACATCTAGAGAAACCTTTACACTGATGAGGCTTCACCCTCTTCACCGGAAGTTGGAAAGCTCATTTTGGAAAATGAACACAAGCATACCCTTTTCCCCAAGTTAAACGTTTAGAGGACCCTGCCAAGTGCCATATCCTAAAGGACCTCTGTATAAAACCCGAGGGTAAGGTAGCTTGCACTCTTTTGCCTGAAAGTGTTTTTCAAGTGGAGTATAAAGCAATGCATCGTCATTTAGTAAAATTATAGTAGACATGGCACAAAATCAAATTTGGCAGGGGAGCACCCATGACTTCCCCCTCTTTGTTTTTCAAAAACATTATTAAAAGTATGATGAGTCTGTTCCACCACCACCTGACCATTTGGACGATACGTCCTCCTGTTAAAGCAGATGCACATAGGGCATCAGAGAAAGTATTAAATGAAATATGTACGTGTTTGAATTTTCCAAGGAGAGCAGAATGAGCGGCATCTGGTTACCAAGTTATTTGAGAAGTTAGTCCTTGAGGTTTAATTACTGTAAATGTGGGATTCACACGGACTAATGAGTCCTGTGGAGGAAAAGAGAAGACACGGCATGGCTTCTCCCTCAAGTGGGGAGTGCCTCAGAGTGGCCAGGCAACTCTCTAAAAGAAAGAGAGACTGGGAACAGCCTGGCGAGCCTCTCAAAAAGAAAGCACTCTTACTCTTGCCTAGACAGGCTTTTACTGTATTATTATTATTGTTTTTTGCTCAGGACTTCGGGTTCAACTTATTAATCTTCGTCAGTCAGTAAACAGAAGATAGTATACAAAGAACCATTAAGGCTGGTTCTAAGTCAGGATCTATCACCTAAAAGGCTACAGAACATTGGGAAAACAAACTCATTTTCTGTGCTTGCCTTTATCATTTAACTAAAAGCTATCTTAGTAAAGCAAGCTTCAGTGGATTGTTAGGAATTCTTACTGATGCCAGATCACCCCGGATCCTGCTCTAGCTGGCAAGGGGCTGCACTGCCTCCCCCATCACAGGTGCTCGCCCTTCAGTGGATTAGAGCCAGGAGGCCCCCCTCCCAGAGGACATGTGAACTGGGCTATGTCAGAATAGCCGGGAAGTGAGGGTCCATCACTCCCTGTTGGCTGCAGCACAATGAGTTCTTCCATCATGGCCTCCAAAGTGATCATTCCTGGGTTAGCTTTCCCAAACTCTGAGGAGTCTTACCCATCTCTGGGAATCTGACCATGCTGTGGGGGCAGAGGAGTCGTTTGCCAGCAGAGACAAGCTTTGTCTCATTGTGGCTCCCATTCCGGAGTTTGCTTACTTGTCCTCAGCCATGGGAGGCAGTTACACTTCCTGAAACCCAGCAGAGCAGTTCTCAACATCTTCTTCTTTTCTGTTTCTTAAATCAATTGTAGCTGATTAGCCTGTGAAACCTATTATGCACTGTTCCCTCATGCAGTCATGAGAAAACTACTTCCATATACATCATAAAGCAGAGATAAAGATTAAGACAAGGAGGAGCCCAGGAGCTGCCAAGACCCAAGCTCCTAAGTTCACTCCTCGGAAAAATGATACAAATGCAAGGGAATAAAAAAACTAGCAGGTCTGGTTACATTTTGATTTTTTGGGAGGATTTGCACAGAGTTCAGAAAATGCAAATCACGAAACATCCTAAGTAAAAAGCAAGCTTGATCCTCCATGGCAGTACTTCTTTAAGGGGGTGGTTTGGCATGCTTACTTAGCTCACACTGGCTTCCCACGTGGGTGTTCAGCTTCGTTTCCACTTCCCGAGAAGCGGTTTTCTGCATCGCTTTCCTTGTGTTTGTTATGACTGCTATAAATCCCAAAGATTTTTCCACTTGCTGCTCTCTTATACCACCCAACCCAGGAAAATAATTTGAAAATGCATCAAAGTACACAAAGCGTTATTAGAATCAACAAACCACCCCGGCAGCTCCAAAGGCCCACATTCTCAGAAGAAATCCATCAAACCAAGTTTCGGAGTTCAACCAGCCAACATTTTCCCGGAGGTTCTCAACAATCTCCTGCTTGGTTAGGCGTTCAATGTCCTGCAGCTGCTGAAGTAGGTCCAGCTGCAGTTTATGGATTTGCCCCTTTAACTTTGTGGGAAAAGTCCTAAGGTGGTGTTAAGTTCTGCTCCAGGAATTCCACTTCAGTTGGATGACACACAGCTTGGAGATGTCTGGATGGAGAGAGTCTACTGGTTGGAGGTGGGTCGCATCCAGAGAAGCCTTTAAGCTGATAAAACTTCACCCTCTTTGCCGGCAGTTGGAAAGCACATTTTGGAAAGCAAACCAAGCATACCTTCATCTCCATGTTAAAAGTTCTTCAGGACCCTGCCACGTGAAATTTTCTAAACACCTTCATATAAAATCTGAGGGTAAGGTGACTTCAACTCCTCTGTCTAAAAATGTTTTTTAAGTAGAGAATAAAAGAATACATCATTTTGCAAATTATAGGTAAACATGGTGGAAAAGAAATTTTGGTGGAAAGAAGTCATGATTCCCCTTTTAGTTTTTTAAAAAGACTTTCGGAAGTATGATGTGGCTGAGTCACAGTTGCCTGACAAGTTGGAGTGTAAGGTGCTCCTGTTAAAGCAGAGGTATGTAACACATGAGAGTAACTATCAGTGGAAATATGAACGTATTTGAATTTTCCAAGGACAGTGTAGTGAGCGACATCTATTTGCCAAATTGTTTTAGAAGTTAGTCCTTGAGTATTAATTCCTGTAATTGGGAGATTCACACAGTACTGAGCCCTGTGGAGGGAAAGGGACAGATTGGCTGCACCCTTCAGAGTGGAGAGCCTCAGAGCATCATGGTAAATCTCTCAAGGGCAGAGCATGCTGACCCTTGCTTAGACAGGCTTTTACTGGGTTATTGTCACAGAACTTGAGGTAAAACTTATTAAGCGTTGTAAGACAGGATACAACAGATACTTTACAAAGAGCCATTAGGAGGTCTTCTAGGTCAAGCTCTATCAGCAAAAAGGCTACAGAATTTTGGGAAAACAAAGTCATTTTCTACCCTGGCCTTCATCATTTAAGTAAAGCATTCTTAACAAAACAGCCTTCACAGGATTGTTAGGAATTATGTCTCCTGCCAGATCACCCTGCGTCCTGCTCTAGGTGGCAAGGGGCTGCACAGCCTACCCCATCACATGTTACAGGCTTCTGTGGATTACAGCCAGGAAGCGCTACTCCCAGAGGACATGGGGATGGGGTTATGTCAGAATAACTGGGGGGCCAGGGTCAATCACTCCCTCTTTGCTGCAATCCCCTAAATCTTTCCCTGATGGCCACCCAAGTGATCGTGCCTGGCTTAGCTTTCCCTTACTCTGAGGAGTCTTACTTGTCTCTGAGTATCCCACAATGCTCTGTGGTCAGGAAAGTAAATCGAGGCCATGTTTGCTACCAGAAACATGCTGTGTCTTCTTGTGGCTCACAAGAAGGAGGTTGCTCACTCGTTCTCAGCCACTGGAGGCAGTTACACTTCCAGGATCCCGTGAGAACAGGTCCCAACAACTCGGGGTTTTTTGTTGTTGTTGTTGTTTAAAATCAATTGTATCCGATAGGCCTGTGAAACCTAGTATTTGCTTTTCTGACTGCAATGACAAGAAAACAACTTCCATATAAATCATAAAGCACAAATAAAGAGTAAGACAAGGGTGAGCTCAAGAGGTGGTAAGATTGAAGCTCCAGAGTTCAGTCCTTTGAAAAATTTTGCAAATGCAAGGGAATACAAAACTAACAGGTCTGGTTACATTTTGATCTTTGGGAGGATTAGCACAGACTTTAGGAAATGCAAATCACAAAGTAGCCTAAGTACAAAGCAGGCCTGATCACCCTCAGGAGTACTTCTTTACGGGGGTGGTTTTGCCTACTAACTTACCCAGCACTGGTTACTTACGTCATTTTTGAGCTAGGTTTCCATGTCCCTAGAAACCCTTTCCTACATCTCTCTCCCTGTTTTTAGTGAAAATTGCTCTAAGTACCACAAAGGCTGCAACTTACTCCTCCCTTATATGACCTGGGCACATAATTATCAAATGCACGGAAGAACACAAAGCATTATTATAATTAGTAAACAACTGGCACCTGCAAACACCCACGTTCTCAGATGAAGTCCATCAAACAAAATGTTTGGGTTCAACCAGCCCACATTTTCACAGACAGTCTGAAAAACCTCCTGCTTGGTTAGCCATTGAATGTCCTGTAGCTGCTGAAGTAGCTCCAAATGCAATTTCCTGATTTGCCCCTTTAAGTTGGTAGAAAAAGCCCTGAGGTGATGTTGAATACCACTCTGGGAATTCCACTTCTGGGGGATAACACACAGCCTGGAGAAGTCTGGATGAAGAGAGTCTAATGTGTGTGGGTGGGTCGTGTCCAGGGAAGCCTTTTCTTTGATATGGCTTCACCCTATTAGTCAGCAGTTCCAAAGGTCATTCTGAAAAGCAAACACAAGCATACCCTCTTCCTCAAGTCCAAAGTTCTACAGAACCCTGTCAAGTGCCAATCCATAAGGATCTCTATATAAAATCTGAGGGTAAGATGAATTCGACTCTTCTCTCTGAAAATGTTTTGCCATTGGACTATAAAGCAATACATCGTCATTTAGAAAATAATAGTTAAACATAAGACAAATAAAATTTTGTGGGTGAGGACTCATGACTCCTCCCGTTTAGTTTTTTTAAAGATTTTTGAAAGTATGATGTGCCTGAAGCACAATTGCCTGACCAGTTGGACTGTAAGGTGCTCCTCTTAAAGCGGAGGTATGTAGGGCATGGAGTAACCATCAATAAAAATATGAATGTATTTGAATTTTCCAAGGACAGCGTAATGAGTGACATTTGTTTAACAAATTATTTGATAACTTAGTCCCTGGATATTAAGTTCTGTAATAGGGAGGTTCACACACACTACTGAGTCCTGTGGAGGGAAAGGGATGGAAGTGGTACACTCCACAGTGGGGAGAGCCTTAGAGCATCCTGACAAGTCTCACAAGGGCTAAGCGTGCTGACATTTGCTTAAACATGCTTTTACTGGGTTTTTGTCACAGAACTTGAGGTAAAACATATTAAGCATTGTCAGGCAGTACACAGTAGCTAGTATAAAAAGAGCCATCAGGACGCCTTGTAAGTAAGGGTCTATCAGCTAAAAGGCTACAGAAGTTTGGGGAAGTGATTCATTTTCTGCCCTGGTCTTTATCATCTAACTAAAAGCATTCATAGCAAAGCAGTCTTCAGAGGATTGTTAGAAATTCTGTGTTAAGCCCCATCACCCTGGATCCTGCTCTAGGTGGCAAGAGGCTGCACAGCCTCTCCCATCACAGGGTTTCAGGCTTCTGTGGATTAGAGCCAGGAAGCAATTCTCCCGGAGAACATGGAGTCTGGGTTATGTCAAAATAACAGGGGGGCCAGGGTCCATCACTCCCTCTTTGCTGCAGCCCCCCGAGTCCTTCCAGATGGCCTCCCAGGTGATCATGCCTGACTTAGGTTGCCCCTCATCTGAAAAGTCTTAACCATCTTGGAGTATCTGACAATGATCTCTGAGTAGGGGAGTAAGTAGAGACAGCATTTGCTACCAGAGACAAGCTGTGTCTCCTTGTGGCTTACATTCCAGAGGTTTCTCACTCATCCTTAGCCATGGGAGGCAGTTACAATTCCTGGAATCCAGCAGAGAAGGTCCCAACATCTCCCTCTTTCTTCTATTTTTTTTTAAATCAATTGTAGCTGTTAGGCCTGTGGAAACTATTATTTATTTTCCCAAATGCAATCACAAGAAAACAACTTCCATATAAATCATAAAAATCAAATAAACAGTAAGACAAGGAGGAGCCCAAGAGCCACCACGACCCAAGCTCCTGAGTTCAGACCATTGCAAAATGTTGCAAACGAAAGGGAATACAAAACAAACACATCTGGGTACATTTTAATCTTTGGCAGGATTAGCACAGGCTTCAGGAAATGCAAATCACTAAGCAGCCTAGTACAAAGCAGGCCTGGTCACCCACAGGAGTATTGCTTTCCAGGAGTGGTCTTGCATGCTGACTTACCCCGCACTGGTTTCCCAAGTGGGTGTTGAGCTAGGTTTTAACGTTTGAGAAGCCATTCCCTACATCTCTCTCCTTGTTATTAGTTAGGACTGCTCTAAGTCCTACAAAGGTGGCCACTTACTCCTCCCTTATATATCTTTGGGGAAATAATTATCAAATGCATTGACATACACAAAGCATTATTAGAAGCAAAAAAAAAAAAACCCACATTCTCAGATGAAGACCATCAAACCAAGTGTTTGGTTTTAACCAGCCAACATTTTCAAGGAGGGTCTGCAAAACCTCCTGTTTGGTTAGGCACTAATGAATCTGTCGCTGCTGAAGTACCTCCAAATGCAATTTATCCATTTGTCCCTTTAATTTGGTAAAAACAAAACAAAACAAAACAAATAAACCCTGAGGTGACGTTGAATACTGCCCCAGGAATTCAACTTCAGTGGGATGACACACAGCTTGGAGAAGTGTGGATGGAGAGAGTTTAATTCATGTAGATACGTCGCGTCCAGGGAAGCCTTTCCTTTTATATGGCGTCACCGTCTTAGCCAGCAGTTCCAAAGGTCATTCTGGAAAGCAAACACAACATACCTCCTCCCCAAGTTAAGAGTTATAGAGGAACCTTCTGAGCGAGATCTCCTGAAGAATCTCTATATGAATCTGAGGGTAAGATGGCTTCGACTCCTCTGTCTGAAAATATTATTCTATTGGAGTATAAAGCAATGCATTGTCATTTAGAAATTTATAGGTAAACATGGCACAAATAAAATTTTGGGGGGGAATCATGACCCCCATTTTTAGCTTTTTAAAAGAGTTTTGAAAGTATGATGTGCCTGAAAATCAATTGCCTGACAAGTTGGACTGTAAGGTGCTCCTGTTAAAGCGGAGGTATGGAGCGTATGAGAGTAACCATGAACAGAAATAAGAACATATTTGAATTTTCCAAGGACAGTGTAATGAATGACCTCTGTTTGCCTAATTATTTGAGAACTTAGTCCTTGAAGATTAATTCTTGTAATTGGAGGCTTCACACACACCACTGTGTCCTGTGGAGGGAAAGAAATGGAACGACTACACCCTCCAGTGGAGAGGGCCTCAGAGCATCCTGGGAAGTCTCTCAGGGAAAAGAGCGCTGACACTTACTTATGTAGGCTTTCACTGGGTTTTTAGGACAGGACTTCTGGTACAACTTATCAAGCATTGACAGGCAGTAGACAGTAGATAGTATACAAAGTCAGGGTCTTCTGAGTCAGTGTCTATCAGCTGAAAAACTACAGAACTTTGGGAAAACTAACTCATTTTCAGCCCTGGCCTTAATCATTTAGCTAAAAGCATTCTTAGTGAAGCAGTCATCACAGAATTGTTAGAAATTCTGTCTTATGCCAGATCACCCGAGATCCTGCTCTAGTTCTCAAGGACCTGCACTGCCTACCCCACCACAGGTTTTCAGGTTTCTGTGGATTAGAGCCAGGAAGAGCTCCTCCCAGAGGACATAGGGACTGGACTATGTCAGAATAACCATGGTAGGATGGTTTATCCATCCCTTTTTGCTGCAGCCCCCTGAGTTTTTCCATGATGGGCTCCCAAGTGATTGTGCCTGGCTTAGCTTGCCCATCCTCTGAGGAGTCTTACTTGTCTCTGAATATTCCACAATGCTCTGGGGGCAGGGGAGTAAGTAGAGGCAGCGTTTCCTACCAGAGACAAGCTTTGTCACCTTGTGGCTCACATTCCTGACGTTGCTAACTCATCCTTAGCCATGGCATGCAGTTACACTTCCTGAAACCTGGCAGAGCAGGTCCGATCATCCCCGTTTTTCTTCTGTTTTTTAAATCAATTGCAGCTGTAAGCCTGTGAAATCTACTATTTTTCTGTTCGTGAATGAAATCACAAGAAAACAACTTCCATTATAAATCATAAAGCACCAATAATAAAAAGTAAGACAAGGAGGAGCCCAAGAGCAGCCAAGACCCAAGTTCCTGAGTTCACTCCTCTGAAAGTAGATGCAAATACAAGGGAATAAACTAAACTAACAGGTCTGGTTATATTTTGATCTTTGGGAGGATTAGCACAGACTTCAGGAATTGCAAATCACAAAGCAGCCTAAGTACAAAGCTGGCCTCATCCCCCACGCGAGTATTTCTTTGTGGGGGTGGTCTTGCATGCTGACTTACCTCGCACTGGTTTCCCATGTGGGTGTTAAGCTAGGTTTCCACATCCCGAGAGGCCATTCCCTACATCTCTCTGCTTGTTTTTAGTGTGGACTACTCTAAGTCCCACAGAGTTTGCCACTTACTCCTCCCTTATATATCCTTGGGGAAATAATTATCAAATGCATCGAAGTGCACAAAGCATTATTAGAATTAGTAGAAAACCGGAAGCTAAAAAAACCCACATTCTCAGATGAAGCCCATCAAACCAAGTGTTTGAGTTCAACCAGCCAACATTTTCACGGAGGGTCTGAAAAACCTCCTGCTTGGTTAGGCACTGAATGTTGTGTAGCTGCTGAAGTAGCTCCAAGTGCAATTTATCGATTTGTTTCTTTAAGTTGGTAGAAAAAGTCCCGAGGTAATGTTGAATACTGCTCCAAGAACTCAACCTCAGAAGGATGACACACAACTTGGGGAAGTCTGGATGAGGGAGTCTAATGCATGTAGGTGGGTCGTGTCCAGGGAAGCCTTTTCTTTGATATGGCCTCACCTGGTTAGCCAGCAGTTCCAAAGGTCATTCTGGAAAGCAAACGTAACATACCCTCCTCCCCAATTTAAAAGTTATTCAGGACCCTGCCAACTGCCATCTCCTGAAGGATTTCTATATAACATCTGAGATGGCTTCCACTCTTCTGTCTGAAACTGTTTTTCAAGTGTAGTTTAAAGGAATACATCGTCATTTAGAAAATCATTGGTAACCATGGCACAAAATCACATTTTTCGGTGGCAGATTCATGACGCCTTCTGTTTAGTTGTTCACAAGAATTCTTGAAAGTATGATGTGCCTGAACAACAATTGCCCGACCAGTTGGACTTTAAGGTGCTCCTGTTAAAGCAGAGGTATGTAACGAATGAGAGTAACTATCAGTGGAAATATGAACGTACTTGAATTTTCCAAGGACAGTGTAAGGAGTGCCACCTGTTTGCCAAATTATTTGAGAAGTTAGTTGGTGAGGATTATTTCCTGTTATTGGGGGATTCACATGCACTGCCGAGTCCTGTGGAGGGAAAGGGATGCAATGGCTACACCCTCCAGTGGGGAGTGCCTCAGAGTGGCCCAGAAAGCCTCCCAAGGAGGAAATATTCGTAGCATTCTGGCAACTCTCTCAAGAGGAGAGCGTGCTGACCCTCGCTTAGACGGGCTTTTACTGGGTCTTTGGCACAGGACGTCAGGTACAACTCATTGTCAGGCAGTAAAGAATAGATAGTACACAAAAAGCCATTAGGGCGTCTTCTAAGTCAGGGTGTATCAGCTAAAAGGCTACAGAACTTTGGAAAAACACACTCATTTTCTGCACTGGCCTTTATCATTTATCTTAAAGTGTTCTTAGCAAAACAGTCTTCACAGGATTGTTAGAAATTCTGTCTCATGCCAGATCACCCCGGATCCTGCTCTAGCTGGCAAGGGGCTGCACCACTTCTGCCATCACAGGTTTTCAGGCTTCAGTGGATTTGAGCCAGGAAGAGCTTCTCCCAGAGGACATGTGGACTGGGCTATGTCGCAAATACTGGGGGGGGGGGGGCGGGGGTCCATCACTCCCTCTTTGCCGCAGCCCCCGGAGTCTTTCCACGATGGCCTCCCAACTGATCCTGTCTGGTTCAGGGCTCCCATCCTCTGAGGAGTCTTACCCGTGTCCGAGTATCTGACAATGCTCTGGGGGTAGGGGAGTAAGTAGCGGCAGTGCTTGCTAATGGAGACAAGCTTTGTCACCTTGTGGCTCACATTCCAAATTTGCTTACTCATCCTTAGGCATGGGAGGCAGTTACACTTCTTGGAACCCGCCAGAGAAGGTTCTGACATCTCCCTTTTTCTTTTGTTTTTTAAATCAATTGTAGCTGTTAGGCCTGTGAAATCTACTATTTGCTGTTCGCGAATGCAATCACAAGAAAACAACTTCCATATAAATCATAAAAGCACAAATAAAGAGTAAGACGAGGATGAGCTCAAGAGGTGGTAAGACCGAAGCTCCTGAGTTCAGTCCTTTGAAAAATGCTACAAATGCAAGGGAATAACAAAACTAACAGGTCTGGTTACCTTTTGATCTTTGGGAAGATTAGCACAGACTTCAGGAAATGCAAGCCACAAAGCAGCCTAGGTACAAAGCAGACCTGATCAGCCACGAGAATACTTCTTTATGGGGGTAGTCTTGCATGCTGACTTGCCCCGCAATGGTTTCCTACATGGGTGTTGAGCTAGGTTTCCACGTCCGGAGATGCCATTCCCTACATCTCTCTCCTTGTTTTTAGTGAGGACTGATCATAGTCCCACAAAGATTGCCACTTACTCCTTTCTTATGGGACCTTGGGAAAAGAATGATCAAATGCCTCGAAGTACACAAAGCATTATTAGAATTAGTAAAAAACAAAAAACAAACCAGCAGTTCCCAACACCCACATTCTCAGATGAAGTCCATCAAACCAAGTTTTTGGGTATACCAGCCAACATTTTCATGGGAGGTCTGAAAAACCTCCTGCTTGGTTAGGCCTTGAATGTCCTGTAGCTGCTGATGTAGCTCCAGCTGCAATGTATTAATTTGTCCCTTTAATTTGGTAGTAAATGACCTTAAGTGATGTTGATTTCCACTCTGGGAATTTACCTCAGGGTGATGACATACAGTTTGGAGAAGTCTAGATGAGGAGAGTCTAATGGGCAGAGGCGGGTCGTGTCTAAGGAAGCATTTTCTGTGATATGGCCTCACCCTTTTGTGGGCAGTTCCAAAAGTCATTCTGGAAAGAAAACAGAAGCATACCCTCTTCCCAAGTTAAAAATTCTACAGGACACTACCAAGTGCCATCTTTTAAAGGACCTCTAATAAAACCTGAGGGAAGGTAGCTTTGGCTTTTCTGTCTGAAAGTATTTTTCAATTGGAGTATGAAGGAATACATCGTCATTTAGAAAATTATATGTAAGCATGGCACAAAATCAAATTTTGCGGGTGAGGACTCATGACTCTTCCTCTTTTTTTTTTTTTTTTTTTTTGCTTTTAAAAAGATTTTTCAAAGTATGATGATCCTGTTCTTCAATTGCCTGATAATTTGGTCTGTAAGGTAGTCCTGTTGAAGCAGAGGCATGTAGGGCATCAGTAAGCATCAATAGAAATATGAACGTATTTGAATTTTCCAAGGACAGCATAATGAGTGACATCAGTTTGTCAAAGTATTTGAGAACCTAGTTTCTGAAGACTAATTCCTGTAAATAAAGGATTCAAACAGAGTACCGAGTCCTGTGGAGGAAAAGGATGGCATGGCCAGTCCCTCAGTGGGGAGTGTCTCAGAGTGGCCTGCTAATTCTTTCAAGGGGAGAGAACCTCTGAGTGTCCTGCAAGTCTCTCAAAGAGAGGGAGTGTCAGAGCCTCCTGGCAACTCTCTGAAGGGGAGAGTGCACTCACCCTTGCTTAGATATAGGCTTATACTGGGTTTTGGCACAGGACTTCATGTACAACTCATTAATCATTGTCAGGCAGTAAACATAAAGAACCATTAGGGTGTCTTCTAAGTCAGGGTCTGTCCGCTAAAGGGCTACAGAACTTTGGGAAAAGAAACTCATTTTCTGCCCTGGCTGTTATCATTTAACTAAAAAGCCTCCTTAGCAAAGCAGTCTTCACAGGATTGTTAGGAATTCTTTCTTATGCCAAATCATCCTGGACCCTGCTGTAGTTGGCACAGGGCTGCTTTGCTTCCAGATCACAAGTGTTTCAGGCATAAGCGAATTAAAGACAGGAAGCTCTTCTCCCAGGAGGCATGAGGACTGGGCTATGTCAGAATAGCCAGTGGGGGGGAGAGTCCATCACTCTCTCTTTGTGGAGTCCTCGGAGTTCTTCCATGATGGCCTGCCAAGTGATTGTGCCTGGGTTAGGTTGCCCCTCCTCTAAGTATTCTTACCCCTCTCTGACTATCTGACCATGCTTTTGGGGCAGGGGAATAGGTAGAGGTAGCGTTTGCTACCAAGACGAGCTTTGTGTACTTGTGGCTCCCATTCCAGAGGTTGCTCACTCTTCCTTAGCCATGGGAGACAGTTACACTTCCTGAAAGCAGGCAGAGCAGGTCCCACGTCTCCCTTTTTCTTTCTTTCTTTTTTATATCAGTTGAAGCGTTGGGCCTGTGAAGCATACTATTTGCTGTTCCCGAATGCAATCACAATAATACAACTTCCATACATGTCACAAAGCACAAATAAAGATAAGAGAAGGAGGAGCCCGAGAGATTCCCAGGCTCCTGAGTTCAGCCCATGGAAAAATGTTACAAATGCAAGGGAATAACAAAACTAACAGGTGTAACTTTTGATTTTGGGGGAGGATTAGCACAGACTTCAGGAAATGGAAATCACAAAGCAGCCTAAGTGCAATTCAGGCCTGTTCACCCACGGCAGAACTTCTTTACTGGGGTGGTCTTGCATGCTCACTTACCTCGTACTGGTATGTCACGTGGGTGTTGAGCTATGTTTCTAAGTACCAGTAAGTGGTTCCCTACATCTCCCTCCTTGTTTTTAGTTAGGACTGCTTTAAGTCCCACCCAGGTTGCCACTTGCTGCTCTCTTATATGACCCTGGGAAAATAATTATCAAATGCATCAAAGTACACAAAGCATTTTTAGAATCAGTAAACCACTGCCAGTTCCAAAGACCCCCATTCTCAGATGAAGTCCATGAAACCTAGTTTTGGGGTCCAAGCAGTCAACATTTTCACAGAGGTTCTGAAAAACCTACTGCTTGGTTAGGCATTCAATGTCCTTCAGCAGCTCATATAGCTCCAGCTGCAATTTATTGATTTTTCCCATTAAGTTGGTAGAAAAAGTCCTGAGACCTGGCTGGCATAGCTCAGTGGATTGAGTGCAGGCCTGCAAACCACACGATTGCGGTTCGATTCCCAGTCAGGGCACATGCCTGGGTTGCAGGCCAGTTCCCAGCAGGGGACTCATGAGAGGCAACCATACATTGATATTTCTCTCCCTCTCTTCTTCCCTTCCCCTCTAAAGATAAATAAATAAAATCTTTAAAAAAAAAAACTCCTGAGATGATGTTGAATACTGCTTTAGTAATTCCACTTCAGTTGGATGACACACAGTTTGGAGAAGTCTGGACCAAGAGCATCTAATGGGTGCAGGTGGGCCTCATCCAAGGAATCCTTTTCTGTGATATGGCTTCACCCTCTTTGTCGGCAGTTCAAAAGGTCATTCTGGAAAGCAAACACAAGCATACCCTCTCCCTGGAGTGAAGAGTTCTATATGACCCTGCCAACCTTCATCTCTTAACAGACCTTTATGAAGAACCTGAGGGTAAGGTGGCTTTGAGTCTTCTTTCTGAAAATATTTTTCAGTTTGATTACAAGCAACTCATCGTATTTTAGAAAAGTATATGTGAACATGGCCAATAAAATCCAATTTTCAGTGGGAGGACTCATGACTCACCCTTTTTTGTTTGTTAACAGACCACTCAGAGTTTAAGCTACTCTTGTTAATGCAGATGCATGCAGGGCCTCAGAATAAGTATTAATAGAAATATGAATGTATTTGAATTTTTCAAGGACACGTGTTTGCCAAATTAATGGATACCTTAGTCTTTGAGGATTAACTCCTGTACAATCAGGACATTCTTTAATAATTTGAAAAATCGTTACATGCCGAGGGCCTTTGGTGACTTGACTCAAATCATTTCTTATGGGAGAAGAGCCAATTCTTCCCTGAGGAAATGATCAGTGTTTACAAGTTCCGAGTTAAAAAATGGTATTTTGCTTCCCATGGAGAAGGGCTAGTTCTTCCTGGGAGAAAGTACACCTGTATCTCAGTTTTATAATAAAGGTCACAGCTCTGGCATAAAGAAGGAAGATTCTTAACATTTCTTTAACATGTCACATTTCTTATCTCACTTAGAATTTTAGACTGATAAACTTAATAACACATTCGTAACTTTTAGAAACAGATTTTTCTCTATTGACAACTATCTTTATCTTTTTAAAATTGGCGTTTTGACTTGCTTTGTTTCCGACCTGGGCGGGATCACCCCTCCTTAAGCAAGGCGTTGGCCCTCTGCACCAGGCCGATCTAAACTGCGCCGACGTGTCCTGGAGCTCGACATATTGTGCAGAGGCACTGGAGGCCGAGTCTGGCTCTGGCCACATTGAGTGAAGTCCCGGGCTGCGCCTGGTTTGGGGCGCTTGGAAGAGTCTCCTCCCAGCATGCACCAGGGGCAAAGGGAGGCTCAGGAAACCAATCTCCATCCCTCAGGGCTGCCATCACAGCAGAGAGACCCAGCCCCCACTGGACTCCCCACCAGCTTGCATGCGCAGCCCCTGCCTGAGCGCACATGCCGCGCCCCTGAGGACCCCACTGTGCAAGCCCTATGAGGCAGCTGGTTTCAGCCCCAAGATGAGCCTAAGCTAGCTCACATAGGTTTTAAGACGTGGCGCCTAGAAAACCAGTTTCAGTGTTCCGAATCTCTTGCTAGCAAACGTTTGTACTGAGTTAAAAACAGGAGTCGCACGCTGCCACCATCACAGGGGCAAGCCTTCACTGAGGCTGCTGCCAAGTCTGTCAGCACGCTGCCGTCATTCCCGGGGCCACTGTACCTCTGGGAGTGAGCCTCGCTCCTCAAGTCCCAGCTCTGACTGCCGCCATGGGAGAGCACCATTGCCTGTGGCAAACCAGGCTCCTGGGCCAGTGCCCCACTGCAGTGGTTATTCACCCTCAGGTTCACAGCCCACCCACTTGCAGGAACTTGAATGTATGGTTGCTGCGCGGGCCCGCCCATTCAGGGCTTCCCTGTGGGCCAGGGTTAGGTCTAGGTTTTTGGTTAGGCTTAGGGCTAGGGTCACGGATAAAGCTAAGGTTAGGGCTAGGGTTAGGGTTAGGGTAAGGGCCAGGATTATGTGTAGCGCTAGTGTTAGAGTTATGGTTAGGGTTATGGTTAGGGTTAGGTTTAGGGCTAGGGCTAGGGCTAGGGCTAGGTGTAGGGTGAAGATTAGGACTAGATTCATGGTAAGGATTAAGGCTAGGGCTAGGGTTAGGGTTAGATTTAGGTTATGATCAGGTTTAGGGCTGTTTTTATTATTATGGCTAGGGCTAGGTTCTTGGCTAAGGCTAGGGTTAGGGCTATGTTTAGTGTAAGTTTAGGTCTAGGGCTAGGGTAAGGGTTAGGTTTATGGCTAGGATTAAGTCTAGAGCTAGGGCTAGGGCTAGGGTTTGGGTTAGGGTTAGGGCTAGAGTTAGGGTTAGGATTATGATTAGGGTAAGGGTTAGGATTAGGGTTAGGTCTAAGGCTAGGGATGGGGTTAAGGTAATGTTTAGGGTTTGGGCTAGGGTTAGGTCTAGAACTTGAACTAGGGATAGGATTAGGGTTAGGGTTAGAGATTCATTTAACATTAGGGTTAGGTTTAGGGCTAGGGTTAGGGTTACAATCAGGGTCAGTGCTAAGGCTTGGGATAGGGTTAGGGTTAGTGATAGGGATAGGGTTATTGATACGGTACAGTTAGGTTTACATTTACAGTTAGGGCAAGGTGTATGTTTAGGATTAGGGTGAGTTTTAGGGTTAGCTCTTGGGTTAGTGTTAGGGCTAAAGCTAGGTCTAACTAACTAAACCTTAGGTAAGTTTAGAGTTAGGGTGAGGTCTATGGTTAGGGTTCAGGCTAGCATTAGAGATAGAGCTAGGGTTAGGGTTACAGTTAGGGTTAGTGTTAGTGGTACGGCTAGGGCTAGGATTAGAGTTCAGTGTATGGTTATGGTTAGGTCTAGACCCAAAGCAAGGACTAAGGCTATGGTTAGAGCTAGGTACAGGGCTAGGGCTTCTATTAGTGTTAGGATTAGGGTTAGGGTCAGGTTTAGAAGTAGGGCTAGCGCTAGGGTTAGGTTTGGGCTAGGTCTAGTGTTAGGGTTGGGGCTAGGGCTAGGTGTAGTGTTAGGGTTAAAATTAGGATTATGGCTACAGACAGGTCTAGGGTTATTGTTAGGTTTTGCATTAGGCTAGCGCTAGGGCTAGGGTCAGTTTTAGATTTAGGTCTAGGGTTAGGGTTAGGATTAGGGCTAGGGGTAGCGTTAGTGTTAGGATTAGAGCTAGGGCTAGAGCTAAGGCTAGAACTAGGGTTAGATTTAGGGTTAGTGTTATGGTTAGGGCGGGTGCTAGGGCCAAAGCTAGGTGTAGTGTTAGGTTGAAGTCTAATTTTGAGGTTAGTTTTAGGGCTAGTGTTAGGGTTAGGGCTAGGGCTAGTGTTTGGGCAAGCGCTAAAATCAGGGTATGTTTAGTGTTAGGCTTAGGGCTAGGGTTAAAGTTAGGGCTAGGTTTATTGTTAGGGTTAGGGCTAGAGAAAGAGCTAGGGTTTAGGTTAGTGTTAGGGTTATGTCTAGGGTTAGGGTTAGGCCTAGGTTTAGGGTTAGGGTTAGGGGTAGTGCTAGGGTTAGGCTTAGGACTAAGGTTAGCGTTAGGGTTAGACTTAGAGGTAGGTTTAGAAGTAGGGCAAGGGTTAGGGTTAGGATAAGTCATAGGGTTAGTTCTAGAGTAACAGTTAGGGTGAGGGTGACGGTTAGGTTTAGGGTTAGGACTAGGGCTAGGGTTAGGTTTATGATTATGATTAGGGTTACTGTTAAGGTTAGGGTTAGGGCTAGGTATAAGGTTAGGGTGAGGGTTTCATTTTGGTTTATGGTAAGAGTTAGGGTTAGTGCTAGGACTAGCTGTAGGGTAAGTTTTAAAGTTAGGGTTTGTAATAAGGCAAGGGTTAGTTTTAGGGCTAGGGTTATGCTTAGGTTTAGGGTAAGAATGAGTGCTAGGGCTACAGCTAGGGTTAGCTTTAGGATTAGACTTGGGGTTAGAGTTTGTGTTAGCGCTGGGTTTTGTTTAGGGCTAGGACTAGGGTTAGGGTTAGAAGTTAAGGTTAGGGTTAGGGTTAAGTGTAGGATAAGGGTATGGCTAGGGCTAAGGTTAGGGTTAGGTTTAAGGTTACATTTGGGTTAGGGCCAGGGTTAAGTTTAGGGTTAGAAATAGGGTTAGGTTTAGGGCTAGGGTTACAGTTAGGGCTAGGGTTAGTGGTGAGAAAAGGGCTAGAGCTAGAGCTAGGGTAAGGTTTAGTGTTAGGCTTAGGTGTAGGGTGAGGCCTATGGTAAGGGCAAGGGTTAAGGTTGGGGTCAGGGCTAGGGTTAGGGCTAGTGTTATGGCTAGGACTAGTGTTAGAGGTAGAGTTAGGGGTAGGGCTATGATTAGGGATAAGGTTATGGCAAGATTTATGTGTAGGGCTAAGTCTAGGGCCAGAGGTAGCATTAGGGCTAGTTTCAGAATTAGGTATGAGGTTTGTGTTGGGGTTACGGCTAACATTCAGTTTAAGGCTAGGGTTAAGTTTAGGAATTGGGTAAGAGTAAGGTTTAGGGTTTAGGCTAGGAGTAGGGTCAAGGTTAGGTTTATGGTTAGAGTTAGGGCTAGGGCTAGTTTTTAGGTTAGGTCTGAATTTAGGATTAGGGTTACTGTTAAGGCTAAGGTTAGGGCTAGGTTTATCTTTAGGGCTAGGGTTAAGGTTAGGCAAAGGTTTACATTTAGGGTTAGGGCGAGGATTATGTTTAGGTTTAGGGTTATGGTTTAGGTTAGGGTTAGAGTAAGGGTTAGGGCAAGGGTTAGTGTTAGGTTTGGGGCTAAAGGTAGAGCTAGGGTTGGCGTTAGTGTTAGTGTTAGTGTTAGGTGTAGGGTTAGGGTTAGGGTGAGGTTAGTGCTAGTGTTAGGGTTAGGGCTAGTATAGGACTAGGGCTAGGGTGAGGGTTAGGGCTAGGATTTAGTTTAGTGTTAGGGCTATGCTGAGGGCGAGTGTTAGGGTTGGGGTCAGGGCTAGGGTTATGTTTATGTCTAGAGCTAGGGTTGGTGTTAGGGTAAGGTGTAGGTTTAGATTTAGGATTTAAGTTAGGGTAGGGTCAAAGCTATGGCTAGGGTTATGGCTATGGTAGGGCTAGAGCTAGAGGTAGGGTTAAGGTTGGTGTTAGGGTTAGGTATCGGGTTAGGGTTAGGGTTAGGGTTAGGTTTAATGCTAGGGGTAGGTTTAGGTCTAGGGCTAGGTTAGTGTTAGGGTTGGGGTTAGGGCTGGCATTAGGTCTAGGGCTAGGGCTAGAGCTAGTGTTAGCTTTAGTGTATGGATTAGGTTTAGGGTTAGTGTTTAGGGTGAGGGCTAGGTTTAGGGCTAGGGCTAGGGTTAAGGTTAGGGCTAGGATTAGGTTTATGGTTAGTAGTAGGGCTAAATCTAAGGTTAAAGTTAGGGTTAGTGTTTGGATTAGGGCCAACGCCAGAGCTACTGCTCAGTTTAGGCTTAGGGTTAGGTTTAGGGATAGAATCAGGGTCAGGACTAAAGCTAGGTTTAGGGTTAGGGTTAATGTTAGGGGTAGGGTTAGGGTTCAAACTATAAATAGGATTAGAGCTAGGGTGACGGCTATGGCTAGGGTTATGTTTAGGGTTTTATTTAAGAGTAGGCTTAGGTTTAGGGTTAGGATATGGTTAGATTTAGATTTAGGATGAGCGGTAGGGCTATGGCTAGCGTTATCTTTAGGATTAGGCTTGGGGCTAGAGTTATGGTTAGGGTTAAGTTTAGGCTAGGGCTAGGACTAGGGATAGAGTTAGGGGTTAAGGTTAGGGTAGGGGTTAATGTGGGATTAGCTCTAGGACTGCAGTTAGGGCTAGGGCTAGGGCTAGAGTTAGGGTTAGGGTTAGGGTTAGGGTTAGGGTTAGGGAAGGGCTAGGGCTAGGGTTAGGACTAGGGCTAGGGCTAGAGCTACGTTTAGGGTTGGTGTTAGGATTAGGTATAGGGTTTGTTTTAGGGATAAGGATAGGGTTAAGGTTAAGGCTGGGGTTTAGTTTTGGACTAGAGTTAGGGCTAGGGTTAGGATTTTGGCTAGGGGTAGGTTTAGGTTTAGGGCTAGGGCTAGGGCTAGGGATAAGGCTAGGGTTAGTGTTAGGATTAGGTCTAGGTTTGGAGTGTGGATTAGAGTTAGGGCTAGGGTCAGGGCTAGGTTTAGCTTTAGGGCTAGGGTTAAGATTAAGATTAGGGTTACATTTAGGGTTGGGGCAAGGGTTAATTTTCAGCTTAGTGTTAGGGTTATGGTTTTGGTTAGGGTTAGGGTCATGGCTAGGGTTAGTTTTAGGGTTTGGGATTGAGCTAGAGCTAGGGTTCCGGTCAGTGTTAGTTTTAGGTCTAGGGTTAGAGTTAGAAGTAGGTGTAAGTTTAGTGTTAGGGTTGGGGCTAGGATTAGGGCTAGGGTTGGGGCTAGGATTAGGTTTAGGGTTAGGGCTAGGGATAGTTTTTGGTTTAGGTTTAGGGCTTGGGCTAGGGTGGGTTTCAAGTTTCATTTAGGGCTAGGGTTAGGTTTAAGGTATGGATACAGTTATATTTAGGGTTAGGATGAAGACTTGGGCTATAGCTAGTGTTAGCTTTAGAATTAGATTTAGAACTAAGGTTAGGGTTAGGGTTAGATTTAGGGCTAGGTTTAGGCTTGGGCTCGAAATTGGGTTAGGGTTAGAAGTTAGAGTTAGGGGTAGGGTAAGAATAAGTGCTAGGGCTAGGTTTAAGGTTAGTGTTAGTGTGAGGTGTAGGGTTAGTTTAAGGGTTAGGGCTAGGGCTAGGGCAAATGCTAGGGTTAGGGTTAGTGGTAGGTTTAGGGCTAAACCTTGAACTAGGCTTAGTTCTTATGTAGGTTTAGGGTTAGGGTTAGGTCTAAGGCTAAGGTTCGTGTTAGCATTAGGTCTAGGGTTAGGGTTTGGGCTATGGCTCAGTCTCAGGTTAGCGCTAGTGGGAGGGTTAGAGTTAGGGCTAGGGTTAGGTCTAGAACCAGGGCTTGGCCTAGGGACAGGGATAGGGTTAGTATTATGGTTAGGTCTAGGGTTAAGGTTAGGACAAGGGCTACAACTGAGGCTAGGTTTAGGGCTAGAGCTAGGGATCGGGTTAGTGTTAGTTTTAGGTTCTAGGGTTATGGTCAGGGTTAGTGTTAGGGCCAGGGTTAGGTTTAGGGTTAGGGCTAGGGTAAGGGCTAGGGTAAGGGCTTGGGCTAGGGTTAGGTTAAGGATGAAGTCTATGATTAGGGTAAGTATTAGTGTTAGGGCTAGGGCAAGGGCTAGGGTAGGGCTAGGTTTAGGTTTAGGTCTAGGTCTAGTGTTACGGCTAGGTTTAGGGTTAGGACTAGGGTTAGTGCTAGGGCTAGGCTTAGAGTTAGGATTATGATTTGGTTTTGGGTTAGGGTTTGCCCTCCCATTAATGTTAGGGTCAGGATTTCATTTAGGGTCAGGGCTTGGGTCAGTGTTAGGGTCAGGTCCCAGGTTAGAATTAGGGCCAGGGTTAGAATAAGGGCCAGGGCTAAGGCTTGGTTTAAAGTTAGGGTTAGGGTTAGGACCAGGGCTAATGTTAGGGTTAGGGTTAAAGTCAGGGTTAGGGTTATGTTTTGGGTTAGGGTTAGGGTAAGGGTTAGGATATGTTTGGGGTTAGAGTTAGGGTTAGGGCTAGATTTAGGGCTGGGGTTAGGTTTAGGGCTAGCTTTTGTGTTAGGTTAGAGTTACATTTAGGGTTATGGCAAGGGTTAAGTTTCGGTTTAGGGTTAAATTTAGTATTTTGGTTCGGGTTAGGGTAAGGGTGAGTGTTACAGTATTGGCTAGAGCTAGAGCTGGGGTTCAGTTTGTATTAGTGTTAAATCTAGGGTTAGTGTTAGGGGCAGTGGTAGGGCTAGAGCTAGGGTTAGGGTTAGTGCTAGGGTTAGGAATAAGGTTAGTCTTAGTGTTAGGGTTAGGGCTAGGTTTGGGGCTAAATCTTCGTTTAGGGCTAGGGTAGGGTTTAGGATTACGGCTGATGTTAGAACTAGGGTTAGGGCTAGCATTAAAGTTGGGGTAAGGATTAGGATTAGGATTTGGTTTAGATTTAGGTATAAATCTAGGGCTAAGATTATGGTTCGATTTAGGATTCGGGTTATGGTTTGGATACTGTTAGGGTTTGGGTTAGGTTTAGCATTAGAGTTTGGCTAGGTTAATGTTTGCGATAAGGTGAGTGTTAGTTTTAGGGTTATGGGTAGGGCTAGAGGTTGCATTTCGGCTAGGGTTAGTGTCTGGACTAGGCTTAATGTTAGGGTTAATGTTACACTTAGGGTTAGGGTAAGAGTAAGGGTAAGTTTAAGGTTAAGATTAGGGTTAGGTTTAGGTTTAAGGTTCAGGTTAGGGCTAGGGCTAGGGTGAGGGCTAGGGTTAGGTTTTGGGTAGGAATGGGGCTAGGGTTCAGGTTATGGTGAGGTTGAGGCTTAGGGTTTGGTTTAGAAGTAGGGTTTGGGTTAGGTTTAGGTTAAGGGGTAGTGTTAGGGCTAGAGTTTCAGCTAGGCGAGGCTGAGGGTTAGGTTCAGGTCTAGGGTTCAGGCTAGGGCTAAGGTTAGGGTTAGAATTATGGTTAGGGTTAGGGTTCATTTCAGAGGTAGGGCTCAGGCTAGGGTTAGCGTTGGGGTTCCATTTAGGTTTAGGGTTAGGGATAAGGTTAGGAGTAGGGTTAGTGCTAGGGTTAGGATTAGGATTAGGACTAGTGCTAGAGTTAAGGTTAGGCCTAGGATTAGATTTAGGGTTAGGGCTAGGGCTAGGGCTAGGGTTAGAGATAAGTTTAGTGCTGGGGCTGGGTTTAGGTTTGGGTTTAGATCTAGCGTTAGGGTTAGCCTAGGGCTAGGGTCGGGTCTAGGGTTAGATTTTGGGTAGTGATAGGGCTAGGGTTAGGGTTAGGGTGCGGTTGAGGCTTAGGAGTAGGTTTAGGTTTGGGGTTAGGGTTTGGGTTAGGGTTCGGGTTAGACTAGGGGTTAGGGTTAGGGTTAGAGCTAGAGCAGGGTTTTGGTTAGTGTTAGTTTTAGGTGTAGAGTTGAGGGTAGGGTAAGGTTATGGTTAGTATTAGGGCTAAGGTTAGTGTCAGGGTTAAGAATGAGGTTAGTATTAGGGTAAGGATTATGAATGGGATCAGATTCAGGGTTAGGGCCAGTGCTAGTGTTAGGGTTAGGTTTTCATTTAGAGTTAGCTGTAGGGTTACGGCTAGCATTACTGTTAGGGTTAGGGTTAGGGCCCAAGCTATGGTTAGGGTTAGTGTTAGGAATAGGTATAGTGTTTGTGTCAGAGTTATGTCTAGGGTTAATGTTAAGGCCAGGGTTAAGTTTAGGATTAGGGTTATGTTTAGGGTTAGGGTTAGGTTTAGAGTTAGTGTTAGGGTTAGGTTTGGGTTTAGGTTTAAGGTTAGGTTTAGGTCTAGGGTTAGTATTAGGGTTTGGGCTAAAGGTAGAGCTAAGATTGGGGTTAGTGTTACATCTAGGGTTAGTGTTAGGGTTAGGGGTGAAGTCAGTGTTAGTGTTAGGGCTAGGGCTAGGAGCTGGCTAGGGCTCGGGTTTGGGCAAGTAGTAAATTTAGAGTTAGGGCTATGGTGAGTGTTAGAGTTAGGGCTAGGATTATGTTTCGGCCTAGGGCTAGGGTTGGCGTTAGTGTGAGGTGTAGGTTTAGGTTTAGGGTTAGATTTAGGGTAGGGTAAAAGCTATGGCTGGGGTTAGGGCTAGGGTTAGGGCTAGAGCTAGACTTAGGGTTAGGGTTAGGATTAAGTCTAGAGGTAGGGTTAGGGTTAGGTTTAGGGCTAGTGTTACAGCTAGGGCTATGGTTAGGGTTAGGTTTAGGTTAGGGCTTGGACTAGGGTCAGGGTTAGAACTAGAGCAGGGTTTGGGTTAGTTTTAGGTTTTGGTCTTGGGTGGAGGGTAGGGTTAGGGTTAATGTTAGGGCCAGGGTTCATGTAAGGGTTAAGAATAAGGTTAGTATTAGAGTTAGAATTTTGATTAGGGTTAGGGTTAGAGTTAGGGCTAGAGCTAGTGTTATAGTTAGGTTTTCATTTTGGGTTAGGTGTAGAGTTAAGGCTAGGGTTAGAGTTAGGGTTATGATTAGGTTTAGAGTTATAGTTCGGGCTAGCGGTTAGGGATCGAACTTTGGTTAGGGTTAGGGCTAGGTTTAAGCTTAGGTTTAGGCTTAGGGTTAGAATCAGAATCAGGGCTAAGGCCAGATTTATGTTAGGTTGAGTCTCAGGGTTAGTTTTAGGGTTAGGTTTAGGGTTCAAACTAGGAATAGGATTAGGGTTTAATGTAAGGGCTATGGCTGGGGTTATATTTATGGTCATGGTTAGGGTTAGGGTGAGGGCCAGGTCTAGGACTAAGGTTACGTTTAAGTCTAAGTTCAGGGCTAGGGCTATTGTTTGTGTTGAGATTAGGATTATGGCCAGGGCTGGGGTTTGGTTTAGGGATAGGATTAGGGCTACGTTTAGGGTTACGTTTAGGGTTACGTTTAGGGTTAGGGTTAGGGCTATGGTTTGTGTTAGCGTGAGGGTTAGGGCTAGGGTTTTGTTAGGGCTAGGGCTAGAGATAGAGCTAGATTTCGGGTTAGTGTTAGGGTTAGGTCTAATGTTACATTTAGGGTTAGGATTATGGCTAAGTTTAGGGCTAGGGTTAGTTTTAGGGTTAGATCTGAGGTTAGGGTTAGGGTTAGGTGTAAGACTTGGGCTTGGGCTAGGGTTAGTGTAGGTTTAACTCTAGGGTTAGGGCTAGGGCTACAGTTAGGTTTAGGGTTAGAGCTAGAATTAGGGTTAGGTGTAGAGTTAGGGTGAGGGCTACAGGAAGGTCTAGTCTTCAGGTTAGGGTTAGAATTAGGGCTATGGCAAGGGCTAGTGTTAGCACTTGGGTAGGGTTATGTTTAAGGTTAGGGTTAGAACTAAGGTTAGGGCTAGGGCCCAGTGTAGGTGTTAGGGTAAGGTCTAGGGCTAGGAACAGGATTACGTCTATGGTTAGGCTAGGGTTAGCATTAGGGTTAGGGTTAAGTTTAGAATTAGAGTTAGGTTTAGGATAAGGGCTAGGGCTAGTGTTAGAGTTAGAGTTATGGTTAAGGATAAAGGTTAAGGCTAGGGCTAGGGTTTGGGTTAAGGTTAGGTATAGGGTTGGGGCCGGGGTTACGTTTAGGGCTAGGATTAGGGATGTGGATAGGTTGCAGGTAAGGGTTGGATTAGGGTTCTGGCTAGGGTTAGGAATAGGCTAGGGTTAGTGTTTGGGCTAGGGTTAGGGTATCATTTAGGGTTAGGGTTAGGAATAGCATTAAGTGTAGAATTAGTTCTAGGGCAAGGGTTAGGGCTAGGCCTAGGAATAGCTGTAGGGTTTGGGCTATTAATAGGGTTAGCATTAGGGATAAGGTTTGTGGTAGGGCTGTAGTTTGGTATAGATATAGGTTTAGGGTTAGGGCTAGGGCTACGGCTAGAGCTAGGGTTCAGGTTAGTGTTAGGGCTAGGTCTAGAGTTATGGTTAGGGTTAAGTCTAGGTTTTTGTTTGAGGTTAGAGCTAGGATTAGGGGTAAGGGTAGGGTTAGGGCTTGGTTCAGGGCTAGGTTTAAGGTTAGGGTTAGGATAAGTTCTAGCAGATGTTTAGGGTTAGGGTTTGGGTGAGGGCTAGGTTTATAGTTAGGATTAGGTTAAGGTGGGGCTAGGGCTAGGTCTAGGATAAGTTTTAGGGTTAGGGTTAAAGTTAATGCAATGGTTAGGTTACGTGCTTGGTTTAGGGTCAAGGTTAGAATCAGGGCAAGGTCTTAGGCTATGGTTATGGTTGGGATTAGGGCTAGGGCTAGGGTTATTAATTGGGTGATGGTTAGGGTTACATTTAGGGTTAGGGAAAGGGTGAAGTTTAGTGTTAGTGTTACGGTTAGATTTAGGTTTAGTGTTTTAGTTGGGTTGAGGTTTAGGTTTAGGTGTAGGGTTAGTGTTAGGGCTATGGCTATAGGTAGGAATAGGGTTAGTGTTAGTGTTAGGTCGAGGATTAGGGTTAGGGCTAGGCTTAGGGCTATGGCTAGGCTTTGGGTTAGGATTACGATTGGAATAAGGGTTAGCCTTAGTGTTAGAATTTGGGCTAGGGTTATGACTAGGGCTAGGGTTAGTGTTCAGGTTAGGTCTGATGTTTGGGTTTGTGTAAGGCTTATGGCTAGTGTTAGTGTTAGAGTTATTAATAGAGCTAGAGCTAGGCTTAGGTTTAGTGTTTGGTTTTGGTCTAAGTTTAGAGTTAAGGTTAGTATTAGGGCTAAGTTTAAGGCTAGGGTTATGTCTAGGGTAAGGCCTAGGATTAGGGTTAGGGCTAGGACTAGGGTTATGGCTAGCTATCAGGCTTGGGTTAAGATTTCAGTTAAAATTAGTGTTAGGGTTAGTGTCCGAGATAGAATTAGGGCCAGGGTAGGGTTAGTGTTAGGGTTCATTTAGGGATACGGTTAGTTATTAGGGTTAGGGCTAGATCTAGAGCTAGGGTTAGGGTTAGAGTTAGGGTCAGGTGTAGGGTTAGGATTCTAGTTAGGGTTAGGGCTTGGAGTAGGGCTAGAGCTAGAGCTACTGTTAGGGTTAGTGTTAGAATTAGGTCTAGGGTTAAGGTTAGATTTAGGGTTAGGCTTTTGATTAGGGTTCGGGTTAGGGTTAGGTTAAGGGCTAGGGTTGTTGTTAGGGTTTGAACAAGAGCTAGAGCTAGGTTTTGGGTTAGTGTTAGGGGTCGGTCTCATGGTACATGTAAGGTTAAAATTAGGGCTAAGTTTAGGGTTAGGGTCAAATCAAGTGTAAGGGCGAGGGTTAGGGTTAGGGCTAGGGTTAGGGCTAGAACTATGGTTATGGCTAGGGTTAGAGCAAGGGTTATGGCTAGGGGTAGGGCTAGGGTTAGTTTGACACTTAGGTCTAGGGTTAGGGTTAGACTAAGGTCTAGGGCTTTCGTTAGGGCTAGGGTAGTGTAAGGTTTAACTCTATCGTTAGGGTTTTGGTTAGGGCTAGGACTAGGGCTAGGTGTAGATTTAGGGTTAGGCCTAGGGCTTAGGTTAAGGTTAGGGTTATGGCTGGGTTAGATATACAGCTAGAATTAGGGTTAGAACTAGGATAAGTGTTAGGGGTAGAGTTAGGGTGAGCATTAGGGCATGGTCTAAACTTAGGGTTAGGATTATGGTTAGGGCTAGGTCTAGGGTTATTGTTTGTGCTAAATTTAGGTCTAGGGATAGGGTTAGGACTTGGGCTATGGTTATTGTTAGGGTTAGGGTTAGGGTTCGAGTTAAGACTAGTGTTAGTTCTAGGGTAAAGTTTTAGTTTTAGTTTTAGAAATAAGACTACACCTAGAGGTTTGGGCTAGGATTATGTTTAGGTTTAGCATCAGGGTAATGTGTAAAGTTATGGTTAGGATTAGGATTAGGGTTAGAAATAAGGTTATTGATAGGGTAAATGTTAGCCTTCTGTTTAGTATTAGGGCACAGGTTAAGTTTATTGTTAGGGATAGGGTTTTGGTTAGGTTTAGGGTCAGGGTTAGGGCCAGGGTTAGTGTTAGGGCTAGGGTGAGAGGTAGGGTGAAGATTAGTGTTAGGTTTTGGTTTTGTTTTGGAGTTAGAATCAAGGCTAGGGTTAGGGGTAAGGCTAGGGTAACAGCTAGGAATATGATTAGGGTTAGGGTTAGGGCTGAGGCTAGGATAAGGTGTAACATTACGATTAGGGTTAGGGTTAGGGTTAGTGCTAGGGTTAGGGCTAGGATTTGAGTTAGGGCTAGGCTTAGACTTAAGGTTTTGTTTATGGTAAGTGTTAGGGTTAAGTTTAGGACTAGAGTTAAAGCTAGGGTTAGGGTGATGGCTAGGGCTAGAGCAAGAGTTAGGGTTAGTGTTAAGGTTAGGTATAGGGTTAGGGTAAGGGGTAGAATTAGGTGTAGGGCTAGGGTTAGGTTAATGGCTAGGGTTAGGGTTAGTTTTAGGGTTAGGGTTAGGGCTACAGTTAGTGTTAGGGTTAGGGCTAGAGCTAGAGCTAGGGTTCATGTTAGTGTTAGGGTTCGGTCCAAGATTATGGTTATGGTCAGGGTTAGGGTTAGGTCCAGGGTTGGGGTTAGTATCTGGGTCAGGGCTAAGGCCAGGGTTAGGTTTAGATTTAGGGTTAGGTTTGAAGACAGTTTTGGGGTTAGGTTTAGGGTTAAATTCAAAGTTAGGTTTAAGTTTAGCGTTAGGATAACATTTTGGATACGTTTAGGGTTAGGGTTTAGGTGAGGGTTAAGTTTGGGGTTAGGCTTAGGGCTAGGGACACTGTTGGTATTACGGTTAGTTCTAGGGTTAGGGACAAAATTAGGGCTTTGGTTAGACTAGGGTTAGAGTTAGTGTTAGGTTTAGGGTTAGGATTAGGATTAGGTATAAAGTTAGTTTAAAGTTAGGGCTAGAGCTAGAGCTAGACTTAGGGTCAGTGTTAAATTTAAGTCTAGGGTTAGGCTTAGGGTTAGGGTTACAACTAGGGTTAGGGCTTGGGCTAGAGCTAGGGTTAGGGTTAGTGTTAGGGTTTGGTCTAGGGTTAGGTTTAAGGTTAGGTCTAGTTAGTATTAGGGTTTTGATTAGGGTTAGATTCAGGGTTAAGTTTAGGACTAGAGTAAGTGTTGGGGCTAGGTTTTGTGTTAAGTTTAGGTCTATTGTTAGAGGTATATTTAGGGTTAGGCTAAGGGCTAAGGTTAGGGTTAGTATTTCATCAGAGCTAAGCCTGGGTTATTGTTAGAGTTATGGTTAGGGTTAGGATCAATTTAGGTTTAGGGTTATGCTTAAGGCTTGGGATATGCTTATTATTAAGGTTAGGGTTAGTGTTAGAATTAGGGCTAAGGCTAGTTCTAGGGTAGGGTTTAAGTTTAGGATTAGAAATAAGTCTACAGTTAAGGGTTAGGGCTAGGATTACAGTTGGGGTGAGAATCAGAGTTAGGTCTAGGGTTATGGTTAGGGTTAGGATTAGGGCTAGAAATAGGATTAATCATAGGGTAAGTGTTGGGGTTACATTTAGGATTAGGGCAAGGGTTAAGTTGAGTGTTAGGGATAGGGTTAGGGTTTTGGTTAGGTTTAGGTTTAGGGTCAGGGCCAGGGTTAGTGTCAGGGTTAGGGCTAGGACGAGAGCTAGGCTGATGGTTAGTGTTAGGTATAGGTCTAGGGTTGGGGTTTGGGTTATGGCAAGGTTTGGGGTAAGGCTAGGGTTAGGTCTAGGTTTATGTTTAGAACAAGAGTTACAGCTAATTCTAGAGTGAGTGTTAGTGTTAGGGCTAGGGTTAGGGCTAGGCTTAAGTTAAGGGCTAGGAATATGATTAGGTTTTGGGTTATTATTCATGCTAGGGTTAGGGTTAGGGTTAGTGTTAGAGTTAGGGCTTGGGCTAGGGCTAGAGGTAGAGTTAGGGTTTGCATTAGGGTTAGCGTTAGTCTAGGGTTATGGTTATGTTAGGGTTAGGTCCAGGGTTGGGGTTTAGTATCAGTGTCAGGGCTGAGGCTAAGGTTAGGTTTAGGACTAGGGTTAAAGACTAGGTTAGGGTTTGGTTTAAGGTTAGGGTTAGGATAAGTTTTAGGATATTTTTAATGGTTTTTAGGGTTTGGGTGAGGGCTACTTTGGGGGTTAGTGTTAGGGTTAGGGTTACAGTTGGGTCTGGGGCTAGGTCTAGGGTAATTTTTATGGTTAAGTTTAAGGATAAGGCCATGGTTAGATTTGGTGCTCTTTAGGGTTAAGGTTAGAATCAGGGTAAGGTCTAAGGCTATGGTTATGGTTGGGATTAGGGCTAGGGATAAGGTTATTAATCGAATAATGGTTAGGGTTATGTACGGGGTTAGGGCAAGGGTGAAGTTTAGTGTTACAGTTAGGGTTAGGTTTAGGTTTAGTGTTTTGGTTAGGTTTAGGTTTAGGGTTAGGGTTAGGTGTAGGGTTAGTGTTAGGGTTAGGGCTATGGCTGTATTTAGGAACAGGGTTAGTTTTAAGGTTAGGTCTAGAATTAGTGTTAGGGCTAGGCTTAGAGCTAGGGCTATGCTTAGGTTTAGGATTAGGAATAGAATTATGGTTAGACTTAGTGCTAAGATTAGGGATAGGGTTATGACTAGGGCTAGGGTTAGTGTTGGGGTTAGGTCTAATGTTAATGTTAGGTCTAATTTTAGGGTTAGTGTAAGGTTTAGGGCTAGGGTTAGTTTTTGAGGTATTAATAAATCTTTTGCTAGGTTTAGGGTTAGTGTTTGGTTTAGGTTTAGGTTCAGGGCTAGGGCTAGGGTTATGGCAAGGGCCAGAAATAGAAAGAGGGCCGGGGTTACAGTAAGGGTTAAGGCACGGTCTAGGGCTAGAACTTGTGTTAAGTTTTCAGTTATAATTAAGTTTAGGGAAGGGTTCAGGCTAAAGCTAGGGCTAGAGATAGGGTTAGGTTAGAAATAGGGTTAGGTTTAGGTTTAAGGCTAGATCTAGAGGTAGGGTTATGGTAAGGGTTAAGGCACGGTCTAGGAGCTAGAACTTGTGTTAAGTTTTCAGTTATAATTAAGTTTAGGGAAGGGTTTGAGCTAAAGCTAGGGCTAGAGATAGGGTTAGGTTAGAAATAGGGTTAGCTTTAGGTTTAAGGCTAGATCTAGGGGCAGGGTTATGGTTAGTGTTAGGGTTTGGTCTAGGGTTAGGGTTAACGTTAGAACTAGGTTAAGGCTTCATTAGTTTTAGGGTTAGAGTTAGGGTTATGGTTAGGTCCATGGTTGGGGTTAGTATCAATGTTAGGGCTAAGGCTAGGTTTAGGTTTAGGTTCAGGTTTGGGGTTAAATGAACAGTTAGTGTAAGGGTTAGGTGTAGGTTTAGGGCTAGAGTTAGGGTTAAGGCTAGGGGGAGGGTTAGTGCAAGGGCTATGGTTAAGGCTAGGGTTAAGGTAAGGTTTAGTTTCAGGAATACGGCTAGTGCTAGGGTTAGTTTTAAGCTTAGTTTAGGGTTAGGTTTATGGTTGGTTCTAGGGCTTAGGCAAAGGCTATGGTAGTGTGAGGTTTAAGTCTAGGGTTAGGGTTTTGGTTAGGGGTAAGACTAGGGCTAGGGCTAGTGTTAAGTGTTAAGACTAGGGTTAGGTCTAGTGTTAAGGTTAGGTTTATGACTGGGGTAGGGCTACAGATAGAATTAAAATTAGAGCAATGATAAGTGGTAGGTGTAGAGTTAGGGTGAGGGCTAGGGCAAGGTGTAAAGTTAGGGTTAGTGTTATGGTTAGGGCTAGGTCTGGGGTTATCATTTTTGCTAAAGTTTGGTCTAGGGTTAAGGTTAGATCTTGGGCTATGGTTATTGTTTGGGTTAGGGTAAGGTTTAGTGTTAAGGCTAGGGCTAGTTCAAGGGTAAGTTTTAGGTTAAGGGTTAGAAATAAGAATATGGTTAGGGGTTAAGGCTAGGGTTACAGTTAGGGTGAGAATCAGGGTAAGGTCTAAGGTTATGGAAAGGATTAGGATTAGGGCTAGGAATAGGGTTACTGATAGGGTAAGTGTTAGGGTTATGTTCAGGATTAGGGCACAGTTTAAGTTTAGTGTTCGGGATATGGTTAGGATTTCAGTTAGGGTTAGGGTTAGGGTTAGGATCAGGGCCAGGGTTAGTGTTAGGTTTAGGTCTAGGGTTGGGGTTATGGATAGGGATAGGGCTAGAGTTAGGTTTAGAACTACGGTTACAGCCAGAGCTAGGGTGAGGGTCAGGGTAAGGGATAGAAAAAGGGCTAGGCCAAGGGTAAGGGCTAGAATTTTGATAAGGGTTATGGTTAGTTTCAGGGATAGGGTTAGTGTTAGGATTGGTGTTGGAGTTAGGGGAAGGGTTAGGCTTAAGGTATCATTTAAGTTTACATTTAGGGTTAAGTTTAGGGCTAGAGTTTAAGCTAGGGCTAGAGCAATAGTTCAGGTTTGTGTCAGGTTTAGTTCTAGAGTTAGGGTAAGGGCTAAGATTAGGTGTAGGTCTAGGGTTCGGTTTATGGCCAGCATTAGGGTTAGTTTTAGGGTTAGTGTTAGGGTTAGGGCTAGAGCTAGAGCTAAGGTTCGTGTTAGGGTTAGGGTTAGGTCTAGGGTTATGGTCATGTTTAGGGTTATGATTAGCACTATCTCTAATCCTAAATCTAACCAAACACTAAACCTAACCCTAACCCTAACACTAACACTAGTCAAAACCCTAACAATAACCCTAACACGTGCTCTAGCCCGAACTCTAGCCCTAACCCTAATCCTAACTTTACCCTAGGCCTAGCTGAAGATCTAGCCCTAAACTTAACCTTAAGCCTAAACAAAACCTTAACCTTAACCCTAGCATCAGCCAAAACCCTAACCCAAGACCCAAACCTAACCCGAAACCTAATCCTAGCCATAACCATAACCCTAACCCTAGACCTAACCCTAATAATAATTTGAACCCTAGCTCCAGTCCTAGGCCTAACCCAAACAATAACCCTAGCCCTAACCCTAAACCTAACCCTAACCCTAACCCAAACCATAGACCTAATGCTAAAACTAACCTTAGCCCTAGCCCAAAACATGACCCTAACCCTAGCCCTATGCCTAATCTTAGCCCTTACCCTAACCCCAGACCTAACCCTAACATTATCACCAACTCTTACCCTAGCCCTAGACCTAAGCCTAGCCCTAACCCTAATTCTAACCATAATGCTAGCCCTAGCTGAAACTGTAGCCCTGAAAATAACCCTAACACTAAACATATTAAACCCTAACCCTAAGCCTAGTGTTAGCCCAAACCCTAACCCTAGCCCTAACCCGAACCCTAACCATAACCTAACCCTAACCCTAATCATAACTGTAAACCTATCCTTACACCTAGCCCTAGCCCTAGCCCTAGGCCTATCCCTAATCCTATCCCTAAACCTAACCCTAACCCTAAGCTAACCCTAGCCCTAAAGATAATCCTAGCCCTAAGCCTAACCCAAGTCCTAACCCTAACACAAACCCTAGCCCATGCCCTAACCCAACCCTAACCCTAGCCGTAAACCTAACCTTAGCCCTACACCTAATCTTAGCCCTTACCCTAACCCTAAACCTACCCTAACACTAATGCTACCCTAACACTAATCTTAACCTTAAACTTAACCAAAACCCTCATCCTAAACCTAACAGTAACACTATACTTAACTATTGACCTAACCCTAAACATAACCCTAACCCTTATCCATTCAATAACCCTACCCCTAGCCCTAATGCTAACCCTAACCTTAGCCTTAAACCTTAACCTGATTCTAACCCTAACCCTAAATCTAGACCTAATCCTAACACTAACCCTAATCCTACTCTATCCCTAGTCCTAGCCCAAGCTATAAACCTAGCTGTAATTGTAGCCCTAACCCTAACCATAGACATAACCCTAACACTAACACTAACCCTGGCTCTAGCTCTAGCCCTAACCCTAAAACTAACCCTATACCTAATCCTAACCCTAACCCTAGGCCTAACCCTAACACCTACCCTGCCCCTAGCCATAACCCTAGCCCTAACTGTAACCCCAACCCTAACCCTAACTAAAAACTTAACCCAACCTCTAGCCCTAGCCCTAGCCCTAGCCCTAGCCCTAGCCCTAGCCCTAGCCCTAGCCCTAGTCTATAACCATTACCCTAACCCTAACCCTAGCCCTAACACTAACACTAACACAAATCCTGGGCCTAACTCGAACAATAGCCCTAGACTTAATCCTAACACTAACCCTAGCCATAACCCTAACCCTTAACATAGTCGTAACCCTAGCCCTAGCCCAAACCCTAGCCATAGCCCTAACTGTAACCCAAGCCCTAAACCTATCCCTAACCCAAGACCAAAACATAACCCTAGGTGTAGCCCTAACCCCAGCCCTAACCCTAACCCAAAACCTACACTTAACCCTTACACTAAATCTAGCCCCAGCCCAAGTCCTAGACCTAACCTTAGCCCTAGCCGTAGACCTAACCCTAACCCTAGATCAAAACATAAAACTAACACTATCCCTACCACAAGCCCTACCCTATTCCTAACCCTCACCCTAAAACTATGTATAATCCTAACCCTAACCCTAAACCAAACCCTAACACTAAAACTAACCCTAGCTCTAGCCCTACCCATAGGTTTAGCCCTAGCCTAAACCTTACCATGACCTTAGCCCTACTCTAGCCCACACCTAATGATAACCTTAAGCCAAAGCCTAACCCTAACCAAAACCCTAGACCTAACCCTAACACTAACCCCAGCCCTAGTCCTAACCATAGCCTTTATCCTAACCCCCAAAATAACACTAATTCTAAACTTAACCCTAAACCTAGCCCTAGACTGAACCCTGTCTGTAACTGTAACTGTAGTCCTAGCCCTGGCCCTTGTCCTAGCCCTACTGTAACTCTAACTTTAACCTTAGTTCTAGCCCTAACCCTAACTCTAATCCTAACCCTAAAACTTATTCTAGACCTATATCTGGCCCTAGCCCTAACTCTAAACTTAACCCTAACCCTAACCCTAGTACTCACCCAAACCCTAACCCTAAATGTATCATAACCCTTACCCTAACCATAAACTTAAACCTGACCCCAAAACTAGTCCTAACTCTAATCCTAACCCTAACCCTCTACCTAACCCCAGCCATTTAAGTTTAGTGTTAGGGATAGGGTTAGAATTTTGGTTATGTTTGGGGTTAGGGTTTGGGCAAGGCTTAGTGTTAGGTTTAGGGCTAGGGGTAGAGCTAGGGTGAGGGTTAGTGTCAGGTTTAGGTCTAGGGTTGGGGTTAGGGTTATGGCTAGGGTTAGGGGTAAGGCTAGGGTTAGGGCTAGGGTTAGGTTTAGAACTACACTTACAGCTAGCTCTAGGGTGAGGGTTATGGTTAGGGCTAGGATTAGGGCCAGGCCTAGGGTAAGGGCTAGTGTTCTGATTAGGGTTAGGATTAGTGTTAGGGCTAGGGTTAGGGTTATGGTTAGGGATAGTGTTAGAATTAGGGCTATGGTTAGGCTTAAGGTTTTGTTTAGGGTTAAGGTTACCGTTAAGTTTAGGGCTAGAGTTAAAGCTAGGGCTACAGTGAGGGTTAGAGTTAGGATTAGAGCTGTGGTTAGGGTGAAGGTTAGTGGTATGGTTAGGGCAAGGGCTAGCATTATGGCTAGAATTAGGGTAACATTTAGGGGTAGGACTAGGGCTAGGGTTAGTTTTAGGTTTAGGTTTTGGTTAGGTTTAGGGTTAGTTCTAGGGTTTTGGCTAAGGCTAGGGTAGTGTAAGGTTTAAGTCTAGGGTTAGGGTGTTGGTTAGGGCTAAGACTAGGGCTAGTGCTAGTGTTAGGGTTAGGTCTAAAGTTAAGGTTAGATTTATGGCTGGGGTTAGGGCTACAGATAAAATTAGGGTTAGAGCTAGGATAATTGGTAGGTATAAAGTTAGGGTGGGGGCTAGGGCAAGTTGTAAAGTTAGGGTTAAAGGTATGGTTAGGGCTCGGTGTGGATTTATTTTTTGTGCTAAAGTTTGGTATAGGGTTAGGTTTAGGGCTTGGTCTATGGTCATTGTTTGGGTTAGGTTTAAGCTTGGAGTTAAGGCTAGGGCTAATGCCAGGGTAAGGTTTAGGGTTAGGGTTAGAAATAAGGCTATCGTTAGGGGCTAAGGCTAGGGTAACCATTAGTGTTAGAATCAGCACAAGTTCTAAGGTTATGGTTAGGAGTAGGGCTAGAAATAGGATTATTGATAGGGTAAGTGTTAGGGTTATGTTTAGGGTTAGGGCACAGTTCAAGTTTAGTGTTAGGGATAGGGTAAGGATTTTGGTTAGGCTTAGGTTTAGGGTTAGGGCAAGGCTTCGTGTGAGGTTTAGGGCTAGGGCTAGAACTAGTGTGAGGGTTAGTGTTAGGTTTAGGTCTAGGGTTGGGGTTAGGGTTACGGCTAGGGTTAGGGGTAAGGCTAGGGTTAGAGTTAGGGTTAGGTTTAGAACTATAGCTACAGCTAGTGCTAGGGTGAGGGTTAGGGTCAAGGCTAGGATTAGGGCTAGGCCTAGGGTAAGGGCTAGAATTATGATTAGGGTTAGGGCTAGGGTTAGGGTTAGTGTTAGAATTTGGGCTAGGGTTAGGCTTAAGGTTTCATTTAGGTTTATTGTTAGGGTTAAGTTTAGGGCTAGAGTTAAAGCAAGGGATAGGATGAGGTTTAGGGCTGGCTAGGGATAGGGTTAGGGCTAGAGTAAGAGTTTGGGTTTGTGTCAGGGTTAGGTCTAGAGTGTGGGTAAGGGCTAGGATTCGGTGTAGATCTAGGGTTAGGTTTATGGCTAGGGTTAGGTTTAGTCTTCGGGTAAGGGTTAGGGCTTAGGATAGTGTTTGTTTTAGGGCTAGAGCTAGAGCTAGGGTTCATGTTAGTGTTAGATTTAGGTCTAGGGTTATAGTTAGGGTTAGGGTTAGGTTTAGGTCCAGGGTTGGGCATAGTATTATGATTAGGGTTAAAGCGTTGGGTAGGTTTAGGTTTAGGGTTGGGGTAAAGAAAAGGTTAGGGTTGGGTTTAGTGCTATGTTCAGGTTTAGGTTTAAGGGTAGGGTTTGGATAATATTTAGGATGTGTTTAGAGTTAGTGTTTGGGTGAGGGCTAGGTTTGGGCTTGGTGTTAGGGTTAGGGTTGGGGTGGGGCTAGGTCTAGGGTAAAATTTAGGGTTAGGTTAAGAATTAGGCTACGGTTAGCTTTAGTGCTTGGTTTAAGGTTAATTTTCGAATCAGGGTTAGGTCTAAGGCTATGGTTATGGTTGGGATTAGGGCTAGGGATAGAGTTATTAATAGGGTAAATGTTGGGGTTACTTTCAGGATTTGGGCAAGGGTGGAGTTTAGTGTTAGTGTTAGTGTTAGGGTTAGGTTTAGTGTTTTGATTAGTTTTAGGGTTAGGGTTAGGTGTAGCGTTAGTGTTAAAATTAGGGCTTCAGCTATACATAGGGTTAGGATTAATGTGAAGGTTAGGTCTAGGGTTAGGATTAGGGCTAGGCTTAGGGCTACAGCTAGGCTTAGATTTAGGATTAGGATTAGAATTAGAGTTAGCCTTGGTGTTAGTGTTAGGGATAGGTTTACGGCTAGGGCTAGGGTTAGTGTTAGGTTTAGGTCTAATGTTAGGTTTAGGTCTAATTTTAGAGTGAGTGTAAGGTTTAGGGCTAGGGTTAGTGTTAGAGTTAGAAATAGAGCTTGAACTAGGGTTAGGGTTAGCGTTTGGTTTAGGGATAGGTTTAGGTTTAGGGCTAGGGCTAGGGCTAGGTTAAGGCTAGGGCCAGCAATAGGGAGAGGATTAGGGTTAGGGTAAGGGTTAAGGCTAGGGCTAGGGGTAGAACTTGGGTTACATTTTTAGTTAAAATTAGGTTTAGGGAAGGTTTTGAGCTAAAATTAGGGCAAGGGATAGGGTTAGGGTAGACATAGGGTTAGCTTTAGTATTAGGGCTAGATCTAGAGAAGGGTTACAGTTAGTGTTAGGGTTTGGTCTAAGGTTATGATTAAGGTTAAAACTAGGGTATGACTTTATTTGTTTTAGGGTTAGGGTTATGTTAGGACCATTGTTTGTGCTACATTTAGAGTTAGTGAAAAAGCTAGGGTTAGGGTTAAGGTTAGGGTTAGGGTTAAGGTTAGGGTTAGGGTTAGTTTTATGATTAGGGTTAGGTTTGCGGGTAGGGTTTGGGTTAGGGTTAGGTACAGAATTGGCGTTAGTATCAAGGTTAGGGCTAAGGCTAGGTTTAGGTTTCAGGATAAAGACAGATTAGTGTACGGATTAGTTCTCGGGTTAGGGTTAGCATTAGGATTAGAGCTAGGTTTAGGGCTTGGGCTAGGGCTAAGTCTAGAACTAGGGTTAGGTTTAGTGTTAGGGTTAGGTCTAGTATTAGGGTTAAGGTTAGAACTAGTGTTAGGCTTGTCATTAGGTTTAGGGTTAGGGTTATGGTTAGGGTTAGGTATAAGGTTAGGGTTAGAATTAAGGTTAGGGCTAGGGTTATTGTTAGGATTTGGGTAGTGCTAGAGCTAGGTTTCACAGTAGTGTTATGGTTAGGTCCAGTGTTATAGTTAGGGTTAGAATTAGGGCTAAGTTTAGGCCTGGGTTAGGTCTAGGGTTAGAGCTATGGTTAGGGTGAAGGCTATTGGCATGGTTAGGGCAAAAGCTAGTGTTATGGCTAGGGTTAGGGTAAGGTTTAGGAGTAGGGCTAGGGCTAGACCTAGGGTTAGTTTTAGGCTTAGGTTTTGGTTAGGTTTAGCATTATTTCTAGGGCTTGGGCTAAGGCTAGGGTAGTGTAAGTTTTAAGTCTAGGGTTAGGGTGTCATTTAGGGCTAGGACTAGGGCTAGGGCTATTGTAATGGTTCGGTCTAGGGTTCAGGTTAGGTTTATGGCTGGGGTTAGGGCTAAAGATAGTATTAGGTTTGAGCTAGCATAAGTGGTAGGTATAGAGTTAGGGTGAAAACCAGGGCAAGGTGTAAAGTTAGATTTAGGGTTACAGTTGGGGCTAGGTGTGAGGTTATCATTTGTGGTGAAGTTTGATCTAGGATTAGGGTTAGGGCTTGGGGTATGGTTTTGTTTGGGTTAGGATTAGGTTTAGAGTTAAGGCTAGGGCTAATGCCAGGATAAGTTTTAGGTTTAGGGTTACAAATAAGGCTATGGTTAGGTGTTAGGACTAGGGTTATGGTTAGGGTTAGAGTCGGGGTATGGTCTAAGGTTACAGTTAGGATTTGGATTAGGGCTAGTAATAGGGTTATTGAAAGGGTAAGTGTTAGGTTTATGTTTAGTGTTAGGGCACAGTTTATATCTAGTGTTTAGGATATTGGTTAGGTTTTGGGTTAGGGTTAGGGACCAGGTTAGTGTTAGGGTTAGAGGTAGGCTTGGGGTTTGGGTTAGGGCTAAGGCTCAGGGTAAGGCTAGGGTTAGTTCTAGATTTAGGTTTAAAAGTACAGTTACAGCTAGCACTAGGGTGAGGGTTAGGGGTAAGGCTAGGGTTGGGGTTAGGGTTAGTGTTAGAGTTAGGACTAGGTTTAGTCTTAAGGTTTCATTCAGGGTTACGGTTAGGGTTAAGTTTAGAGCTAGAATTAAATCGGTGGCTTGGGTGGGGGTTAGGTCGAGGTTTGGGGTTAGTAACAGGTTCAGGGCTAAGGGTATGCTTATGTTTACGTTTAGGGTTAGGATTAAAGAAAGGGTTAGGGTCAGGTTTATTGCTATCTTCCGGGTTAGGTTTAAGGGTAGGGTTAGGATAAGATTTAGGATATGTTTAGGGTTAGGTTTTTTTTTAAGGGCCATGTTTTGGGTTAATGTTAGGGTTAGGGTTGGGATTGGGGTTGGGGCTAGGTCTAGGTCTAGGGTAAGACTTAGGGTTAGGTTTAGGGATAAGGCTGCGTTTAGCTTTAGTGCTTGGTTTAGGGTTAAGGTTAGAATCAGGGTAAGGTCTAAGACTATGGTTATGATTGGGATTAGTGCTAGGGATAGGGTTATTAATAGGGTAATGGTTTCGGCTACCTTGTAGGTTAGGGCAAAGATGGAATTTGGTGTTATTGTTAGGGTTTGAGTTAGGTTCAGTGTTTTGGTTAGGTTTAGGGTTAGGGATAGGGCTAAACCTAACCCAAACCATAACCATAACCCTAGACCTAACCTTAGCTTTAGCTCTAGTCCTAACCCTAACACTAACCATAGCCTTATCACTAACCCTAAAACTAACCGTAACACTAGCCATAAACCTAACCCTAGACCTACACCTAATCCTAGCCCTTACCGTAACTCTAGAACTAACCCTAACCCTGACACAAACCTGAACTCTTGATCTAGCCCTAGCCTTAACCCTAGCCCTAACCCTAACCCTAATCGTAAACCTAAACAATACCTTAAGCCTAACCCTTCCTCTACCTCCAACATTAATCCTAACCCCATCCCTAGCCCTGACACTAATCCTAACCATTATCATAATCCCAGCCCTTACCCTTGCCTAGCCCTTTTTCTAGCCCTAAACCTTACAATAACCCTAGCGCTAGCTGTAACTGTAGTTCTAAACCTAACTCTAGCCTTAGCCCTAGCCTTAACCCTATCCCTAGCCATAACTCTAAACCCAACCCTTACCCTAACACTAACTCTGGCCCTGACCCTAACCCTAAACCTAACCATAATCCTAACCCTATTTCTAACACTAAACTTAAACCATGCGCTAACCCTAAACATAACCCTAACATTTACTCTATCAATAACCCTATCCCTAACCCTAATCCTAATCCTAACCATAACCTGAGACTTTACCCCAATTCTAACCCTAACCATAACCTTAGCCTTAACCCCTAACCATATTCTTATTTCTAACCCTTAACCTAAAACTTACCCTGCACTAGCCCTAGCCTTAACTCTAAATCTACCCCTAACACAAACAATAACCATACCCCAAGCCCTAACCCTAACCCTAACCCTAGACCAAACTTTAGCACAAACAAAAACCCCAGACCTAGCCCTAAACAACCTTAAAACTAACTTTACACGTTGTCCTAGCCCTCACCATAACTCTACACCTACCGCTTATCCTAGCTCTAACCCTAATACTATCTGTAGCCCTAAACCCAGCCATAAACCTAACCTTAAACCTAACCCTAACACTAACACTAGCCCTAGTGCAAATCCTAGCCTTAACTGTCACCCTAACCCTAGACTTAAACCTGACACTACCCTAGCCTTATCCTAAGCTCTACAACTAACCCTAAATCTAACCAAAACCTAAGCCTAGAACTAACCATAGCCCTAGCCCTAGCCCTTGCCCTGCCAATAAATTTTTCCCTAACCCTAGCTATGACCCTAGCCCCTGGCCTAAAACTACCCATAGCCTTAACCCTAACCCTAGCCCTAACCATAGACCTAACCCTATCCCTGAACTTAGCCCTAATTCTAACCCTAGCCGTAACTCTAGACCAAACCCTAGCACTACCCAGAAACCTAGCTCTAGCTCAACCCAAACCCTAACAATAACTAGCCCTAACCCTAATCCTAACCGTAACCCTAAACCTAACACTACCCCCAAACCTGGCCCTGACCCCAACCCTAACTCTAAACATATCCTAAACCTATCATAACCCTAACTTTAAACCTAACCCTGAACCTAGCACTAAACCTAACTCTAACCTAGTCTTTAACCCTAAGCTTAAACCTAAACCTAACCATAGCCTTAGCCCTGACAGTGATACTATCCCCAACCCTGGACGTAATCTAAACCTAACACTAACCCTAACCATAACCCTAGACCTAATGCTAACACTAACACGAACATTAGCTCTAGCTCTAGCCCTAACCTTAACACTAACCATAGCCCCCACCCTTACCATAAAACTAACCCTAACCCTACTGTAAACCTAACCCTAGACCTACACCTAATCCTAGCACTTACCTTAACTCTAGACCTAACCCTAACACAAACCCAAATTCTTGCTCTAGCCCTAGCCCTAACCCTGCCCTAACCCTAACCCTAACCCTAACTCACACCCTAGCCCTAGCTTTAACTCTAGCCTAAAACTTAACCCTAACCCTAACCCTAAATGAAACCTTCAGCCTAACCATAGCCCTAAATCTTATATTAACCCTAACCCCAACCCTGTCCCTAAAACTAACCTTAACACTAATCATAATCCTAGCCCTTACCATAGGCCTGGCCCTAACCCTAGTCCTAACACTAGCCTTACTCCTAACCCTTGGCGTAACCCTAACCCCAACCCTAGACCTAAACGTAACACTAACCCCCACCCTAGCTCTAGCCCTAGCCCTAGTCCTAACCCTAACACTAACCCTGACCCTAACCCTTAACCTAACTGAAATCCTAACCCTATTTCTAACACTAAACTTAAATCATGCCCTAATCCTAAACATAAGCCTAACACTTACCCTACCAATAACCCTATTCCTAGCCCTAATTTTAACCCTACCTTTAATATTAGACCTTACCCCGATTCTAACCCTAACTGTAACCTTAGCCCTAACCCCTAACCGTAGCCTTATTTCTAATCCTAAAACTAAACCTTACCCTAGAACTAGCCCTAGCCCTAATTCTAACACTAACCCTAACCCTAATAATAACCATAGCCCAAGCCTTAAGCCTAACCCTAAACCTAAATGCATCCTAACTCTAACCCTAACTCTAACATTAACCCAGGCTTAGCCCTGACAAGATACTAACCCTAACCTTAGCCCTAAGCCTAAATCTAAATATATTCCTAACAATAGACCTAAACTTAATACAAACCCTAGCTCCAGCTTTTGCTCTAGCCGAAACCAAACACTAACCCTAGTCCTAACCCTTACCCTAATCCTAACCCTAAACAAAACCCTAACACTAACTAGCCCTTACATTAACCCTAACCCTAGACCAAGTCCTAATACTAACCCTAACCCTAGCTCTAGCCCTAGCCCTAGCCTTGGCCCAAGCCGTACCCTAGCTGCAATCTTAACCCTAAGCCTAAACCTGCACCTAAACCTAACACTAAGCCTAAGTCTAGCTCTAGCTCTAGCCCTAACTCTACCCTAACCTTATACCTAATCCTAATCCTAACCCTAAACCTAACCCTAACTCTAACCCTAGATTAACCATTTCCCTAATTTTGTCCCTAACACTAGAACTAACTCTAACCCCTACAGTGCCCCTAGCCCTAAGCCTAACCCCAAACCTAGCCCTCACCCGAAGCTAACCCTAAATGTATCCTAAACATTATCCTAACCCTAACCTTAAACTTAACCCTGAATTTAGACCTAACCCTAACCCTAACACTGTCTTCAACCCTAAACCTAAACCTAAACTTAACCCTGGCCTTAGCCTTGACAGTGATACTAACCTCAACCCTGGACCTAACCCTAACCCTAACATGAACCCTAGCTCTAGGTCTAGCCCTAACCCTAACCCCAAAACTAACCCTAACCCTAGCTGTAAACCTAAATCCAGCCATACACCTACTCCTACCCCTTACCCTAATCCTAGACATAAACCTAACAATAACCCTAACTCTTGCTCTAGCCCTAGCAATCAACCTAGCCCTAATGCTAACCCTTACCCTCACCCTAGCCCTAGATTTGACTCTAGTCCTAAACTTAACCCTAACCCTTACTGTAAACGAAACCTTAAGCCTAAGCCTAGACCAAACTCAAATCCTAACCCTAACCCTAGCTCTAACCCTAACCTTAACCCTAATCACAATCCTAACCCCAAGCCTAGACCTAGCCCTAACCTTACAATAATCGTAATCCTAGCCCTTATCCTACCCCTAGTGCTAATCCTAGCCCTAACCCTAGCCTTCCCCCAACCCTAGCCCTGATTCTAACCCCAACCTAAGACCCAAACCTAATACTAACCCTGACTCCTACCTCTTGCTCTAGCCCTAACCCTAACACTAACTCTGGCCCTAATCCTACCCTAAACCTAACCAAAACCCTAACCCTAATTCTAACACCAACACTAAACGTAATCCGTGCCCTGACCCTAAACATAACGCTAACACTTACCCTATCAATAACTTTATTTCTAGCCCTAATCCTAATCCTAACAATAACCTTAGACCTGACCCTGATTCTAACCCTAAACATAACACTAACCTGAACCCCTAACCATAGACTTATTTCTAACCCTAACCCTACACCTTACCCTAGAACCAGCACTAGACTTAACTCTAACCCTAGCTCTAACCCTAACAATACCATAGCCCAAGCCCTAACCCTAGCCCTAGACCTAACATTAGCACAAACAGTAACCCCAGACCTAGCCCTAACCATAACTCTAACTCTAACTCTAACTTTAGACCATGCCCTAGCCCTCTCCCTAACACTACCCCTAACACTTATCCTAGCTCTATCCCTAATTCCAGGTGTAGACCTAGCCCAGCCATAACCCTAACCTTAACCCTAACCCTAGACCTACCCCTAGCTGTAACCCTTAACATAACCCTAGCCATAACCCTAGTCCTAGCCCTAAACTTAGCCTTAAACCTAACCCTGGCTTTTGCACTTGATTTAACCCTAGCCCTACACTTAGCACTAATTTTAATCCTACCCATAACCCAAGACCAACCCCTAACACTAACCCGAAACCTAGTTCTAGCTCTAGTGCAAACCCTAACAACCCTAGCCCTAACCCTAATTCTAATCACAAGCCTAACCCTAATTCTAACCTTAAGCCTAACCCTAGACCTAACCATAACACTAACCCTAACCCTAGATCTAGATCTAGCCCTAACCCTAAAACTAACCCTATACCTAATTCTAACCCTAACCCTAGACCTAAAACTCACAACTACACTGCCCCTTAACTTAACCCTAGCCCTAACTCTAACCCCAACTGAAAACCTAACCCAAGCTCTAGCCCTAGCCCTAGCCTATAACGTTTACCCTAAACCTAACCATAACCCTAACCCTAGCCCTAAACCTAGCTTTAACCCGAAACCTAACCCTAGATCTAAACCAAACAGTAACCCTAACCCTACCTCCAGCTCTATTCCTAACTCTAACACTAACCCTAGCCTTAAACCTTACCCTTACCTAATCCTAACCCTATCCCTTACTGTAACCCCAGCCCTAATTATAAACTAACCCTAACCCTACACCGAACCCTAACAGTAACACTAGCCCTAGCCATACTTCTAACTCTAACACTAACCCTAAAGTAGACCTTGCCATAGCCCTCACCCTAACTCAATACCCAACACTAATCCTAGCTCTAAACCTAACCCTAGCCATATCCCTTACCCCAGCCCTAATCATAAACTTAACCCTACACCTACACCTAACCTTAGCACTAACCCTTTTCTAGCCCTAGAACTAATGCAAACCCTAACCCTAGACTTAACACTTACACTAAACCTAGCCCAAGGCCAAGCCCAAGACCTAAGCCTAACCCTAGACCTAACCCTAAATGTAACCCTATTCCTAGCACTAGCCCTAGTCCTCGTCCTAACTCTAATCCTAACCCTAACCTTAGCCCAAGGCCTAACCCTAACCCTAAATCTAACTTTAGCACTAACCCTAGCCATAGCCCTAAACCTAGCCATAAAGTTTAGCTTTAGCCCTAACCCTAGCCCGAGCCCTAACCCTAATTCTATCCCTTACCCTAGCCCTAAACCTAACCCTAACCCTAGACCTAACCCTAACACTAAAACTAACCTTAGTTTTAGCCCTAACCTTTACCATAATCCTAGATGTAAACCTAAGCTTAACCCTAACAGTAACATTAATCCTAACCCAAATACTTACCCTAAAATTAACCCTAGCCCTTCCCCTAATCCGAACCCTAATCAAAACCATAGACCTAACCCTAACACTAACTCTAGCCCTCGAACTAACCATAGCCCTAACCCTAACCCTAAAACTACCACTAATCCTAATCCTAACCCTTACCCTAGGCATACCCCAAACCTTGGCACTAACCATAACCTTAGCCTTAGCCCTGGACCTACCCTTAACCCTAACTGTACCTTAACTCTAACCCTAGTTGGAGCTCTAACCCTAACACTAACTCTAATCCTAAGCCTAAACCAAATTCTAGCCATAGTTCTTACCCTAGTTCTAACCCTAAGATTAACTGTAACCCAAACCCTAGTCCTCACCCAAACGCTAACCCTAAACATATCATAACTTTTACCTTGAACCTAAACTTAAACCTAACCCTGAACCTACCCTTGACCCTAATCCTACCCCTAACGCTTGCCCTAACCCTAAATCTAGACCTACCTCTACCCCTAACTCTAGCCTTAACCTTGATCTTAATCCAAACCCTAGCCCTAGCACTAACCTTAACCTTAGCCTTAACATAACCCTAACTCTAACACTAGTCCTAGCCCTTACACTAACCCTAACTCTAACCCTAAATCCAAACCTAATTATAGCTGTAGTTCTGGAACTAGCCCGAACCCTAAATTTACCCCTAACCCTAAACCTATCCCTCGCCCAAAATCTCAACCTAAATATATCCTAACCCTAACCCTAACCCTAGCTGTAACCCAGGCTTACCCTGGTGAGACACTAACCCTAACCTTAGCCCTAATCCTAACCCTAAATATACTCCTAACAATAGACCTAAACTTAACACAAACTCTAACCCTAACTTTTTCTCTAGCCTAACCCAAACACTAACTCTAGTCCTAACCCTAACCCTAATCAAAACCCTAACACTAGCCTTAACCTTAAACCTAACCCAAGACCAAACCCTAATACTAACCCTAACCCTAGCTCTAGCCCTAGCCCTGGTCCAAGCCCTAAGCCTAGCTGTAATCCTAACTGTAAGCCTAACCCTAGACCTAGAACTAACACTAACCCTAAGTCTAGCTCTAGCTCTAGCCCTAACTCTAAACTAACCCTATACCTAATCCTAATCCTAATCCTAAACCTAACCCTAACACTAAACCTAGCCTAACCATAGCCCTAATCCTGTCCCTAACCCTAGAACTATCCCTAACACCTACACTGGCCCTAGCCCTAAGCCTAACCCTAAACTAGCCCTCACCCAAACCCTAACCCTAAACGTATCCTAAACCTTATCCTAATGCTAACTTTAAACCAAATCTGAACCTAGCCCTGGCACTAACCCTAACCCTGTCTTTAACCCTAACGCTAAACCTAAATCTAACCCTGGCCTTAGCCCTGACAGAGATACTAACACCAACCATGGACCTAACACTAACCCTAACCATAACCATAACTCTGGACCTAACCCAACACTAACATGAACCGTAGCTCTAGGTCTAGCCCTAAACTTAACACTAACCATAGCCCTAAACCTAACCCTAAAGCTAACCCTAACCCTAGCTGTAAACCTAAACCCAGCCCTAGACCAAATCCTACCCCTTACCCTAACCCTAGACCTAATTCTAACACTAACCCAACTCTTGCTCTAGCCCTAGCAATAACCCTAGCCTTAATGCTAACCCTAAACCTCACCCTAGCCCTAGCTTTAAATCTAGTCCGAAACTTAACCCTAACCATTACCATAAGCAAAACCTTAAGCCTAAGCCTAGCCCTAACTCAAATCCCAGCCCTAGCCCTAGCACTACCCCTAACCCTAATCTTAATACTACCCCTTTCCCTAGCCCTACCCTAACCCTAACCCTAATTATAATACCAGCCCTTACCTTAGCCCTAGCCCTAACCCTAACCCCCAACCTAGAGCTAACCCAAACCTTACACTAATCATAATCCTAGCCCTTACTCTAGCCCTAGCGCTAATCCTAGCCCTAACTATAACCTTATCCCTAAGCCTAGCCTTGACTGTAACGCCAATCCAAGACCTACACCTAACACTAAACCTCACCCTACCTCTCACCCTAGCCCTAACCCTAACACTAATCCCAGCACTAACCCTAACCCTAAACCTAACAAAAACCGTAACCCTAATTCTAACACTAAATGTAACCTGTGCCCTAACGCTAATCTGAACCCTAACACTTACCCTATCAATAACCTTGTTTCTAGCCCTAATTCTAATCTTAACCATACCTTAGACATTACCCTGATTCTAAACCTAACCATAACCCTAGCCTGAACCCCTAACCATAGCCTTATTTCTAACCTTAAACCTAAATTTTACCCTAGAACTAGCACTAGCCTTAAGGCTAACCTTAACCCTAACCCTAACCCTAACAATAACCATAGCCCAAGCCCTAACCCTAGCCCTAGACCTAAAATTAGCACAAACAATAACCCTAGACCTAGCACTAACTGTAACCCTAGCCCTAACTTTGCACCGTACCCTAGTCCTCTCCCTAACTCTACCCCTGACACTTATCCTACCTCTAGCCCTAATTCTAGCTGTAGACCTAACCCAGCCATAACCCTAACCTTAACCTTAACCCTAGACCTAATCATAACACCACACCTAGCCCTAGTCCTAGCCCTAATGAAAATCCTAACCATAGACTTAAACCTTACACTACCCTAGCCCTAGACATTAACCTAACCCTAACCCTAGACCTAAGCCTAAAACTAACCCTACCCCTACCGCTAGCCATAACCCTTACCCTAACCCTAGCCATACCCTAGTCCTAGTCCTAACCCTAGCCCAACCCCTAACCCTCGCCGTTACCCTAGACTTAACCCTACCTAGCCCTAAACTTAGCCCTAATTTTAACCCTGCCCGTAACACAAGAACGACCCCTAACACTAACCAGAAACCTAGCTCTAGCTCTAGTCAAAACCCTAACAACAACCCTAGCCCTAAACCTTACCCTAACTCTAGCCCCAATCACAAGCCTAACCCTAATTCTAACCTTAGCCGTAACCCTAGACCTAACCCTAACACTAACCCTAACACTAGCTCTAGCTCTAGCCCTAACCCAGGCCATAACCCTAACTATAGTCCTAACCCTAACACTAACCCTAAAGCTGACCATAACACTAACCCTAACCCTAGCTTTAGATCTAGCCCTAACCCTAAATCTAACCATATCCTTAAATGAACACTCACACTAGACCTAACACTAACCCTACCCTGGCCCTAACCCTATCTCGAACCCTAACCCTAACACTAATTTTAACTGAAATGTTAACCAAAGCCTTATCCCTAGCCATAACCCTAGTCCTAGCACCAACCCTAGCCCTAATCCTAATCCCAGCTCTTATACTAGACCTAACCCTAGCTTTAAACTTAGCGGTAATTCTAACCTTAACCAGAAACTAAATACTAAACCTAAGCCTAGCTCTACCTCTATTCATAACTCTAACATTAACACTAGCCGTAATCCTACACAAAGCCTAACATTAGACATAACCCGAACACTAACCCTAGCCCTAGTCATAACCCTAGCTCTAACTCTAACACTAAGGCTAACACTCATTCCGATCCTAATCCTAACCCAAAGCCTAGCCATAGCCCTAACCTAGCCCTAACTCTAAACCTCGACTGAACACTAACACTAACCCTAATCCTACCTACAGCCATAGCCCTAACACTAACACTAACCCTAACCCTACACCTAATCCTAACCCTCAACCTAACTAAAACACTAAACCTAAACCTAACACTAACACTAAACTTCACCTTTGCCATAACACTGAACGTAACCCTAACCATTACCTGATTAATAACCCTATCCCTAGCCCTAATCCCAACCATAACCATAGCCTTAGACCTTACCCTGATTCTAACCTTGACCCTAAACCAAGCACTTAACCTAACCATTGCATTAACTTTAACCCTAACCCTAAAACTTATCCTAGACCTAGCTAGCCCTAGCCCCAACCTTAACCTAATCCTGACCATAAACCTAGCCCTCACCCAAACCCTAACCCTAAACATCTGCTAGAACTTATCCTAACCCTAACCTTGAACCTAGCCCTGAACCAAGCCCTAAACCTACCCCATCCCTAATCCTAGCTCTAACCCCAAACCTAACCCTAGATTTAACCCCAACCTTAGCCCTAGCCCTAACACTAACCTGAACCCTAACTCTAGCTGTATCCCTAGCCCTAATCCTAAACCTATACCTAACCACAGCCCTACCACAAACCTTATCTCTAATGCGAGCCCTAGAAATAGCCCTAACCCTACAGCTATTCCTAGGCCTGACCCTAACCCTTGCCCTAGAACTAATTCTACACCTAAAGCTATCCCTAACCCTAACCCTAAATGATACCCTAATCCTAACCCTGGCCCCATACCTAACCCTAGCCCTACTCCTAATGCTAGCCCTAACCCCAAACCTAACCCTAGACCTAACCCTGACAGTAATCCGAACCCTAGCTGTAGCTCTAGTCTTAACCCTAACAATAACCCTAAACCTAGCATACACTAGCCCTAAGCCTAACCCTAACCCTAAACATAGCCCTAATTCTAGTGCTAGCCCCAAACCTAGCTCTAGCCCTAGCCCCAGCCCTAACCCTAACCTTAACCCTAACCCTAGACTTAACCCTAACCCTACACTGAACCCTAACACTTACCCAAACCCTACCTCTAGCTCGAGCCCTAATTCTAAAGTTAACCCTAGTACCACCCCTAATCATAACGCTAAGCAAAACCATAGACCTAACCCTAAAACTAACCCTAGCCCTATCCCTATCCCTAACCATAGCCCTAACCCTACCCCCTAAAACTACCACTAATCCCAACCCTAACCATTGCCCTAACCCTAAATCTAGACTTAACCCTAGCCCTAAACCTAACCCAAACCTTAGGCCTAGCACTAATCCTAATCCTAATCTTAACACAAACCATAGCCCTAGCCCTGAACTTAGCCTTAACTATAACCCTAGTCCTAGCCCTGACCTTCACCCTAACCCTAACCATGACCATAAACATAACCCCAGCCTACCCCTTACACTAACCCTAATCCTAATCCTATTTCTAGTTTGAACCCTCAACCTAACCCTAAAACTAACCCTAAGGCTCAACCTAACCTAAACCTGGCCTTAGCCCTGATTCTGATTCTATCCCTAAGCCTAACCCTTAGCCTAAACCTAGCCCTAACCCTCACCCGAGTTTGATCCCGAACCCTAGCCCAAATCCTAAGGCGAATGCTAATCCTAAACCTAACTTTAACCCTAGCCTTAACCCTACACCTAACCCCAAATGAAAACCTAACCATAACACTAGCCCTAGCCCTAACTCTAACCCTAACCCTAATCAAAATCCTAACCCTAATACTAACCTTATCTTTAACCCTGACATGAACCCTGGCCATAACATTAACCCTAACCTTACCCTCAACCCAAGACTGAAAAGTAACACAAACCAGAACCCTGCTCCAACTTGAACCCTAATCCTAACCCTACATCTTACCCTAAACCTAATCCTAAAACAAACCCTAAGCCTAACCTTAACCCTAATCATAATCCTAACCCTAATCCTAGTCCTAGCCCTAACTTAAATCTAACCCTAACCATAGCCCTAGTCATAACACTAGCCCTAAACCTAACCCTACCGCTAGACTTAACTATAACACTAACCCTAACCCTAGGTCTACCTCTGGCTGTAACCCTAGCCCTAACCCTAGCCATAGCTTTAACCCTACCCAAAAATCTAACCCTAAACTAAAACCTACAACTCACACTAACACCAACCCTAGCCCTAAACATAACCCTAGCCCTAACTCTAACCCTGATCTTTACTATAGCCCTAACCTTAAATTTAATACTTGCCCTAACCCGAGCCCTAGCTGGCTCCTAGCAATAACCCTAACACTGACACTAACTCCACCCCTAACCCTAACACTAACCCTAGACCTAACTCTAACACTAACCCCAATCCTAGCTCTACCTTTAGCCCAAACCCTAACACTAACCATACACCTATACTAAACCCTAACCCTAGCCCTAAACCTAACCCTAAAGTTAGACCTAACCCTAACACTAACTCTAAACCTAACCCTAAACATAACCCTAATTCTAAATTTAACCCTTGCCTTAACATTAACCCTAGCCATAACCCTAACACAAACCCTATACCTAATCCTAATACTAACCCTAACCATAGCTTGCGCCTTAGCCCTAGACGTAACCCTGACCCTAACCCTAACACTAACGCTAGCCGTAACCCTACACCTAACTCTAAATGAAAACCTAACCCTAAAACTAGTGCTGGCCCTAACTCTAACTCTGACCCTGTTCATAATCCTAACCCTAATATTAACCTCATTCTTAACCCTGACACTAACCTTAGCCCTAACACTAACCATAACCTTCCCTACCCTGAACCCTAGACCTAAAACTAACACTAATCCGAACCCTGCTCTACCGCTAACCCTAAACCTAACCCTAGCCCTCACCCAAAACATAACCCTAAAACCAACCCGAAACCTAACCTTATCCCTGATCATAATCCTGACCCAAACCCTAGTCCTAGTCCTAGCCCTAAGTCTAACCCTAAACATAGCTCTAGTCAAAACACTAGCCCTAACACTAACCCTAAACCTAGCCCTAACACTATCCATAGTCCTACACCTAATCATAATTCTACCCACAACCTTAAACCTAGGCCAAATCCTAGAACTAACCCTAGCCCAAGGTCTACCCCTCACACTAACCCTAACCCTAGCCCTAGCCCTAACCTAATCTCTAAAACTAACCCTAATATTAACTATAGAACTCATCCTAACAAAAACCCTAGCCCTAGACCTAAAACTACCCCTAGACTTAACCCCACCACTAAGACTAACCCTAAACCTAACCTTAACACAAACCCACAAACCCTAACCCTAGCTCTAGCCATGACCCAAATCATAGCCTTAATACAAGACATAGCTTTAACCCTACCCCAAACCTAACCCAAAACCTAAAACTACACCTCACCCGAAGACCAGCACTAGATGGATCCCTAACCATAACCCTAACCCGATCTCTTACCCTAGCCCTTACTATAGCCCTAACCCTAAACTTAATCCTAGCCCTAACCCTAGCCCTGGCGCGATTCCAGCCCTAATGCAACAATAACACTAACCTAACCATTAACCCTAAGACTAACCCTAGAACTAACACTAACATTAACCCCAACCCTAGTACTACCTTTAGCGCAAACTCCAAAACTAACCCTAGCTCTACACCTAACCAAACCCTAGCCCTAACCCTAACCCTAACCCTAAATTCAGACCTAAACCTAACACCAACCCTAAACCTAACCCTAACCCTAGACGTAACCCTAGCTTTAACTCTAACCTTAACCCTAACCCTAGCCTTAGTGCTAATTTTAACCTTAACTCTAATCCTAACCTTAACCCCTAATCATAAACCTATTCCTAGAACTAGCTTAAACCTAGCCCAAACCCTAACTCTAGCCCAAAGACTTATCCTAAAGCTAAACTTAGCCGTAGCTCTAGCACTCATCCTAAACCTAAATCTAATCATTTCCTAACCCTAAAACTATCCCTACCTTTAAATAAAACCCTAAACATAAACCCAGCCCTAGTCGTTACTCTAAGCCTAATACTATTTCTAGTTCAAACCCTAACCTTAACCCTAGCCCTAAAAGTAACACTAAACCTAGCCCTAGCCCAAAGCAAACCCTAACCCTAGACTTATTCATATAACGAACCTTAATTCGAACCCTAACACTAGGCCTAGCCTGAAACCTAAACCTAATGGTAGCCCTAGCCCAAACCCTAGCCTTAACCCTAGCCCTATCCCTAAACCTAACCCTAGATCTAAACCAAACACTAACCATAACCCTAGCTCTAGCTGTATTCCTAACTCTAACACTAACCCTAACCCTACCTTTTACCATAACCCTCACACTAGACCTAACCTTAACACTAACCCTAGCCCGAGTCACAACTGTAGCACGAACCCTAACCCTAATGCTAACTCTGATTTTAATACTAATCCTAAACATAAAGCAAGCAATAGCCCTAAGCCTAGCCATACCCTAACCATAAACCTAACCCTAACTCTAATACTAACCCTAGCTATACCGCCAGCCCTAAACCACACAATAATATTAGCCCCAACCCTAACCTTAACCCTCAATTTAACCAAAACCATAATCCTAACCCTAACACTAACACTAAACTGAATCCTCGCCCTAATCCTAAACATAACCCTAACTATTACCCTATCAACAACCCTATCCCTAAAGCTAACCCTAACCATAGCCCTAAAACTTACCTTAGACCTAGCCCTAGCCCTAACCCTAACCAAAACATAAACCAACAGTTAAGCCTTAAACTACCCCTAGCCCTAGCCCAAGCCCTAGACCAAAACTTAACACTAACCCTAGACCTGAACCTATAACTAACCCTTGCCTAGCCCTAGCCCTAAACCTAGCCATAACCCTAGATATAAACCTCAACCTAACCTTAGCCCTAACCCTAACACTAACTCTAGCCCTAACAATAACCCTAACCCTAGCACTAACACTAACCCTACCCCTAACTCTAGTCCTAACCCCAAACCTAATCCTAGCCCTACCCTTGGCCCTAGCCCTAACTCTAAATTTACTCCTAATGCTAACCCTAACCCTTATCCTAAACTTAACCCAAAACCTAACCCTAAACCTAACCATAACCCTAACCATAACCCTAATCATAGCCCTGACCCTAGCCCTATCCAAGCCCTAACCATAACTCTAACACAAGCCCTAGCCCTAAACTTATCACTAATTCTAATCCTAACCCTAACCCTAGCCCTAGCCCTAATTTTAGCCCTAACCCTAACACTAACCCCATACCTAATCTGAACACTAACCCTAACCCTAGCTTTATCCCTATCCCTACACCTAAACTTTACCCTAGCCCTAACCCAATCATTAAACCTAAACCTAACTCTAGCCCTAACCATAAAACTAACCTTATACCTAATCCTAACACTACCGTAACCCTACCTGTACTCCTTGCCCTAGCCCTAGACCTAACCCTACCCCTAACACTAACCCTAGCCCTAAACGTAACCCTAGATTTAGCCCTAACCCTAGACCTAACCCTAATACTAACCCTAACCCTAGCCCTAGCTCTAAACTCCACACTAACCCTAGCCCCAACCCTAAGCCTAACCCTAATTTTAACCCTAAACTTAACCCTTGCCCTAACCCTAAATGTAACCTTAAATGTAATCTTAACACTAGCCATAGAACTAGCCCTAGCCCTAGCCCTAAACCTAACCCTAACCTTAACCCTAGCCCTAGTGCTAATCCTAACCTTAACTCTAATCCCAAACTTAACACCTAACCATAAACCTATTCCTAGACCTAGCTTAAACCTAGCCCTAACCCTAACTCTAGCCCCAAAACTAATCCTAAAGCTAACCCTAGCTGTACCTCTAGCACTCATCCTAAACCAAATCTAACCATTTCTAACCCTAAACATAATCCTACCTTTAAATAAAACCCTAAACATAACCGCAGCCCTAGTCCTTACTCTAACGCTAATCCTATTCCTAGTTCAAACCCTAACCCTAACCCTAGCCCTAAAAGTAACAAAAACCTAGCCCTAGCCCAAACCCAAACCCTAACCCTAGGCTTAGCCATATAACAAGCCCTAATTTGAACCCTAACACTAGACCTAGCCCGAAACCTAAGCCTAACAGTAGCCCCAGGCATAGCACTAACCCAAGCCCTAACACTAGCCCTAGCCCTAAACCTAACCCTCTCTCTAGCCCTAACTCTAAATCTAATTCTAGCCCTAAACCTAGCCCCAGCCCAAATCCTAGCCCTAACACTAACACTAACAACAACCTTACTTTTAACCCCAAAACTAACCCTAATCCTAGATCTAGCCATACCCTCACCCTAACACTAACTTTACACCTAACCCTAAACCTAATTCTAATCTCTACCTAACACTAACACTAGCCCTAACCCTAAACCTAGCCTTAGCCATGACCCTGATTCTAACACTAAACTTAACCCTAAATTTAAACCTAGCCCCAACCCTAACCCTAGACCTAACATTAACACTAACCCTAGCCCTAACCCTACAACCAACCCTAAACAAAAACCTGACTAACACTAACACTGGTCCAAGCCCTAACTGTAACCCTAACATAATTCATAATCCTGATCCTAACACTAACTTTATTCTTTTTTAAATCATCTTTTAAAAATATATTTTATTGATTATACCATTACAGTTGTTCTATTCCCCCCCTTCATTCCCCTCCACCCGCACACTCCCTCCCCCACCATTCTTCCCCCCCTTAGTTTATAACCACGTGTCTCAAGTTCTTTAGATTCTATATTTCCCCTACTATTCTTGCCCTCCCCCTATCTATTTTCTACCTACTGTCTATGCTATTTTCTGTACTTTCTCCCCCCTTCTCCTCCTCCCACTTGCCTGTTGCTAACCCTCCATGTGTTCTTCATTTCTATGGTTCCACTCCTGATCTAACTGTCCTCTTAGTTTGCTTTTGTTCTAGGTGTGGTTGTTAATAACTGTGAGTTTGCTGTCCTTTCACTGTTCATATTTTTCATCCTCCTTTTCTTATATAAATCCCTTTAGCATTTTATATAATAAGGGTTTAGTGATGATGAACTCCTTGAACTTGACCTTATCTGAGAAGCACTTTATCTGTCTTTCCATAAATGAAAGTTTTGCTGGATAAAGCAATCTTGGCTGTAGGTCTTTGGATTTCATGACTTGGAATACTTCTTTCCAGCCCCTTCTTGCCTGTAAGGTCTCTTTTGAGAAATCTGCTGACAGTCTGATGGGAACTCCTTTGTAGGTGACTGTCCCCTTATCTCTTGCTGCTTCTAGGATTCTCTCCTTCATTTTCATCTTGGCTAATGTAATTATGACGTGCTTTGGTGAGTTCCTTCTTGGGTCCAACTTCTTTGGGGCTCTCTGAGCTTCCTGGATTTCCTGGAAGTCTCTTTCCTTTGCCAGAGTGGGGGAGTTCTCCTTTATTATTTGTTCAAATAAGTTTTCCACTCGTGGCTGTTTCTTTCCCCCTTCTGGTACCCCTATAATCTGGATGTTGGAACGTTTAAAGATGTCTTGGAGGTTCCTAAGCCTCTCCTCATTGTTTTGAATTCTCATTTCTTCATTCCTTTCTGGTTGGATGTTTTGTTCTTCCTTCTGGTCCATTCCATTGATTTCAGTCCCAGTTTCCTTTCCATCACAATTGGTTTCCTGGACATCTCCCTTCATTTCAATTAGTTTAGCCTTTCATATGTTCCTCTAATTTGTGACTATAATCAACCAGTTCTGTGAGCATCCTGATAAATAGTGTCCTGAATTGTGCTTCTGAGAGGCTGGCAATTTCTCGGTCACTTAGAGTTATCAGCTCTGGGACTTTGAGTTCTTCTTGCGCCATCTTTTGGGCTGTTCGTGCCTGTTACGTAGCAGGATCAGAGCCCTAGGTGTTCACCAGAGCAGGGCAACTCAGTTGCTGGGTTGTGACGCTGCATGTGGGGGCGGGGTCAAAGAGGAGCAATGGTGTCCTGCCTGCCGCCTCCCACCACAGCCCCCCCCCCCACGGTGCCGCAGCTGCCACCATCATCGGGGCCCATGCATTTCGTCCCACTGCATGCAAGTGTGCCACCGCCGTCAGCCCTCCACCATTGGGTTCGCCCCCTGGGGCCTGTGTGGTCCGTCTCACTGTGCGTGAATGTGCGACCCTGGTGATTCTTCCCCACACCCTGACTGGGTCCGGGCTGCTTGCACGCCTAGGTCTGGGGATCTTTCCTGCCCGACCCTGCTCCACTGCTGGCTCTGATCCTCTTACCATCCTGGTTGAACGGTTAGTTGTTGTCAGACTTCTGTATAATTCGATTTTTCTGTTCTTTGGCTGTGTCTTTGTTCTCCAAACATTTGTTGTATTCAAAGTTGGTTGTGGGAGAAGGCACAGTGTTTCCACCTATGCCTCCATCTTGGCGGAAGTCAACACTAACTTTATTCTTAACCCAGACACTAACCCTAGCCCTAACACTAACCCTAACCCTAACCATCACCCTAAACCTAACTCTAAACCTAACCTTAACCCCAATCATAATTCTAACCCTAACCCTAACCCTAGTCCTAGCCCTAACCCTAATCCTAATCCTAACCATAGTCCTAGTTGTAACACTAGCCTTAACCCTAGGCCTAACCCTAGACGTAGTCCTAATTCCATCTGTAATGTGAACACTAAAACTAACCTTATTGCTAACCCTAACATTAACCCTAACCCTAGCTCTAGGCCTACAGCTAACCCTAATACAAACCTTACCCTTAACCATAACAATAACCCTAACCCTAGACCTAACACTACAACCAACCCAAACCTTAGCTACAGCCCTAGCCCAAACCCTAACACAAACCCTAGACCTAATTATGACCCTATTTCTAACCAAAATCATAACCCTAAGCTTAACCCTAAAATTAACCCTTGCCCTAACCCTAAACGTAAACCTATATCTAAACTTAACCCTAGCCCTAAAGCTAAACCTAGCCCTAACCCAGGCCCCAGCCCTAGCCCTAGCCCTAACCCAAAACCTAAACCTAACCCTAATCCTAAACTTAACCCTGGCCTTGATCTTAACACCTGCCGTGATCGTGAAACAAACCCTATACCTAATCATAACACTATCCCTAACCATAGCTCGGGCCCTAGCCCATGATGTAACCCTAGCCCTAACCCTAATCCTTGCCCTAGACCTAAACCTAGCACTAGCCATAACCCTATGACCCTAATCCTAGCCCCAGCCATAACCATGACTCTAACCTTAGCCCTAAACCTAACCCTAAAACTCATTCTAAGCATAAAGTTAACCCTTGCCCCAAACATAAATGTGACCTGAACCCTATACCTACTCCTACCCCTAACCCTAGCCTCCACCCAAAGCTAGCCCTAACTTTAAGCCTAAGCCAAGATCTAAACCTAACCCCAATCCTAACCTTAGCCCTAACACTAACCCTAACCCAACGCCTAAACCTAATTCTAACACTAACCCTAATCCTAGCTCTACCTCTAGCCCTAATTCTAACACTAAACCTAGTCCTAATTTTAACTCTAACCCTAAACAAAACCCTACCCCTACACCTAACACTAACCCGAGCCCTAGCCCTAACCTAGCCCTAACCCTAAACCAAACCATAACCCTAGACGTAACCATAATCCTAATCCTAACTGTAACCCTAGCACAAGCCCTAACTCTAGCTGTAACCATAATGCTACTCCTAGCCCTGGACCTGACCCAACCATAACCATAAACTGAACACTAGCCATAGCCCTACCCCTAAACCTAACCCTAATGCTAACTTCAACCCTAATCATAAATGTAATCCTAGTCCTAGCCCTGGCTTTAGCCCTAACCATAAACTCAAACCTAGACCTATCCCTGGCTCTCACCCTAACTCTAACCCTAAACGTATCCTAATACTTACCCTAAACCTAACCCTAACCCTGACCCTAACCCTAACCCCAAACTTAGCCCTGGGCCTAACACTAACCTTAAACTTAGCCTTAGGCCTGACCCTTATTCTAACCCAAGTCCTAACCCTACCCCTAAACCTAAATAAAACCCTAACCCCAACACTAACCATAGGGCTAACCCTGACACTAAACCTAATCATAATCCTAACTCTAACTCCAGCCCTAGGACTAACCCAAGTCTTAAACCAAACCTAGCCCTAATACTAGACCTCAACCTGAACCTAAACTTAGCCCTAACCAGAACCTTTGGCCTAGTCCTGACGCTAGCCCTTACACTCATCCTAGACCTCACCCTTAACCTAACCCTAGGTCGAGCCCTTACCCTAGCTGAAACAGTAGGCCTAAACCTAAACCTAACCCTGGTCCTAACACTAACCCTGACCATAACCCTAGAACTAAAACTAACACTAAACCAAACCCTAGCTCTAGCCCTAACCTTAGCCTTAGACCTAGCCCTAATCCTAACCCTAACCCTAGACCTAACCATAATACTAACCCTAGCCTTATCCCTAGGTTGAGCCCTCATTCTAGACCTGACCCTAGCCCTAACACTAACCCTTACCCTAGCCCTAACCCTAGCCTGAGCCCTAGCACCAACCATAACCCTAAACCTAGATCTAACCTTAACAGTAACCCTAGCCTTAGACCTAACCCTAAACCTAAACCTAACCCTAAAACTAACCTTAGTTTAAGCTTTAAACCTAAACCTACCACTAACCTTAACCCTAGCCCTAGAATTTACCCTACCCCTAACCCTAACAATAGCCCTAACCCAATCCCTAACCTTAAAACTAACCCTAGCCCTAACACTAGCAGTAGCCCTATCACTAGCCCTAAAACTAACCCTAACCCTACACCTCACCCTAACACTAACCTTAAACCCTAACCCTAACCCAGACCTAGCCCAAGCCAAAACCTAGCCCTAACACTAACCATTACCCTAGTTCTAACCCTAATTCTAAAACTAACACTACCTGTAGCACTAGCAATCATCCTAACCCTAAATATAATGGTATCCTAACCCTAACCCCAATTCTAGCCCTAAACGAAACCCATAACCTAACCCTAGCCCAAGCCCTAAGCCTAACCACAAAACTATTTCTACTTTGAACCCGAACACTAACCATAACCCTAAACATAACAATAACCCTACCCATAGCTCTAGCCCTAGCCTCAAACCTAATAGTAACACTGGCCCTAACCCTAACCCTAATCAGACCCTAGCTTTACAAGTGACCCTGATTCTAACCCTAACCCTAACCCTAGACCTAACCCTAACACTAAACCTGGGCCTAGCCTAAACCCTAACCATAACCCTAGACGTAGCCACAGAACAAACCCTAATTTGAACCCTAGCCCAAGACCTAACCCTACCCCTAACCCTATCCATAACCCTAGCCCCAACCCTAATCTTAACTCTAACCTTACCCTAACCCTAACTGCAACCCTAACCCTAGCCCTACCCCTAAACCTAGCCCTAACCCTAACCCTACTCCTAACACTAACTTTAGCCCTGGTTCTAACCCTAACCCTAAACCTACCCTTAGACCTGAACCTGATTCTATCCCTAACCCTGACCCTAACCATAACCATAACCATAACCATAACCATAACACTATACTAACCCTAACCTAATCCTAAACAGAACCATGAACCTAACCCTGGCTCAAGCCCTTATCCTAATCCTAACCCTAACACTAATTCTAATCCTAAATGAAAGTGCAGCCCTATCCCAAACCCTATCTCTAGCCATAACCTTAGCCCTAGTCCTGGCCATAGCCCTAACACTAACCATAACCCGAATTCAAATCCTAGCACTATTACGAGCCCTAACCCTAACACTGACTTTAATCCTAACACTCAACCTGATCCTAGCCCTAGCCTTAGCCATAGACCTAACCTTAAACTTAGGATTATGGTTAGGTCATAACCCTTGCCCTCACCCCAAACCTAACACTAAACATATCCTTACCCTTACCCTAAACCTAACCAAAAGCCTAGTCCTAACCCTGACCTAACACTAACTCTAACCCTGGCTCTTACCTAAACCCTAACCCTTACCCTAGCCTTAGCCATGACCCTGAATCTAACCCTAATCCAAACCCTAACACAAAATCTAGACTTAACCCTAACCCTATCCCTATCCCTTACCCTAGTCCTAACCCTAACCCTAGCCCTAAACCTAACCGTAGCCATACTCCTTATCCTAGCCCTAATCCTAGACTTAGGCCTAACCGAACACTAACCCTAGCCCTGGCACTAGCCCTAACCCTAACCCTAACTCTAATCCTAACCCTAAATGTAATCCTAGCCCTAGCCCTGGCCCTAGACCTAACCCTAAACTCAACCCTAACTCTAACCCTAGCCCTCACCCTAAACCTAATCCTAAATGTAACCTTCACCTTACCCTACATCTAACCCAAAACCTAACCCTAACCCTAACCCTAACCCTAACCCTAAACTTGGACCTAACCCTAACCCAAGAACTACTCCTAACCCAACCCCTAACCCTAAACCTAGCCCTAACCCTAAAAGTAGCCATACCCCTAATCCTAGCCCTAACCCTAACCCTAGCCTAGCCTTGGATCTAGATTTAACCCTAGCCCTAAACATAAACCTTACCCTAGCCCTAACCCTAATTCTAACCATAGACCTAACGCTAGCATTAACCCTAGTCCTAGCACTAGCCCTAGTCCCAGTTCTAGAAGTAACCTTGGCCCTAACTCTAATCCTTACCCTAGCCCTCAACTTAGCCATAGTCTTAACCCTAGCCCTAGACCTAACTCTAACCTTAAACCTACAACTAACACTAGACCTAACTGTAATATTAAACCTAGCCCTGGCCAAAATCCTAATCCTAAACCTAACCCTAGAAATAACCCTAGCCAAAGCCCTATCCTTATCCCTAACCCTAAGCCTAGACCTAGCACTCACCCTAACCCTAACCCTAATCATAACCCAAACCCTAAACCTAATACTAGCCCTAACCCAAACCCTAACCCTAGCCCTAGCCACAGCCCTAAATCTAACCCTAAACCTAAAAGTAGCACTAACCTTATTCCTAACCCTAACACTAACCCTAACCCTAGCTCTAGCCCTACCCTTAACCCTAACACTAACCTTAAACCTGACCCTGACCTTAAACCTAACCATAGCCCCAAATGAAACTGTAAAGCTAACCCAAGCCCTAGACCTAACCCTAACCCGAACTCTAGGGGGGAGGGAGGAAGATGGCGGCGGGGTAGGACAAAGGAATTTGCTTCTCTCCACACACCGGAGAAGGACCTGGCTGATCTGCGGAAGAGCACAGCAGATGCCCAACTGGGACCCAGCATATAAGAAGGCAGGACTCCAGAGAGTGTAGTGGACACTGAATGACCAGAGGTTGAGGAGAGGAGACGACCGCAGATCAACAAGGTACGAGGGAGCAGCACAGAGGCAGTGGTGGGCCCCCTGCCAGGCCGCGCCAGGGCCCTGGACGGCCGCCCCGGGTCTCTGAGAGCCGAGGGTGGGCAACACGTCTCTGGGAGAGAACTGGTCACCGGCACCACCCCCATCTGGCAGGGTGCAGATTGGAAAACACCATAAGAGATCGGTCTGCCAGTAGTGGCAGAGAGAGGAGTGAGCATTCGGAAGCAAACCAGAAAGCTCTGATAACCCGTGGAGTCAGGTTGCTGGCTTGGGAGAACTGAGAGTTGCCAGAGCATTCCCTGCTTTGCGGAGCCTGTGTCGGACCTCGAACAGCCTCGGGGAGTCTTGGGCTGCTGGCAGTGCCTCCAGAAGTGAGTCAGTTGCGAGCTCCATCCCTAGTCACCTGGTACAGACCAGCTCCATCCCTGCTCAGCTGGCGCAGACTGGGAGGCACTGGGAGTCAAGACTTGGCCTTCGACTTGAGTGGCTGCAAGTCGCCCATGTCTCCCGGGCCGCGGGGCCCACGACGGCCCCCGACTCGACCAACCACCTGTCGCACGCGCCTTCCCAGCCCCCAAGGGGCCCGCACCGTCCCAGCTCGACAAACCTCTGGTCAAGCGCTCCTTTCCGCCACCGAGGGGCCCGGCGCAGACCCTCTACTTGGGGAACTGCCAGTTGCCCGTGCTTTCCCGGCGGGGCAGGGTCTGCACTGACCCTCGGCTTGGGGAATTGAGAGTCACCCAGGTGATCCCTGTGGCGCAGGAACTGCACTGGCTGGCGAACAATCTCGGGGAGTCTCGGGCTGCTGGCTGGGCACCTGGAAGAGAGCCAGTCCCAGCTCCATCCCTACTCAGCCAGTGCAGACAGGGAAACACAGGGAATCAGGCTGTTGCTGTTGGTTTGGGAGAATTGTGAGTTGCCCTGTGTGTTTAGCCACAACACAGGGAAAGGTCCACACCGAAACCTTCGAGAACAGGAAAGCCTGGCTGGGAGCGCGCGCCCTCATGCCAAACCAGGGCTGGAGAGCCTGGGAGAAAATCCGCTCTCAGTAGGGCGCGGGCAGTGGCCCCAGTCAGGATCTTGGGGGGGAGCAGGTACTGGTGAGATCAGTGGAGCATACTGAGGCACGAGAAGAGCCACAATAACAGCCCCTCAAGCTGCTGCAGCTAGTGAGACCAGAAGAAAAGGATTGACTAGCTGGACACCAACCAGAGAAGTAGTGGGAGCAGGGAACACCAAGATACCTAAAGGAGACTGCACCACTGAATTTCAGAGGTATCCTATCACAGAAGTTCACACCATAAACTCAGGGTACGAGAACAGATCAATCTAAGAAGCTGAGGCCAACAAGAAGAGTATCACAAACAATGGGAAGACAAAGAAACAATCCCCAAATGAAAGAAAAGGAGGAAGTCTCAGAAAGAATGTTAGATGAAATAGAGGCAAGTCAACTATCAGATATTGAATTCAAAGCACTGGATATCAGGAAATTCAAAGAGCTTACAACGAGCTACCAGAAACTACAAGGGAGCTACAATGAACGCTACGCAAACTATACCAACATGAAAAAGGAAATAGAAACCATCAGCAAAGGCCAAGAGGAAATGAAAAATACAATTTCTGAACTGAAGAACACAGTAGAAGGTATGAAGAGTAGGACTGATGAGGCGGAGGACCGCATGAGAGAGCTCGAAGACAGGGTGGAAAGAATCTCCCAGACAGACGAGGTAACGGAAAAGAGAATCAGAAAAAATGAGGAGAGTCTAAGAGAAATGCAAGACAATATGAAACGTAATAATATCCGAATAATAGGAATACTAGAAGGGGAAGAAGAAGAACAGGAAATAGAAAACCTACTTGAAAGAGTAAGAACGGAAAATTTTCCTAAGTTGAGAGAGAGAGAGTCACAAGAATCCAGGAATCGCAGAGAGTCCCAGGCAGGTGGAACCCGAAGAGGCCTCCTGCAAGACACATCATCATTAAAATGGCAAAACTCCAAGACAAAGAGAGAATCCTAAAGGCACCAAGGGAGAAAAAGGAAGTAACATACAAGGGGGTTTCAATAAGGTTGGCTAATGACTTCTCAATGGAAACATTTCAAGCAAGAAAAAAATGGCAGAAAATATTCCAAGTAATGAGAAAAAGAGGCCTACAACCAAGACTACTTTATCCAGCAAGGCTCTCAATCAAGATAGAAGGCCAAATAAAGAACTTCCAAGACAAAAGAAGTATAAAACAATACACCTCCACCAAACCAGCTCTACAAGAATTACTAAAAGGGCTCCTTTAAGGAAAGGAAGGAAAAGAGAGAGACAGAGAGGAACACAGGTGCATAAATGGCAATGAATAAGTACCTTTCAATAATAACCTTAAACGTAAATGGATTAAATGCACCAATTAAAAGACATAGAATAGCTGAATGGTTGAGAAAGCATGATCCACACATATGCTGCCCACAAGAGACCCACCTCAGGTCAAAAGACCATCACAGACTGAAAGTGAAAGGATGGAAACAAATTTTCCAAGCAAATGGACAAGAAAAAAAAGTGGGGTAGCAATGCTCATATCAGACAAAATTAGACCTCAAAAAAAAAAGAGTATAAAGAGAGACCAAGAACGTCACTTCATATTACTCAAGGGAAGAATCCACGAAGAAGACATTAACATCATAAATATATATGCACCCAACATAGGAGCACTCAAATATATAAAGAAATTCCTAGAGGACCCCAAGAAAGATATTGACAGCAACACAATTATAGTAGGGGATTTTAACACCCCTCTGTCAAAAATGGACAGATCTTCCAAACAAAATATCAACAAAGATATAGCAGCATTAAACGACACTCTAGAAGAAATGGACCTAATTGATATATATAGAGAGAGCCCTCCATCCCAAAGAAGCTAAATACACATTCTTCTCAAGTGCACGTGGAACATTTTCAAAGATAGATCATATGATAGGACACAAAACAAGTCTCAACAACTTCAGGAAAATAGAAATCATACCAAGCATTTTTTCTGATCACAAGGGACTGAAATTGGAAACCAACCCCACAGAAAAAAAACCAAAACACCCAAAAGCATGGAGATTGAATGGTATGCTATTAAATAATGAATGGGTCAAGATTGAAATTAGGGAAGAAATCAAAAAACTTCTTAAAACTAATGAAAATGAACTCACAACAACCCAAAATTTATGGGACACAGTGAAGGCACTCCTGAGAGGGAAGTTCTTAGCAATACAGGCTGACCTAAAGAGGATAGAAACAATTCAAAGAAAAAAACCTAACTCGACGCATGCAAGAACTCGAGGAACAAAAACAAAGACAGTCCAGAGCAAGTAGAAGGAAGGAAATAACCAAGATTAGAGCAGAATTAAATGACATAGAGACTAAAAGCACAATTCTAAGGATCAATGAATCTAGGAGTTGGTTTTATGAAAAGATAAACAAAGTAGGCAAACCTTTAAGTAGGCTCATCAAAAAAAGAAGAGAGGGGACCCAAATAAACACAATCAGAAATGAAAGAGGAGAGATTACAACTGATACCACAGAAATAGAAAGGATTGTAAGATATTACTATGTGGCTCTGTATGCCAAGAAATTTGAAAACCTAGGTGAAATGGACAAATTTCTAGAAAAATATAATCTTCCAAAACTCAATGAAAAAGAAACAGAAAACCTGAACAGGCCAATAACAGCAAATGAAATTGAAGATGTAATAAAAAAAACTCCCAGAACACAAAAGCCCTGGACCAAATGGTTTCACAGGAGAATTCTCCAAAGCATTTAAGGAAGAGCTAACCCCTATTCTTCACAGACTATTCCAAAAAATCCAAAAGGAGGGAAAACTACCCAACTCTTTATGAAGCCAGCATCACCCTAATTCCAAAGCCAGACACAACAAAAAAAAGAAAATTACAGGCCAATATCACTGATGAACATAGATGCTAAAATCCTCAATAAAATATCGGAAATCGCATCCAACAATACATCAAAAAGATCATACACCACGACCAAGAGGGATTCATCCCAGGGATGCAAGGATGGTTCAATATATGCAAATCAATAAATGTAATACACCGCATAAACAAAAGCAAACACAAAAACCACATGGTCATATCAATAGATGCGGTAAAAGCTTTTGATAAGGTTCAACACCCATTGATGATAAAGGTACTCAGAAAAATGGGAATAGAGGGAGCATTCCTCAACATAATAAAGGCCATATATGAAAGATCTACAGCCAACATCATACTCAATGGGCAAAAACTAAAAGCTTTTCCACTAAGATCAGGAACAAGAGAAGGTTGCCCACTTTCACCACTTCTATTCAGTATAGTATTAGAAGTTCTAGCCACAGCGATCAGACAAGAAAAGGAAATAAAAGGCATCCAAATTGGAAAGGAGGAAACAAAACTGTCATTGTTTGCAGATGACATGATAGTGTACATGGAAAACCCTAAAGCCTCTACCAAAAAACTGCTTGAACTAATAAATGCATTTGGCAAAACAGCGGGATACAAAGTCAATATCCAGAAATCAAAGGCATGTCTGTATACCAACAATGAATCAGCAGAAGCAGAAATCAGGAAAAAAATCCCATTTGATATAGCAAAAACAAAAATAAAATATCTGGGAATAAATCTAACCAAGGAGGAAAAAGACCTGTATGCAGAAAACGACACAACACTGAAGAAAGAAATCAAGGAAGACACAAATAAGTGGAAACATATACCATGTTCATGGATTGCAAGAGTTAACATCATCAAAATGCCCATACTACCCAAAGCAAGTTATAAATTTAATGCAATACCTATTAAAGTACCAATGGCATATTTCACAGACATAGAACAAAAACTTCAAAAATTTATATGGAACCATAAAAGACCCCGAATACCAGCTGCAATTTTGAGGAAGAAGAACAAAGTAGGAGTGATCACAATACCTGATATCAAACTGTATTACAAGGCCACTGTAATCAAAACAGCCTGGTACTGGCACAAAAACAGGCACATAGACCAATGGAATAGAACAGAGAGCCCAGAAGTAAACCCAACTCTCTACACTCAATTAATATTCGACAAAGGGGGCCGTAACATAAAATGGAGTAGAGATAGCCTCTTCAACAAATGGTGTTGGGAGAACTGGACAGCCACATGCAAAAAAATGAAACTCGAGCACCAACTTACACCATACACCAAAAGAAATTCAAGGTGGATAAAAGACTTAAATATAAGCCGGGAAACCATTAAAGCCCTAGAGGAGAGCATTGGCAGGAAAATCTCAGATATCCCAGGCAGCAAGATTTTTACTGATACGTCCCCTAGAACAAGGGACATAATGGAAAGAATAAACGAATGGGATCTCATCAAAATTAAAAGCTTCTGCATGGCCAAGGAAAACAGTATCAAGATAAAAAGAGAAGCAACAGTTTGGGAAAATATATTTGCCAATGACACCTCAGAGAAAGGTTTAATCTCCAAAATATACAAAGAACTCACACGAATCTACTCAAAGAAGACAAGCAACCCAATTAAAAAATGGGCAAAGGATTTGAACAGACACTTCACCAAGGAGGACATACAGAGGATCCAGAGACACTTGAAAAGATGCTCAATATTGCTAGCTAGCAGAGAGATGCAAATCAAAACCACAATGAGATACCACTTAACACCAGTCAGAATGGCTACCATGAACAAAGAAACAAACAACAAGTGTTGGAGAGGTTGTGGGGAAAAGGAGACTCTAGGTCACTCTTGGTGGGATTGCAGACTGGTACAACCACTATGGAAAACAGTTTGGAATTTTCTAAGAAAATTAAAAAAGGACCTGCCTTTTGACCCAGCAATTCCAGTGCTACGAGTATATTCTAAGAACCCTGAAACACCAATCCAAAAGAACCTATGCACCCTGATGTTCATAGCAGCACCACTGACACTAGCCAAGAGTTGGAAGCAACCTAAATTCCCATCGGTCAATGACTAGATCAAAAAACTATGGTACATTTACACAATGGAATTCTATGCTGCAGAAAGGAAGAAGGAGCTCCTACCCTTGGCAACATCATGGATGGAACTGGAAAGCATTATGCTGAGCCAAATAAGCCAGGCAGTGAAAGACAAATACTATATGATCTCACCGTTAACAGGAATCTAAACAACAAAACAAACAAGCAAGCAAATGTAACCAAAGACACTGAAATGCAGAACGTGCTGACAGGGTCCAGAGGGGAGAGGGGAGAGAATCATAGGGGAAAAGGGGATGGATTCACATGAGCAAGTATAAAGGACACATGGACAATAACTAAGGGTGGGGGGTGGAAATGGGAGGGAGGCGGGGTGCATGGGGCAGGGGGCGGGCAAGGTTGGGAATGTAAGACAGAAAGCTGTACTTGAACAAGGATTAAATAAATTATTTTTTAAAAACCGTAACTCTATTCCTAATTGGAACCCTAACCCTCACACTAACCTTAAACCTAGCTCTAGTCCTAGACCTAACCGTAACATTAATTCAGGCCCTAACCCTAAACCTACCTAAACCCTAACCATAGCCTTATCCCTAACCCTCACCTAAACCCTAACCCTAAATGAAAATGTAACCCTAATGCTAGCCCTACACCTAACCCTAACCCCAGTCCTAACCTTAGCCATAACCCTAACACTAGACCTAACCGTAACACTTACCCTAACTCTAGCCTTAACTCTAGCCCTAACCCAAAACCTAACCCTAGCAGTAACACTACCCGTAGCACTAATCATAGCCCTAAACCTAACACTAACCTCATTCCTAACCCTAACACTAACCCTAACTCTAGCTGTAGCCCTACCCCTAACACTAACCTTACTCCTAACTCCAGCACTATCCCTTACTCTAGACCTAATACTAACACTAACCCGAACAATAGCTCTAGCTCTAGCCAAAGCCTAAGACTAGCCATAGCCCTAATCCTAACCCTAAACCTAACCAAAACCATAACACTAACCCTAATCACAAACTTAACCCCACCCTAACCCTAAATGTAACCCTATTTGTAACCTTGACACCAGCCCTAATGCTAAACAAAGCTGTAACCCTAGCCCTAACCCTTAACCTAACCATAAACCCAGACCTAGCCCTAACACTAACCTTAGCCCAAGCCTTAGCCTTAACCCAAACACTAACCCTAGCCCTAGACTTAGCCCCAATCCTAACCCTTACCATAGCCCAAACCTTAACCCTAACTGTAACCCTAATCTTAACATTAATCCTACCCTTAAACTTAACCATAGCCCTAAAGCTAGGCCTAACACTAACACAAACTCTAATCTTAACACTAACCCTAAATTTAGCTCTAGCCCTAGCCCCAGCCATATTCCTAGCCTTAGCCCTAAACCTAGCTCTAACCCTAACCCTACACCTCACCCTAACACTAACATTAGCCCTATCTGAGCCCTAACCCTAAACCACAACTTAAACAAACTCTAGCCCTAACCCTAGTTTTAACACTAAACCTAACTGTAGCCCTAACCCTAACACTACAACTAACCTTATGCCTAACCCTAACATTAACAAGAAACCTAGCCCTAGCCGTACCCTAACCCTAACACTAACCTTACACCTAACCCTAACCCTAGACATAGCACTAACACTAACCCGAATCCTAGCTCTAGCTGTACCCCAAACCCTATCACTAACCCTAGACCTAATGCTAGCAGTAATCCTAACCCTAAACCTAACAGTATCCTAACCCTAACCTTAACCATAGCCCTATATAAAACTCTAAACCTAACCCTAGACCTAACCCTAACCCTATTCCTAATTCAAACCCTAACCCTAACTCTAACGCTAGATCTTGTACTAGCCCCAACTGTAACACTAACACTGACCCTAACCCTAACCCTAAACAAAACCCTTAGACATCACACTGATTCTAACCCTAAATCTAAACGTAAACCCAACCCTAGCCCAAACCAAGCCCAACCCTAACCCAAACCTATCCCTATCCCTAACACAAACCTAACCCCAAATGAAACCCTAACCCTAACCCTAGCACTAGCCCTAGCCCTAGCCCTAGGCCTAACCCTAGCCTTAAACCTAATCCTAGGTCTAACCCAAACACTTACCATAACCCCTAGCGCTAACTCTAGCCCTAACCTAAAACCTAACCCTACTGCTAACACTAGCTGTAGTGCTAATCCTAGCCCCAACCCTAATACTAACACTAACCTTATTCCTATTCCTAACACTAACACTTACCCCTAATCCCAACCCTAACACTTACCCTACTCCTAACACTAAATCTAAACTGAAAAATAGCTCTAGCTCTAGCCCAAATCCAAACACTAATGATACCCCTAACCCTAACCCTAACCCGAACTGTAAACTTAAGCCTGCCCTAACCCTAAATGTAACCCTATTTCTAACCTTAACCATAGCCCTAAAGCTACACCTAGCCCTAACACTAACCCTAAACCTAAACCTAACCCTTGCCCCAACCCTAGCCCTGGTCCTAACCCTAGCCCAAGACCTAGCCCTAACCCTAAACGTAACCCTAATCCTAACAACAATCCTAGCCTTAACCTTAACCCTAGACCTAACCACAGGCCTAACCCTAACACAAATCCTACACATAATCCTAACACTAACCCTAAATCTATCTCTAGCCATAGCTCCAGCCCTAGACCTAACCCTAGCCCTAACCCTAAATGAAACCCTAACCCTAAACCTAGCAGTAGACCAAACGCTAGCCCTAGACCTAACACTAGCCCTAACCCTAACTTTAATCCTACCCCTAACCCTATCCCTAATCCTAGTTCTAAACTTAACCCTAATCCTAACCCTACTGCCAACCCTAAATTTAAACCTTGCACTAACCCTAAATGTAACCTTAACCTTAACCCTAGCCTTAGCCCTAGCCCTAACTCTAGCCCTAGCCCTAACCCTAACCCTAACCCTAGCCATAGCCCTAGCCCTAGCCCTTATCCCAGCCCTAGCCCTTATCCTAACCCTCTCTGTAACCCTAACCTTAACTCCTAACCCTAACCCTAGCCCTAGATCTAGTCTAAATGTAGCCCTAAACCTAACCCTAATTCTGAGTCTAATCTTAAAGATAACTGTAGCCATAGCTGTAGCACTCATCCTAACCCTAAACCGAACTGTATCCTAAACCTATCCCTAATCCTAGCCCTAAATGAAACCCGAAACCTAACCCTACCCCAAGCCCTAACCCTATACCTATTCCAATTTTGAACCTTAACCCTAACCCAAACACTAACCCTAATCCTAGCTCTAGCTTCAACCCTAATACTAATTCTGTTCCTAACCCTTAACCTAGAACTAACCATAACCCTAACCAAAACCCTAGCCTTAGAACTGACCCTGATTCTACCCTAACCATACACTAACCCTAACCCTAAAACTAAAAGAAACCTTGAACTTAACCCTAGCCCTAGCCTTAAGACTACCCCTAACACTAGTCCTAATGTTAACCCTAATCATAGCCCTAGCCCTTACTCTAGCTCTAACCGTAACCCTAATCCTAGCTTAAGCTTTAACCTAACCCTAACTCTTCCCTGAACTCTAACCCTAGCCCTAACCCTTTCCCTAACTCTAACCCTAACTGTAATCCTAACCCTAAGCCTAGCCCTAGCCCTACCCCCTAGACTAAATAGAGCCCTAAACCTAACCCTAGTTCTAAGTCTAATACTAAAGCCAACCCTAGACATAGCCCTAGGACTTATCCTCATGCTAAACCTAACCATATCCTAAACCTAACCCTAATCCTAGCCCTAAATGAAACCCAAAACTTAATCTTAATCCTAGCTCTAATCGTAACTCATATCCTAACCCTATACCTAATTCAAACCCTAACCCTAACACTTACCCAAACACTAACCCTAAACATATCTCTAGCCTTAGAAGAGACTCTAACACTAACTCAGGCCCTAACCCTAACTCTAACCAATACCCTAGCCTAAGACATGACCTTGATTTTACCCCTAACCTTAACCCTAGCCCTAACCCTAACTCTAAACATAAACCTAACTCTAACCCTAACGCTACCCTAAACAAAACCCTACCCCTAACCCTAGCCTTAACCCTAACTCTAACTCTAATTCTAAGTATAGCCCTAACCTTAACCCTACACCTAACCCTAACCCTTGTCCTACCCCTAACCCTAGCCATAACCCTAATCCTTGATCTGACCTTAAAACTTACCCTAACCCTAGCCCAAACCCTAATTCTAACCCTAACCCTAGACCTAGCTGTAGAACTAACCCAGGCCCAAGCCCTAGATATAACCCTATTTCTAACACTAACCCTAAGCCTAGCTCTATCACTAGTGCTAGCCCGAGGTCTAACCCTAGCTCTAATTTTAACTCTAACTCTAATCCTAGACCTAACCCTACACCTCACTCTAACCCTAGACCTAATCCAACATAAACCCTAACCTAGCTCTAGACCAAGACCTAAACCTAAAAGTAACCCTAGGCCTAACTCTGAACCTAACTCTAGCCCTAGCTGTAACCCCAGCACGAACCCTAGCCCTAACCCTAGCCCTAGCCCTAGCCCTAGTTCTAAAGCTAAACTTCACCAATGCCCAAGTTGTAACTGTAGCCCAAACCCTAACCCTATCCCTAACACTAGACTTAACCCTAGCCCTAACCCTAACCCTAACCCTAAACTTAGTGCTAACACTAACACTAACCAGAACCACAGCCCTAGCCTTAAGTGTAGCCCTAACCGTAACCCTAGCCCTGGCCTTAGCCCTAATCCTAATGGTAACGCAAACTCTAACCCTAGCCCTAGCCCTAACCATAACCATAAATCTACTCCAAAGCCTATATCCAATCCTAGACCTAGCCCTGAACCTAGCCCTAACCTGAAACTTGACTCTAACCCTAACCCAGCTCTCGCCCTAACCCTAACGCTAAAGGTATCATAAACCTTGCCCTAACCCTAACTTTAAACCTAACCCTGACCCTAACTTTAACCCTAACCCTAGCCTGGCCCTAACCCTAACCCTATCCCTAACTTTAACCCTAATCCTAGCCTTAGCTCTGACCCTGATTTTAACCCTAACAGTAACTGTAACCACCAACCTGGACCTAACTCTAACCCCGGCACGATCCAAAATTCTAGCACTAATCCCAACCCTAGACCTAGCCCTAAACCTAGCACTAGCCCTAGACCTAACCCTAACCCTAACCCTAACCATAACAGTAACCCTTGCCCTGACATTAAATGTAACACCAACCCTAACACTATCAATAACTCTATCCCTAACCCCAAACCTAGCCATAGACCTGAACCTGATTCTAACGCTAACTCTGACACTAGCCCTAACCCGAACCCAAACCCTAAATGAAACCCTAACCCTAACACTAGCCCTAACGCTAACCCTAAACCTAATCTTTATTATAAACCTATCCCTAGAACAAGCCCTAACTCTTGGCCTAACGCTAACCCTAGCTATAGTCTTAACCCTAGCCCTAACCCTAGATCTAAACCTAATCCTAACAGTAACCCTAAACCTAATTCTAAGCCTAAACCTAACCCTAACCCTAGCCCTACCCCTAACCCTAGCTCTAACACAAACCCTAAACCTAGGCCTAACTGTAACACTAATCCTATCCCTAGCTGTAGCCCAAACCCTAACCCTAACATAACCCTAGCACTTACCCTAACACTAACCCTAACCCTAAACCTAATCTTAATCCCTGCCCCAAGCCTAGACGTTACCCTAAACCTAACCATACCAAAAATTCTATCACTAGGCCTAACCCTAACCCTAAACCTAGCCATAGACCTGACCCTGATTCTAAACCTAGCCCTACCTCTAACCCTACCCTAACCCTAAATGAAACCCTAACACAAACCCTACCCTAGCCCTAAGCCTAACCCTAATCCTAGCCCTAGCCGTAACCCTAGTTCTAACCCTAAATGTAACCCTAGCTCTAACCCTGACCCTAGCACTACACATAATCCTAGCCCTTACCCTAACCCTAGATGTAACCTGAAAACTAAACATAACCCTAACCCTAACCACAACCCTAAAAAATCACTAACCCTAACCTTAGCCCCAGCCCTAATCATAATCCTAACACTAACCCTAGCCCTAGCCCTAAACCTAACCCTCACTCTAGCCCAAGCTGTAACTCTAGACCTAAATCTAACCCTAACCCTAGACCTAACTCGAACTTTAGCTCCAGCCCTAACCCTAACCCTAAGAGTATCCTAACCCAAAACCTAACCCCAAACCTAACCCTAATCCTAACCCAAATTCTAAACCTAGCCCAAGTTCTACCCAAATCCTAAATGTAAAACTAACTCTAATCCTAGCCATACCCTAGCCCTAGCACTAACCCTAACCATAAATCTAGTGCTAACCCTAGCAATAACCCTAAGTCTATTCTTAACCCTAACACTAACCCTTGCCATAGCCCTAGCTCCTACCTTAATTCTAACCCTAATCCTAGACTTAACCATACCACTAACCCTAGACCTAGCCATAGCCCTAACCCTAAGTCCAACCCTAACACTAGACCTAGACCTAGGCCTAACCCTAACACTAGACCTAGCCTGAAATCTAACCCTAACAATAGCATTAGCTCTAATCCTAACCCTAAAACCAACCCTAAACATAACCATGCCCTAACCCTAATCCTAACCCTTAACAAAACCCTGAACCTACCTTAGCCCTAGCCCTAACACTAACCCTAATTCTAATCCTAACCCTAATCGTCGCCTTAGCCATGACCCTTCCTCTAATCATAAGCCTAGTCCTAGATTTGGCTCTAGCCCTAACCCCAACCATACCCTAAACTCTAACTGTAGCTGTAGGTCTATCTCTAACCATAACCCTAACCATAATCCTAATTTGGCTCTAGCCCTAACCCTAACCATACCCGAAACTCTAACTGTAGCTGTAGGTCTATCTCTAACCATAACCCTAACCATAATCCTAACCCAAAACCGAACCCTAGCCCTAATCCTAGCCCTAGACCGAACCATAGCCCTAGACCTAAACCTAACCTTAGATCTAAACAAAACACTAACCCTAACCCTAGCTCTAGCTCTATTCCTAACTCTAACACTAACCCTAGCCCTAAACCTTACCCTAACCCTAACACTAGACTTAACCCTAATCAAAACCCTAGACCTAGACCTAGCCCTAAATTTAGCCATAGCTATAACCCTAACAATAGATTTAATACTTACACTAAACTTAGCCCTAGTCCAAGCCCTAGCCCTAGCCTAAACCTAGCCCTACAGCTAACCCTATTTCTAAGTCTAATCCTAAAGCTAACTGTGGCCATAGCTGTAGCACTCATCCTAACCCAACACCTAACTGTATCCTAAACCTAGCCATAATCCTATCCTTAAATGAAAACCTAAACCTAACCCAACATGAAGGCCTAACCCTAACCCTATTCCTAATTTAAACCCTAACTCTAACACTAACCCTAGCTCTAGTCATAGCCCCATCCCTAACACTAAATCTGTTTCTAACCCACACCCTAACCCTAACCAAAATTCGACCCTAGATGTGACCCCGATTCTAAACCTAAACTTAACCTTATCCCTAAATGAAACCCTACACCTAACCCTAGCCCTAGCTCTATTTCTGGCCCAAAACTTAACCATAACTCTAACCCTAAATCTAACCCTAACACTTACCAAACCCTGGCTCTAGCCCTAGCCGTAACCCTTACACTAACTCTAGCTGTAGCCCTAGACCAAACCCTAACCCTAGAGCTAACCCTAGACCTTCCCATAGCCCTAACCTTAATTATAACACTAACTCTAGCCCTGAGCCTACCCCTAATCCTAACACTAGCCATAGCCCAAACACTTACAATAAACCTAGACCTACCCTAGCCCTTAATCCTTAACTAATACTAGCCTTAACCCTATGACTGACCCTAACAATAAACCTAGACCTAACTCTAACTCCAAACCTAACCCTAACACTAACTCTAGCCGTAACCCTAACCCTAACATTAACGCTAGCCCTAACCCTAACCCTAACACTAGTCAAAATCCTACACCTAACACTAACACTCACCCTAGCCCTAGCCCTAGCCCTTACCATAGCACTAACCTTAACCACAATTCTAGGCCGGGGCCTTGCTCTCACCCTAACCATAACCCAAACTCTAATTTTAGTTCTAGCACTATCCAAACTTTAACTCTAATCCTAAACATAAACCTAATTCTAGCCATAGTTCTTTTCCTAGACTTAAACCTAAACTTAACCCTAACCCTAGCCCTAGTCCACACACAAACAGTAACCCTAAACGTATCCTAAATTTTAGCCTAAACCTAAACTAAAACCTAACCCCGAACCTGGCCCTTACCCTAGCCCTATCCCTACCTCAAACTCTACCCTTACCCTAAACAAAAACCTACACCTAAATGTACCCTACCGCTAACACTAACACTAACATTAACCCTAAAACTAACCCTAAACCTAGATCTAGCCCTAGCCCTAACCCTAACCCAAACCCTACACCTAGCCCTAACTCGAGCACTAACCCTAACACTAAACTTGGCCCTAGCTGTAACTCTAGACTTAAACGTAACCCTAACCCGAGCATTAACCCTACAGTAACTCCTAAACCTAGCCCAAAACATAACATTAAACTTAACCCTAACTTTAGCCCTAACCCTAACACTAAACCTAGCTCTAGCTCTAGCCCTAACCCTAACACTAACCCTAGTCCTAACACTAAGACTAAACCTAACCCTATTAAAAATCCTAACCCTATCTCTAACCCTAAACCTAAACCTAGAACTATCCCTAATACTAACCCTAACCCTAATCCTAGCTCTAGCCTTAGCCCTATCCCAAGCCTGAACCCAGCTCTAATTCTAACCCAAACATTATGGCTAGACCTAACCCTAACATTAACCCTAACCCTAGCTCTAGTTCTAGCCCTATTCCTAAAACTAACCCTATCTCTAACCATAACGCTAGAGCTAAACCTAACCCTAATCCTAGAAAACCCTAACCCTAGACCTAACCCATATAGTAACCCTAGCCCTAGCCTTAACTCACACCCAAACCCTAACCCTAGCCCTAACACTAGCCTTATCCTTAACCCTAACCCTGACCTGCGAACTAAAGCTAACACTAACCCTAACCCTAGCTTTACCTCTACTCCTAACTCTAACACTAACCCTAATCCTAAAGCATACCCTAAGACCTTACTTAGGATTTCTAATCCTAACCATAACCTTAGCCCTAAACCTAACTTTAGAGTTATTACAAACCCTAACCTTAAAATTTACCCTACAGCTATTCCTATCACTAACCCTAACCCTTATCCTAACCCTAAATGAAACCCTAACCCTAACCTCATACCTAGCCCTAACATTAACCTTAACCTTAACCTTAACCTTAACCATAACCATAATCCTAACCCTAACCATAACCCTAGCCCTAACACAAACCCTAAACCTAAATGAAACTCTAACCCTACCCTAGCCCTAACCCTAACCCTAGCCCTAGTCCTAACCTTAGGAGTAAGTCTAACCCTAGACCTAACCCTAACAGTTGCCTTAACCCTAGCTCTAGCCCTAGCCCTAAAACTACCAGTACTCCTATTTCTTGCCGTAACCCTAATGCTAACCATAGACCTAACCCTAATATGAACTCAAGCACTAGGCCTAAACCTAACCCTATACCTAAACAAAAACGAATCCTAACCCTAGCTCTAGCTCTATCCCTAACTCTAGCAGTAACCCTAGACCTAAACTTACCCTAAACCTAACAATAGAGCTAACCTTAATCAAAACACTAGACCTAAGCCTAGACCTAGACTCAATCCTAGACCTAACCCTAACCCTAACGCTAACAATACATTTAACACTTACACTAAACCTAGCCCTAGCCCAAGCCCTATCCCCAGCCCTAACCCTAACCCCATCCCTAGACCTAACCCTAAAATTAACCCTAGCCCTAGACCTAGCCCTAACCCTAATCCCAACCCTAACTTTACCGTAACTCCTAAACCTAGCCTTAACCATAATGATAGCCTAAACCCCAACTTTAGCCTGAAGCTTAACACTAACCCTAGCTCTACCTCTAGCCCTAACCCTAACACTAACCCTAGTCCTAACCCCAAGACTAAACCTAACCCTAATAAAAACCCTAACACTAACACTAGCCCTAAACCTAACCCTTGACCTATCTCTAACTCTAACCCTAACCCAAGCTCTAGCCCTAGCCCTATCCCAAGCCCTAACCCAGCTCTAATTCTAACCCAAACACAATGGCTACACCTAACCATAACACTAACAACTAACCCTAGCTCCGGTTCTAGCCCTAAACATAACCTAACCCTAACCCTATCCCTAACCCTAACCCTAAACCTAAACCTAACCCTAAACCTAGCCCTACCCCTAAACCTAGACCTACCCCTAAAGGTAACCCTAGCTCTAGCCTTAACCCTTATTGTATCACTAACCCTACTGCTAAAACTGGCCCTAGTCTTAACCCTAACCCTTACCTGAGAACTAAAGCTAACACTAACCCTAACCCTAGCTTTACCTCTACTCCTAACTCTAACATTAACCTAACCCTAACCTTACCCTAAACCTAACCCTAGACCTAACTCTAACACTAACCCTAGGCCTTATTCCTATTGCAATCCTAACCCAAAGCCTAGCCATAGCCCTAAGCCTAGCCCTAACCCTAATCCTCGACCTAACACTAACACTAACCCTATTCCTACCTATAGCCATAGCCCTAACACTAACCCTACACCTAAACCTAAACCTCAACCCAACTAAAACACTAAACCTAAATCTAACCGTAACACTAACACTAAACTTCACCCTTTCCCTAACCCTAAATGTAACCCTAACCATCACCCAATTAATAACCCTAGCCCTAGCCCTAATCCCAACCATAACCATAGCCTAAGACCTTGCCCTGATTCTAACCTTGACCCTAAACCAAGCACGGAACCTAACCATTGCATTAACTTTAACCCTAACCCTAAAACTTATCCTAGACCTAGCCCTAGCCCCACCTTAACCTAATCCTAACTATAAACCTAGCCCTCACCCAAACCCTAACCCTAAACATCTGCTAGAACTTATCCTAACCCTAACCTTAAACCTAGCCCTGAACCAAGCCCTAACCCTACCCTTACCCCTAATCCTAGCTCTAACCTCAAACAAAAACCTAGACTTAACCCTAACCATAACTCTAGACCTAGCCCTAACACTAACCTGAACCCTAGCTCTAGCCGTAGCCCTAGCCCTAACCCTAAACCTATATCTATACCAAACCGCAGCCCTACCACAAACCTTAGCCCTAATGCTAACCCTATTAATAGCCCAAACCCTACAGCTATTCCTAGGCCTAGCCCTAACCCTTGCCCTAGAACTAATTCTACACCTAATGCTATTCCTAACCCTAACCCTAACCCTAAATGATACCCTAACCCTAACCTTAACACTAACCCTAAACAAAGCCCTAATTCTAGCGCTAGCACCAAACCTAGCCCTAGCCCTAACCCCAGCCGTAACTCTAACCTTAACCCTAACCCTAGCCCTACACTCAGCCCTAACACTTGCCCAAATCCTACCTCTAGCTCGAGCCCTAATTCTAAAGTTAACCCTTGTACTACACCTAATCATAACACTAATCAAAACCATAGACCTAACCCTAACACTAACTCTAGCCCTATCCCTATCCCTAACCTTAGCCCTAATTCTATCTCCTAAAACTACCATTATCCGAACCCAAAACCTAACCCTTGTCCTAACCCTAAACCTAACCCTAAATCTAGATCTAACCCAGCCCTAAACCTAACCCTAGCCTTAACCCTAACCCTAAACCTAGACCTAAACCTAACCATAGATCTAGCCCTAGCCCTAACCCTAGACCTAACCAGAGACCTAACCCCACTGTACCTCTAACTTTAACCAAAACACTAACCCTAATCCTAGCCCTAGCCATAAAACTAGCGATATGACAAAATGTAGCCCTACCCCTAGTTATAACCCAAAACTTATCCCTAAACCTGGCCCTAGCCCTAACCCGAAACCAAAAGCTAATTCTAGGCCTAAGCCTAACCCTGGTCTTAGTCCTAATCTTAACATTAACCCTAACACTAACCCTACAACTAACCCTATCCCTAACGCTAACCTTAATGAAATCCTGACCCTAACCCTAGCCCTAGTCCTGACCCTAGACCTAGCCCTAACGTTAACCCTAACCCTAGATTAAAATTGTACACTACCCTATCCCTAGCCCAAGCCATAGATTTAACTCTAATGCTAACCCTAACACTAGACATTAGCCTAAAATTAACCCTAGTCCTACCCTATCCTAACCCTAGACATAAACCTAGCTATAGCCCTAACCCTAGCCCTCATTCTAAACCTAACCCTCACCCTAACCCTGGGCCTAAACGTAGCCATAACCATGGCTCTAATGTTAAACCTAACTGTAACCCTAATCATAACCCTTAAAATAACCTTAGCAGTAATCCGACCTCTAGCTCTTCCTCTAGCCTTAATGCTAAAAATAACCCTAGCCCAAACACTAACCTAGCCTATTCCTAACCCTAGCCAGAACCCTAATCCAAGCCCTTACCCGCAACCTATCCACATCCCTAATCCTAGCCCTAAATGTAACCCCAGCCCCAACCCTATACCTAATCTTAACCCAAACCCTAGCCCTAGCCTTAACCTTATCCTTAACCATAACTCTAACTCTAACACTAGCTCTACCCCTTATCCTAACCCTAACTCTAATTCTAAACTTAACCCTAACCCTAACCCTAATGCTAACCCTAGCCTAACCATAGACGTAATCCTGTTCCTAGCCCTAGACCTTACCCTAACACCTACACTGGCCCTAGCCCTAACCTTAGTCCTAACCCTAACCTTAAACATAACCCTACCCAAGTGCTAACACTAGCCCTTGCCATAGCCCTAATTCTAACTCTAACCTGAAGACTAGACCTTCCTGTAGCCCTCACCCTAACTCTACACTTAACCCTAATTCTAGCTCTAACCCTAAACCTAACTGTAGCCCTAGCCCTAACCCTAGAGTTAAACCTACACTAACCCTAGCCCAAGTCTTACACCTAACCCTAACCCTAACCTCAGATCTAACCCTAAAACTAACCCTAGCCCTAAACTTAGCCATAATCCTAACCCTAAATGTAACATTAGACCTAACCCTAACACTAACCCGAAATCTAGCTCTATCTCTAGCCCTAGCCCTAACAAAAACCCTAGCCCTAACCCTCACGCTAACACAAACCATAGCCCTAACCCTAACCCTAAACGTAACCCTAATCCTATCCCTAAACCAAACCCCAGCCCTGGCCATAATCCTAATCTCAACACAAACAATAACCCTAGCCCTGAACTTAGACTTAAACGTAGCCTTAGTCCTAGACCTGGCCCTCACCCTAACCCTAACCATGACCATAAATATAACCCCAGCCATAGCCCTTACATTAAACCCTAATCCTATTCCTAGTTTGAACCCTAAACCTAACCCTAAAACTAACCCTGAGACTCAACCTAACATAAATCTGGCCTTAGCCCTGATTCTGATTCTAACCCTAAGCCTAAACCTAAGCTTAAACCTAGCCCTAACCCTAACCAAAGTTCGATCCCTAACCGCTAGCCCGAACTATAACTCTAAACCTAATCATAACCCTAACTCTAACCCTAGCCTTAACTCTACACCTAACCCAAAATGAAAACCTAACTATAACACTAGCTCTAGCCCTAACTCTAACCCTAACCCTAATCAAAATTCTAACTCTAATACTAACCTTATTCTTAACCCTTACATGAACCCTGGCCCTAACATTAACCCTAACCCTACCCTCCACCCAAGACCAAAACCTAAAACTAACCCGAACCCTGCTCTAGTTCTAACCCTGACCCTAGTCCAAGCCCTAACCTAAACCTAACCCTAACCATAGCCCTAGCTGTAACACTAGCCCTAAACCTAACCCTAACCCTACCTCTAGACTTAATCCTAACCCTAACCCTAAGTCTAGCTCTAGCCCTAACCCTAGCCCTAACCCCAGCCATAGCTTTTACCCTACCCTAAATCTAACCCTAAACCTAAACCTACACCTCACACTAACGCCAACCCTAGCCCTAGGCCGAAACATAATCCTAGCCCTAACTCTAACACTCACCATAGCCCTAACTCTAAATTTACTACTTGCCCAAACCCGAGCCCTAGCCAGCTCCTAGCCCTAGCCCTAACACTAACACTGACTTCACCCCTAACCCTAACACTAACCCTAGATGTAACACTAACCCCAATCTTAGCTCTACCTTTAGCCCAAACCCTAATACTAACCCTAGACCTAAACCTAACCTTAAACCTAAACCCAAACCTAACCCTAACACTAACTCTAAACCTAACCCTAACCCTAAACATAACCCTAATCCTAAACTTAACCCTGGCCTTAACATTAACCCTAGACATAACTCTGACACAAACACTATACCTATTCCTAACACTAACCCTAACCATAGCTTGGGCCCTAACCCTAACCCTAACAGTAATGCTAGCCGTAACCCTACAGCTAACTCTAAATGAAAACCTAACCCTAACACTAGCACTGGCCCTAACCCTGAATCTGATCCCATTCATAATCCTTACCCTAATACTAACCTCATTCTTAACCCTGACACTAACCTTAGCCCTAATACTAACCATAACCTTACCCTACCCTCAACTCTACACCTAAAACTAACACTAACCAAAACCCTGCTCTAGCTCTAACCCTAACCCTAACCCCTAGTCTAACCCGAACCCTAACCCAAACCCTAACCCCAAACCTAAACCTACTCCTAAGCCTCAACCGCACCCTAACCCTAACCCTAGCCCTATCACTACCCAAAATCTAACCCTAGACCCGACCCTAGCCCTAGGCTAACCCTAACGCTAGATCTAAACCCAAACCTAAACCCAGCCCCAGCACTAAACTTATCTCTAACCCTAGCCCTAGCCCTAGCCCTAACCCTAAATCTAATCCTAGGCCTAACCTTAACTCTAGCACTAGTCCTAATCCTAATCCTAACCCTAGCACTAACCCTACTCCTAACCTTATCCCTAACCCTAAACCTAAATGGAACCCCAACGCTAACCCTAGCCTGAGCCCTACCTCTGAAATGAACCCTAACCCTAACCATAATTCTAACCCTAACCTTAGCCCTAGCCTGAACCCTAGACCTGAACCTAACCCTCAGCCTCGCCTAGCTGAAACTCTAGCCCTAACACTACCCCTTAACCTAAACCTAACCCAAACCCTACTTCTAAACCAAACCCTAAGCCTCAACCTCACCATAACCTGAACCCTAGCCCCATTCCTACCCAAAACCTAACCCTAGCCCTCACCCTAGCCCTAGCCCTAACCTGAACCTTAAACCTAAACCTAACCCTAATCTTAACCTTAAACTTACCCTTACTCTTACCCTAACCCTAAGTGTAACATTAACCCTAACATTAAGCCTAGTCCAGACACTAACCCTAGCCGAAATGCAACCTCTAGCCCTACCCATAACCCTAAAACTAACACTCACCTTATCGCAAACACTAACCTAGCCAAACTCTAATGCTAAACCTAACCCAAACCCTAACAGTATCCAAACCATAACCCGAATCCTAAATCGAACCATAATCTTAGCCCTAGATTTATACCTAAATCTAAACCAAATCCTAATCCTAATCCTTACCCCAACTTTAATGCTAGCCCTAACCCTAGTTCTAACATCAGCCGTAATCCTAAACCCTACCCTAGCCCTAAACGAAGATTTAGCCCCAAACCTAGCCCTAACCCTAACACTAAGACTAACCTTATTCCTAACCCTAGCACTAACCCTAACCCTAGCTCTAGCCCTACCACTGCCCCTAACACTAACCCTAGATTTAACACTCATACAAACTGAACCCCAGCTCCAGCTCTAGCCAATACTGTAACACTCACCCTTACCCTAACCCGAACCAAAATACTAAATTTAACCCTAAACCGAAACTTAACCCTTGCCATAACCCTAAATGTAACTCTAACCTAACACAAAAGCTAGCCCTAAACCTAACCCTAGCCCTAAATCTAGCCCTAACCCTAACCCTAACCCCAAACGTATCCTAACCCTAACCCTAACCCAAAACGTAACCCTAACCCTGACTTTAACCATAACCCTAACATTGGTCCTGGTCCTAACCCTAACCCTAACTTTAAACCAAGCCTTAGCCCTGGCCCTT